>NC_090404.1:35538887-35839635 GCF_036365525.1 Heterodontus francisci
TTCTCACTCTCGTCGCGCTCCCTCTCTCCCGCTCTCTCTCTCTCTCCCTCTCTCTCTCTCTCTCCCGCTCCCCCGCTCTCTCTCTCACTCTGTCTCCCCCGCTCTCGCTCTCTCTCCCTCCCCCGCTCTCTCTGTCTCGCTCCATGTCTGCCGGCCTCTGTCTCCGTGTCGGCCTCTGTCTCTCTGCTCCGCTCCCAGGGCCCGGTCACCCTGGCACCCTGCTCCCAGGGCCCGGTCACCCCGGCAGCCTGCTCCCAGGGCCTGGTTACCACTGCACCTTGCTGCTGGGCCTGCACCTCCTCAGACGGTGATGAAGAGCCTGAGGCCCAGGCTGAGTACATACGCAGGCAGAGCCAGTGCTTGGCCTGGGTCCTGAGCTCACGGCCGGGAAGGCTGCACTGGATATGGAGTTTGGGCGGGAAGCGCCAGCAGAGAAGCAGCTCAGCCCGGGCACCGCCATCTTACTAAAGGAGCCAAAATATCAGGTACGGAAGCTTGTCTGTCATCTTGGTAAAGGAGGCCATGTGCAGTGCCGTGTCTCCGCCATGTTGGCAAAGGAGCTGTAACCGTTGTCAGTCACTGAATGTTTTGGCAGGTCAGGTGGAAACCATTGGCAGGCTGGATTCTGACCCGTGGGCTGGATGTTCTGGAGTGTCGAACTAGGAGGCGTAGAGTAAAAGTTAGAGCCAGACCTTTCAGGAGTGAAGTTAGGAAACATTTCTACACACAAAAGGTGGTAGAAATTTTAAACTCTCTTCCACAAACAGCAGTTGATGCGAGATCAATGTTAATGTTAAATCTGACATTGATAGATCTTTGTTAACCAAAGGTATTAATGGAAATGGGACAAAGTCGGGTATATAGAGTTAGATCACAGATCAACCATGATCTCATTGCCTGGTGGAACAGGCTCGAGGGGCTAAATGGCCAACTCCTGGAATCATAGAAATTTACAGCACAGAAGGAGGCCATTCAACCCTTTGTGCTTGTGCTGGCCCTTTGAAAGAGCAGTTGTGCTTAGTCCCACACACCCACTTGTTGTTTGTAAGCCTGTAAGTTCCTCATTCTCAAATACCTGTCAACTCCCTTTTAAAATGACTGATAGAATCAGGTTCAACAACCTTTTTTAGGTGGAGCGTTCCAGATCCTGACAACTGTCTGCTGTGACAGAAACTGCTGAACTCAATGTTGAGTCCGGAAGGTTGTAAAGTCCTCGAGCTCCCATTGAGCTTCATTGGAACAGGGCTTGAGGCAGAGGTCAGAGTGGGAGTGGGACGGAGAATTATAATGGAAAGTGACTGGAAACCCAGGAACATGCTTGCAGACTGAATGGAGATGTTTCTCAAAGTGATCACCCTATCTGTGTTTGCTCTTCCCAATGTAGAACAGATCTCACTGTGAGCAGTGAATATACTATACGAAATTGCCAAAAGTACAAGTAAATCACTGTTTGGTTTCATCCCACAAAACCCTGAGAATAGCCCAAAGGGAGCTACTTTATTTGAAGAGTAAAAGTTACAAAGTAAAGCAAATCAGTTGCTGGAATATTAAACTCCACCCCAGCTTTCAAGAATATTAACACAGCAGATATAAACCCCACTGTCAGAATGAATATGGTTCAGTCCTGGATGTGATTAACAGCAGCAATAATTACAGAATGCAACAGCTACAGTCACTTGTGAACTCACTGGTGTCTCAGCATTTTGGATATCGATTAAATTCCTTCCCACAGACGGAGCAGGTGAACGGTCTCTCGTTATATTATTATAATATAATACTATCTTTAATATCATCTAATAAGATATTCTTTCTTACAGTTCAGTGGGATGTAAACAGTGACCCCAGCACCTTCAGGAGAGATGGTGCGAAAGCCCCTGTGTGCAGAGTGAGCATCAAATCAATGTGTGTAAATCCTCTCCTAATCCCCTGTAAAAGGAGGTAATAAAAGTCATCACTGTCAGTACAGGATAGAAATTCAGAACAGACAATTCGAGATCCTATGGAACATTTTATTCCTCTCTTGTTTCCCCAAAGCTGTAAATCGCAGTCCCACACACTCTCCCTCCTCCCTGTGCTGAAATCCAAACCCATGACACCATCTGCACCATTTCTTTCCTCCTCTGCCAGTTTTCTCCCTCCCTCTACTGTGGCTGGGTTCAGTTCTCCAGCCCCTGTGTGCAGAGTGAGAATAAAATTAATGAGTCAATGATTTTCTCTCCTGCTCACTGGGACCCTGAAGCCCCGCCCACTCTCTGTTCTGGTCCCACAAATTACCAGATTCATTCAGCTCAATTTCACAACTTGTCTTTGTGTTTTTGTGGGTTCTCTCTCACTCCCTTTTTCCTGTTGTAACTTCATGTTACAGGGTATTAGAAAGGGAGGATTTGCGGAAGGAAACTCAAACATCACCTCAAGATGTGACAGTCACTCGATTCATCAGGATCTGAATATCATCGGCCTTTGATCATGGAAGCAAAAAGTGTGGAGAAACCGTACACGTGTTCTGTGTGTGGACGGGGCTTCAGCCGATCAGCTGGCCTGTCGATACACAAGTGTAGTCAGACTGGGGAGAAGCTGTGGAAATGTGGGGACCGTGAGAAAGAATTAAATTACACGTCTGAGCTGGAAACTCATCGACACAGTCAAATTGAGGAGAGGCCGTTCATCTGCACTGAGTGTGGGAAGGGATTCACTCATTCATCCTCCCTACTCGCACACCAGCGAGTTCATACTGGGGAGAGGCCATTCACCTGCACTGAGTGTGGGAAGGGATTCACTCAGTTCTCAAACCTGCTGACACACCAGCGAATCCACACTGAGGAGAGGCCGTTCACCTGCACTGAGTGTGGGAAGGGATTCATTCATTCATCCACCCTACTCACACACGAGCGAGTTCACACTGGGGAGAGGCCATTCACCTGCACTGAGTGTGGTAAGGGATTCATTCATTCATCTGCCCTACTAAAACACCAGCGAGTTCACACTGGGGAGAGGCCGTTCACCTGCTCTAAGTGTGGGAAGAGATTCTCTCTGTCATGGAACCTGCTGGCACATCAACGGATTCACACTGGGGAGAGGCCATTCACCTGCTCTGATTGTGGGGAGGGTTTCACTTATTCATCCACCCTGCTGATGCACCAGCGAGTTCACTCTGGGGAGAGGCCGTTCACCTGCTCTGAGTGTGGGAAGGGATTTACTCAGTCATCAAAGCTGCTGACACACCAGCGAGTTCACACTGGAGAGAGGCCGTTCACCTGCACAGAATGTGGGAAGGGATTCACTCAGTTATCAAACCTGCTGACACACCAGCGAATTCACACTGGGGAGAGGCCGTTCACCTGTACTGAGTGTGGGAAGGGATTCATTCATTCATCCGCCCTCCTCACACACCAGCGTGTTCATAATGGGGAGAGGCCGTTCACCTGCACTGAGTGTGGTAAGGGATTCATTCATTCATCCGCCCTACTGACGCACCAGCGAGTTCACACTGGGGAGAGGCCATTCACCTGCTCTGCGTGTGGGAAGAGATTCTCTCTGTCATGGAACCTGCTGGCACATCAACGAATTCACACTGGGGAGAGGCCATTCACCTGCTCTGATTGTGGGGAGGGTTTCACTCATTCATCCACCCTGCTGATACACCAGCGAGTTCACACTGGGGAGAGGCCATTCACCTGCTCTGAGTGTGGGAAGGGATTCACTACTTCATCCAAGCTGGTGAAACACCAGCGAGTTCACACTGGTGAGAGGCCATTCACCTGCTCTGAGTGTGGGAAGGGATTTGCTAATTCATCCGCTCGGCTGAGGCACCAGCGAGTTCACACTGGGGAGCGGCCGTTCACCTGCTCTGTATGTGGGAAGAGATTTACTCAGTCATCCCACCTGGTGACACACCAGTTCAGTCACACTGGGGAGAGGTCATTCATCTGCTCTGTGTGTAGGAAGGGATTCACTCAGCCATCCTATCTGCTGAGACACCAGCGAGTTCATAGATAATTACAGGGGTTGGATTCTGCTGTTGCTGCTGTTAATCATATCCAGACTGAACCATGTTCATTCTGACAGTTGAGGTTTATTTCTGATGTCAGTTGCTCCCCTTGGACTGAGCGTCTGCCCCACAGCATCTCTCATTCATGTATGAATAGACCATCATGTCTTCAAACCTCATTTTCAATTTAAATCCACTCAGTAAATGTACTGAACAAAAGATGAACAATAAACAGATCACAGGCCAATCCTGTAACTCTATATTGACAGGAGAAAGTCTGTTCTTTAGCTCAAGAATGAGGCTGTTTCAGCTCTGTGTTTCTAAGCACTCGTAGACTGGAGCTGTTGGACAGACAGGCTGTTCACAACTGTTAACGTGTCAGATATTGAAGGAATTGCTCTTCAAGTAAACTCACCAATTTATTAGCTCAGACTCCGGTCCCTGCTGTAATTAATACTCAGCATCCATTAGTGTTGATTTACAGTCAATCACTGAATCGTCTGGTTAATCTTTGTTACTTGTTTTGTGAAATACTCTCCCTATTAGTGCTGAACTGCTGGATAACTCTGATTACATTTAAATGTGTTTATACATGTTTATAAAGTGTCTGTGTGTCCAGATTGAACTAAGTTGTGATTTGTAACCAATAAATGATGTTTCGGGTATAACTTGTCATCTGGTATCTTGGTGATTTGTCGAGAAAGATTTAATTCACTCACTCAGCAGCTCGAGAGGAACCAGACTGAGGTTTAATGAACATAAGAAATAGGAGCTGGAGGAGGCCATTCGGCCCTTCGAGCCTGCTCTGCCATTCACCCAGATCATGGCTGATCATCTACCTCAACTCCACCTTCCCACACTATCCCATATCCCTTAATTACCGTAATCCCCAAAAATCTATCAATCTCTGTCTTAAATATACTCAATGACTGAGCATCCACTGCTCCCTGGGGAAGACAATTCCAAAGATTAACAACCTTTACAGTAAAGAAATTTCTCCTCATTTCAGTCCTAAATGGCTGATCCCTTATCCTGAGACTCTCTCGATTCCCCAGCCAGGTGAAACATTTTCTCAGTATCGACCCGGTCAAGTCCCTTAACAATTGATGTTTCAGTCAGATCACATCTCCTTCTTCTAAACCTCAGGGAATATAGGCCTAGTCTACTCAACCTCTCCTCATAGGAGGAGATGGAGCAGAGTGGGGGTGCTGTACAATAGTGGTTATGTTATTGAACTAGTAATCCAGAGGCCTGGACTAATGATGCTGAGACATGAATTCAAATCCCACCACTGCAATTAAAAAGCGAGGATCAATATTGGTGACCATGAAACTACGGATTGTCCTAAAAACCCACCTGGTTCACTAATTTCCTCCAGTGCATCTTGTAGATGGTACACACTGCTGCCACTGTGTGTCAGTGGTGGAGGGAGTGAATGTTTGTAGATAGGATGCCAATCTAGTGGGTTGCTTTGTCCTGGATGGTGTCGAGCTTCTTGAGTGTTGTTGGAGCTGTACCATCCAGGCAAGTATTCCATCACACTCCTGACTTGTGCCTTATAGATGGTGGACAGGCTTTGGGGAGTCAGGAGATGAGTTACTCGCCGCAGGATTCCTAGCCTCTGACCGGCTCTTGTCGCGACGGTATTTATATGGCTACTCCCAGTTCAGTTTCTGGTCAATGGTCGCCCCCAGGATGTTGATAGTGGGGGATTCAGTGATGGTACTGCAATTGAATGTCATGGGGAGATGGTTGGAGTCTTTCTTGTTGGAGATGGTCATTGCCTGGCACTTGTGTGACTTGAATGTTACTTGCCACTTATCAGCCCAAGCCTGGATATTGTCCAGGTCTTGCTGCATTTCTGCAGGGACTGCTTCAGTATCTGAGGAGTCGCAAATGGTGCGGAACATTGTGCAATCATCAGCGAACATCCCCACTTCTGAACTTATGATTGAAGAAAGAATTGTGTGTAATAACCTCTGGTGTGGCACCTTATCAAATGCTTCTTGCTTCTTGAAAATCCAAATAAACTACTGTTTCCTCCTTATTCACCTGACTAGTTACATCCTCAAGAAACTCTTAACAGATTTGTTAAACATGATTTCTTCTTCACAAGTCCATGTTGACTCTGCTGAATCATATTATGATTTTCTAAGTGCCCTGTTACCATTTCCCCAGATAATACATTCTAGCATTTTGCCTACAACTAATGTGAGGCTAATTGGACAATAGCTCCCCATTTTCTCTCTTTCTACAAGGTTATTACTGAACCCTTTCTCAACTGATTATTTCATAAAAGTGCTGTACTTGAGTCTTAATTTGGCCTTGTGCCATCTCCTAGTGGGCTTGTCCTGTCAGTGCTGGGTCAGGCCATTGTCCAGCTCAAACAGCCCAGATAACAGGAGCCAACAAACCTTATTTCACTCCTCAGGGTGGTTTGTTTCTTGAGGTTCAGATTATCATTAAAATAACAACACGCACTGTGTCCACCCATCGTTCTCCCAGATGCACGGTCACCTCACAGTCAGGATCATGTGTCTATGAAGGGGAGATTGTTGTCCTGTCTAGACCACCCTGAATACCCTTGCTTTATAATGGTCAGGAGTAGAAGGTCCCAGTACTGTGAGAAGAGCCTCAGGGAATCAGTCCCAGTGATCTTGTAAAACAGAGGAACACATGAGTAGGAGGAGGCCATTCAACTCCTTGAGCCTGTTCCTCTATTCAGTTATATCATGACTGATCCATATCACAACTACCTTTACCAGAGTTGGTTACATATCCCTGTAACCTTACCCAATAAAAATACATCACTCTCAAGTTTTGACATTTTCCTTTTCTCCCCATCCATAGCAGCTTTTTGCGGGGACAGTGTTCCAGATTTCACTATCCTTTGTGTGAAGAAGTGCTTCCTGACAGCACCCCTGAATGGCCCAGCTCTAATTTTAATGTTGTGCCATCTTATTCTGCATTCCACCAACAGAGGAAATCATTTTTCTTTATCGACCCCCTTAAAACCTTTAATTTTCTTTCATATCTGAATTACATCACCCCTTAATCTTCATACTCAATGAAATACAAGCCTAGTCTATATGACCTGTCCTCACAATTTAACCCTTTTAGCCCTGATATCATTCTGGTGAATGTGCAGTGTACCTCCTGCACAGCTGATATATCCTTCCTGAGATGTGCTGCCCAGAATTAAACACCTCACTTCAGATGATGTGTAACCAGAGTTGCATATAACTGCAGCATTACTTTCACCCTTCAGATAAAGGCGGACAATCCATTAGACATTTTAATTCCCTTTTCTCCCAGTCCAGTAGTTTTTAGTGATTTCTGTGCATGAAACCCGAAATCTCTCTGTCCCTTCACAGTTCCTAACTTTTAATCATTTAGAAAATATTCTGATTCATCTTCCTTGGATCTAAGTTACCAGAATGGTTCCAGGGAGGGAGATTTTAGTTACAAGGTGAGGTTGTAAAAGCTGGGGTTGTTCTCCTTCGCACAAAGGACATTTAATCGAAGTGTAAAAGATCATGACAGGCATGGGTAAGTCAGACAAGGAAAACTGTTCCCATTAACTAATGGTACAAGGATTAGTGGACACAGATTGAAGGTTTTGGGCAAGAGATGCAGAGGGAATAGAAGGAAGCACTTTTTTATGCAGTGGGTCTTAATGATCTGGAACTCGCTGCCCATGAGGGTGGTGGAAGCAGAGACAATCACTGATTTCAAGAGGAAACTGGATGGTCACTTGAAGGAAATAAACTTGCAGGACTACAGGGGTCAAGCAGGGGAGTAGGACTGACTGGATTACTGTGTGGAGAACTGTCATGGACTTGATGGGCTGAATGGTCTCCTCTGTTCCATACATGACTCTAATGTGAATGACCTCACACTTCCCACATTGACCTCCTGCTGTCACTGTTTTCTCCGCTCACTAAATCTATCAATGTCTCTTTGCAATTTTTTGCTCCCTTCCACAATACTCAATATGTCACCTAACTCAGTATGTGGATTGATTAAGGAAAGCCAGCAAGGATTTGGTAAGGGAAAATCGTGTTCAACTAACTTGCTGGAGTTTTTGAAGACATAACAGAGAGGGTTGATGAGGGTAATGCTGTTGATGTGGGGTTTTTTGTGGGGGATGTGTAAATGATGCAGAGATCGTCAATGTTAGTGAGTGACAGAGAAAAGGAGCTCTGGGCTATTGATGTGTCTTTTATTTTAAGAAGTTTTTGCTTTGTTCTCATCAATGTTTCATTTCTCTCTCCAGGAGATTTTTTCGCAGCTGTAACATGTCAATGCATGGGATAACATCATGCTGACCATTAGGACCAAGCTAATAGTTTATCAGGCCTGTGTTCTCAACACCTTGCTGTATGGCTATGAAACATGTGTGATTGACAGCTACCAGGGAAAGTAGCTCAATAATTTCCATCTTTGCTGTCTGTGGCCCATTATGGGTCTATCCTGTTAGGACAAAATCACAAATGTGGCAGTCCTCTCAAAGGCAGAGCTCCCAAGTGTGTTGGCACTAATCAAACAGAGGTGGCTTTGGTGGATCAGCCAAGTCCACAAGATGGAGGATGGTTGCAAACCCAAGGACCAAGGTAGCCGGGGCCAGACGACCAGTGGGCACCCAATGCTCCGCTTCAAGGAGGCTTGCAAGCGTGACCTGAAGGCCCTAAATGTCTACTATTGCACTTGGGACTTTCTAGCTGACGAAAGAGGGAAATAGCAACACATCCTGTGGACTGGTGTGCAATACCACGATGACCAGTTGCTGCAGCAGCTTGGCAACAGACGCCAATGTCAAACACAACAACTCACAGCATCACTTGGCAGCTTCATGTGCAGCACTTGTGGCAGAGCCTGCGTCTCAACGGTTGGCTTTTACAGCCATCAGCAAAGGTGAACCAAGAGAAGATACGCCCCCCCTCCCCCACCCCCCCCCCCCCCCCCCCAATGGCTTGTTTGCTGTTTGTCGATCATCTTTCGTAGATGAAAGGATCACAACCCACTGTTTCCCTCGCTCACTCCTTTCTCTCTCTCCCACTTCTCTCATTCAGAGAGAAAGATAGGGAGAAAGAGAGAGACACACAGAGAGAAATCCACAATCAGAACTCAACGAATGACCTCCTTCTATGCTGTAAATGACTCTATGACTCTAAAATGAGTTAAAATGGCTGCTGTACATTGCATTTAAACATCAAAATGCATCTCACTGCCTAAAACACAAGCATTATTCAGGAATTATAACAAACAAAAGGACAAAGAAGGACCAGAAATAAAGGTACTGAATTGGGGGAAGGCCGATTTCAATATGATAAAACAGGATTTGGCCAAAGTGGACTGGGAGCAGCTCCTTGTGGGAAAGTACATCAGACCAGTGGGAGTCATTCAAAAAGGAAATAGTGAGAGTTCAGGGCCAACATGTTACCGAAAGGTGAAGGGTCGGACCAAAAAGTCCAGGGAACCCTTGATGTCAAGGGATATAGAGGATTGGATCATGGGGAAAAAAGGAGGCTTATGGCAGATTCAGAGGGCTGAAAACAGTGCAGGTGCTCGTGGAGTATAGAAAGTATAGGGGGTGGGGTACTTAAAAAAGTAATTAGAAGAGTGAAGAGGGGGCATGAAAAATCACTGGTGGACAAGCGAAAGGAACATCCCACAGCGTTTTATAAGTATATTAAGGTCAAGAGGATAACCAGGGAAAGAGGAGGGCCCATTAGGGACCAAAGTGGCAATCTCTGTGTGGAGCCGGAGGATGTAGGTGAGGTTTGAAATCATTACTTTTCATCTGTGTTCACTATGGAGACGGATGATGTCAGTGTAGGACTCAGGGAGGGGGATTGTGATATACTTAAACAAATTAGTATTGAAAGGGAGGAGATATTAGCGGTTTTAACGGGCTTAAAAGTGAATAAATCCCCAGACCCAGATGAGATGTATCCCAGACTGTTATGTGAGGCAAAGGAGGAGATAGCAGGGGCTCTGACACAAATTTTCAAATCCTCTCTGGCCACAGGAGAGGTGCCAGAGGACTGGAGGACAGCAAATGTGGTACCATTATTTAAGAAGAGTAGCAGGGATAGACCAGGCAATTACAGGCCAGTGAGTCTCACATCAGTGATAGAGAAACTATTGGAAAAAATTCTGAGTGACAGGATTAATCTCCACTTGGAGAGGCAGGGATTAGTCAAGGATACTCAGCATGGCTTTGTCAGGGGGAGATCACGTTTAACAAACTTGATTGAATTTTTTGAGTAGGTGACTAGATGTGTAGATGAGGGTAAAGCAGTTGATGTAGTCTACATGGACTTCAGTAAGGCTTTTGATAAGGTCCCGCATGGGAGATTGGTCAAGAAGGTAAGAGCCCATGGGATCCAGGGCAATTTGGCAAATTGGATCTAAAGTTGGCTTAGTGGCAGGAGGCAGAGGGTGATGGTCGAGGGTTGTTTTTGTGATTGGAAGCCTGTGACCAGTGGTGTACCGCAGGGATCGGTGCTGGGACCCTTACTGTTTGTAGTGTACATTAATGGTTTAGACGTGAATATAGGAGGTATGATCAGTAAGTTTGCAGATGACACAAAAATGGGTGGTTTTGTAAATAGTGAGAAAGAAAGCCTTAGATTGCAGGATGATATTTTTTTTTAATATTCCTTCATGGGATGTGGGCGTCACTGGCCAGGCCAGCATTTATTGCCCATCCCTAATTGCCCTTGAACTGAGTGGCTTGCGAAGCCATTTCGAGGGCATGTAAGAGTCAACCACATTGCTGTGGATCTGGAGTCACATGTAGGCCAGACCAGGTAAGGACATTAGTGAACCAGATGGGTTTTTACAACAATCGACAATGGCTTCATGACCTCCATGAGACGAGCTTTAAATTCCAGATTTATTCATTGAATTCAAATTCCACCTTCTGCTTTGGTGGGATTCGAACCCATGTCCCCAGAGCAATACCTGGGTCTCTGGGTTACTAGTCCAGTGACAATACCAGTATGCCACTGCCTCCCCTAAAGCACATAGATGGGCTGGTAAAATGGGCAGAGCAGTGGCAAATGGAATTTAATCCTGAGAAGTGTGAGGTGTTGCATTTTGGGAGGACTGACAAGGCAAGGGAATATATAATGGATGGTCAGACCCTAGGAAATACATAGGGACCTTGGTGTACTTGTCCATAGATCACTGAAGGCAGCAGCGCAGGGAGATCAGGTGATTAGGAAGACATTTGGGATACTTCCATTTATTAGCTGAGGCATAGAATATAAGAGCAGGGAGGTTATGATGGAGCTGTACAAAATGCTAGTTAGGCCACAGCTGGAGAATTGTGTACAGTTCTGGGCACCACACTATAGGAAGGATGTGATTGCACTGGACAGGGTGCAGAGGAGATTCACCAGGATGTTGCCGGGGCTGGAGCATTTCAGGTATGAAGAGAGACTGGATAGGCTATGGTCATTTTCCTTCGAGCAGAGAAGGCTGAAGGAGGCACCTGATTGAGGTATACAAAATTATGAGGGGCATAGATTGGGTAGATAGGAAGAAACTTTTTCCCTTAGCGGAGGTGTCAATAAGATTTAAGGTAAATGAGTAGGAGGTTTAGAGGGGATTTGAGGAAAATAAAATTCTCCCAGAGGGTGGTTGCAATCAGGAACTCAGTGCCTTAAGAGGTGGTGGAGGCAGGAACCCTCACTATATTTAAGAAGTATTTAGGTGAGCACTTGAAATGCCAAAGCAGCCAAGACTATAGGCCAAGTGCTGGAAAATGGGATGGTAGGAAGGTGCTTGATGGCCGGCACGGACACGATGGGCCGAGGGCCTGTGTCTGTGCTGTGTAACTCTATGACTCTAAGACAAAAGCAGGGATGTAATGCTGGAATTGTTTAGGCCACAGTTGGAGTACTGCGTACACATCTGGCCACCACATTACAGAAAGGACATTATTGGTCTGGAGAGAGTACGGAGGAGATTTACAAGAATATTGCCAGGGTTTGGAAGTTGCAGCAATGCAGAAATATTGGATTGGCTAGGGTTGTTTTCCTTAGAACAGAGAAGTCTGAGGGGTGAATTAATTGAGGTGTACAAAATTATGAGGGGCCTAGATAGAGTAGACAGGAAGGACCTGTCTCCCCTAGTGGAGAGGTCAATTACCAGGGGACACAGATTTAAGGTGATTGGTAGAAGGATTAAAGGAGAAATGAGAAAAACCGTTTTCACCCAGAGGGTGGTGGGTGTCTGGAATTCACTGCCAGGAACAGTGGTGGAGGCAAAAACTCTCAAAAAACTCTTTCAAAATGTACCGGGAAGTGCACCTGAACTGATGTAACCAGCAAGGCTGCAGACCAGGTGCTGGAAGAGGGGATTAGATCGAGCAGGTAGTTTTTCCAGCAAGCACGGACACAACAGGCTGAATGACCTCCTTCAGTGCCATAATTTTTCTATAGTTTTAAATAACATTGGAGAACGCTAAGGATTTATCCAGTAATCAATGATAATTTCATGCCACCTTCAGTGAGCTGAGTTGAAAAAAAGACCAGATTTGCCTGAGTTAATGAAGTCCAGAATACAGCACGGGCTGTCATGGTGGGATTGAACTCTCAGCCTCTGACAACAACCCATGGCCTGTGGATGATAAGTGCAATGACAACACAACAGCATCATATATCCAAACAAGGCACTGACAGCACCCTGGGCTGAAGCCTTGGCCTGTATGGGAATTAAACCCATGATCATTGTGTTATTACCGCAGTGCTCTACCCACCTGAGCTACCAGGTCTTGCTGTATAATTGTGATGTTAATGTTAATGTTTCAGGTCTGTGACCTTTCATCAGAACTCTGTTTCTCTCTCAGCAGATGCTGAGTATTTCCAGCAGTTACTGTTTTGATTTCCAACATGTACAGAATGTTGCTTTTATTTCTATTTTCAAATGTCTTTGAGAAAGTCGATCTATCCAGAAACCCTGGATTACCAACTCAACAATGCAACCACTTGGCCTGCAGTTTGAATGAATTGTGCTTGCAAATTCGTCTCATTTCCATCTTCCAAAGCAAAGACCTCGATTGATAGGATAATCCTGAAGAAAATAAATGTCAAATAAATCAGCTTTTGTTTAAACACATTGTTGTAGATTTGTTGTCTTTCCCACCTGAGTGTTTAACATCACCAGGCTGGAGCTCAGACAGGACAATCTGGGGGAGGATCGTACAGCAGGAACAGAACTTCAGCCTGAACACAGTCCTTCAGGATCACACTGAGAGGGACAAACAGCACTTTGGTCTTTCTTGTCTCTCTTCACTGACAGCAAAGTCACCTTGTGGGTTGATCCTGAGGCCTGTAAGAAATGTGTTCCAGCCGCTCTCTTCTATGTTCAGAGCTCCTGGGAACGGAACAGAAGGCTCCTTTACAACTATAAGTAGAGTCAAGAGGAACAACAGTGAATGCTGGAAACGTGCTGTCAAATCAGAGATTGGTGTAAAACTGGGTTTTGTTCTTGACTGAAAGTGAAACAGCAGGTTTAAGTTTCAAGTCTGAAAATCAAGATTGTATTACTCTGTGGAGATTGAATGTGTTTGTGTGACAGTCCTGAGTCTACAATTTTAACACTGGTGTGACTTAATTTCAAACAAACCTTTTGAAACTAAATAAATTCAAGTCTGCATTAGTAGCAGAAGGAGGAGTTCACTTCTGGTACAATTATACAACAGATATTTAATATCCAGATAAAGAAGGACCTGCAGCGTGTTGCCAGGAATTACATATTTTATTGAAGTATGAGTGTTAGACACCAGGATAACTAGAAATACACAGAACATCCACAGGGGTGCTATCACTTCAGTTACTCTGGGATCACTCCCACTGTGGAACTCCACCACTGCCTCTGCTGAAGGTTGTAGGCTGAGGGAGTGGAGCCTCCAGGAGTGAACTGTGAGAAAGCTGGGTTTCAGTATCTTTTCAAATATAAGGTGAGGTACCAGAGGAATCCTTACTAAGGATCTGTCTGGGGTTTTACTTGCCCATGTCAGTCTATGGGTGAATGATGCCTGACTCCCCGAACTGTTTTACATTGAACTCAGTTTGGAACAAGCTGAATTCTGTTTTCAGGAGAATCGGGACGAATTTCACCCACAATTGAGGAAGACAAAAACAGCCATTAGAGAAGCTGAGAGATATTTGGAAAAGAATATGGTGCACAATGGTGGTAATAGTGGCAAAAGCTTTTCCAGCTACATCAGGAGTGAGAAGATGGATACAGATGGTTTCGAGCCACTGAGACACAGTTCAGGACAGATTGAAACAGATTACCAGGCTATGACAGAACTGTTAAATGACTGTTTCACATCAGTCTGCACTCCAGTGGATGATGCTCAGATTCCAGCTGTGGGATGTGCTGTCGACAATAACATCATAAATATTAAATTAGAAAGGGATTGTCATCCTGGATAAAATAGGAAATCTCAAACCTGATGGTTTTCCAGGTCCAGATGATATCTACCCAAGGGTATTGAAAGAGATGGGACGGGTGATCTGTGAGCCCCTTGTCTGTATCTTCAACAGCTCAGTAGAGTCAGGGATTATTCTCTAAGATTGGAAGGTAGCTCACGTAGTTCCCATTTTCCAAATCAGAGACAAATCAGAGCCAGGGAACTACAGACCCATCAGTGTGAGCTCGATCACAGGGATGTTTGCAGGGATCCGAAGAGACGTTGTTTCTGATCACTGGGGAAGAGGAGTCATTAGAGATACTCAACACAGCTTCGGAAAAGAAGATCATTTCTTACAAACGTGTTTGTGTTTTGTGAAGAAGTTGCTGTGTTGGTGGGTGAGAGGAATCTGTTTACATTGTCTATCTCAGGGTGTAATCCAACAACAACATAGAGGTTTGTGGGGCTGAAGGAGGTGAGCTGTTGTCCAACTAGTGTTTTGTTCCAACATAACCACTCTCCCATTTTCCATTGACTTCAATGTGATGGAAACTGGCAGTTTGAACCGGTCAGCATTTGAACGATATTTGCAAATGATATGGGGATCTCTTGCAGTTGGGATCTTTCTTTATTCTGTCCCCTCGCGGTGTTAGAGAACAGACATTCTCCTGTACTCAAGGAGCTGCAGTGTTATGGTGATGGTGGCATAGTGGTAATGTAATGGGATTTCAGTCTGGGGGCATGGGTTTAAACCATGGCAGCTGGTGGAATTTAATTTGAATTAATTAAAACTTCAATTAACTAAAAAATCTGGAATCAAAAGCAACTCTTAGTTATGATGTTATAAAACTGTCATTGATTATTATAAAAACCCATTTGGTTCACCAATGTTCCTTCGGAATGAAATAATGCTGTCCTTACTTCACCTGGTCTACATGTGACTCCAGACACACAGCACTGCTTGGTGTAGCGTCTTGAAGAGTTTAAGCTGAATAAGCAGTGATTATTTGTAATAATTCTTTCAGATATTATTAAAGTAACTGTGCTATGTGTAAGCTGAGTTAAACATGGTCTGAGGCTGAGAAGCAAAGCCTGATGCTGAGCCACGGCTGTGTTAAAAACTGGCAGGACAGCAAGAAAGAAACCTTGAGTTAAATATGAAAAGAATGTCCTGATATGTTTGAAACTAACAGATAGTGAAAGACGGAATATTAATTAAATTACAATAAAAACAGAAGATTAAAGCTTCTAAGACCTGTTCTCACTCGAGTAAAAGACATTGCTGGACCTCATGTAACAACTGTATGAATTTCGAGATAAGGAATAACAAAGGTGCAAGAAAATGGAACAAAGAGATACCAGAATATTAAGCATAAATTTCATTTTAAAGTTTTTTAAAAATGATGATTAAACAGAATGAGTGAGATAGTCCAGGCATGTGTCAGCTGCCACGGAGGCTCAAAGGCAAAAAAGGGTATAAAAGAACAGCTATTGAATATGCGAAGCAGAACGAGAAACCCAGAGGAAGAAAGAAGAGATTCTTCAGAGAACAGAACCCAGCAAGAGAAAGAGAGACCACAGTCACTCGGAGGGCTACCGCCGAGGTTCTGAGTATCAGCCTGTGATTATTGTCTTTGTTAAATATTACTTCTCTGCACTGAATGTAAACTGCTGAATAAATCTACAACACTGATAACCATTATATATCTGTACCCAAAGTGATTTGTTGTAGTCACGAACAAGTCGCCCTTGTTGGCTTAAATTGAATCCTGAAAGTAGCAGGAAAGCCACAATTGGCACCCCAGAGATGGGACTCTGACTGACAACTGAAACTAGTTTTTGTTGAGTATTAGGCAGCAGACACCAGGGTTTTCATCTTCACATTTTTTTAAACAGCGAGACACGATCTACTCAGTGCACCAAGATGCCTGAAGGAGATCTTTGGACAAAGAAGCTGAATGCACCGCATTTGCAATTTATGGATCAGAACCTCAGATTCTTGGTGGACACAAAAGATCAATGAACTACAATGACTCATATAAAACATATGAGGGGGATCTCCCGGTTTGGACAAGCAATAGTAAAAGAGATAGTGTAACCACATAATAGTTTGTGGTCTTCTCCCAGGAAGAGTTTCCATGTGAGAAATAAAAGAGGGATATGGAGTGGGTTTTCGGTGCAAGGTAAAGGAGGCCCGAGTGTGTGGAAATTTCTGGGAAAGAATAAAGGGACTTGGGAGCAGATAAAAGAATCAAACCAAGGCCCAGTGGTTTCAGAGAGTGAAGGATACATCCAATGTGTTGGCCATGATGGTGGAAGATACACGAAGGGCAGTGCTCTTGTTTTGGGTCAAATGTATGGTCCGATAACAGAAATTGGGACAATGAAACTTTTTAGTAAATTTGAAGCAATGGGGAGGATATAACTACTCTAAAATTGATTGGGGGGGGGGGGGGGAGGGGATGTGGAATAGCTAGAGTCAGGATAAGATTCAAGGATACAATAACTGCATGCACAAGACCAATGGGTAGCTCAACAGTGTAATGCTCACACTGTATGAGAAGGAGGATAGTTCAGATGTTTGGGGTCAGGGCCAAGAGAGGAAATGTCCTCAATTAGAAGCAGGACCTGGAAATGGCCTTGTAATTATCCCCACCCACAAAGCAGTATATCACTGGGTAATACCAGAAGTGGTCCCTGTCATTTTAAACTTAACTGATTTAGTATTGCCCAAATGGTGTCCCAATAAAACAATAGAGTTAACTCAAGGGATGATACAGCAGATTTTTGACTGGTATTGGGAAAAGACTACCTTGTCCCAAGTGTAGAGGATGTACAAAATGCATTCCTCGATGAGAACAATACTAGAAATGAAATGAATCAAACAAGAAGTAGGCGAAAGAGAGGCTTGATAAATGCTGGATTTACTGGTTTAATACAGTCACCTCAATGATTAACTCTATGGATTTGGCAGTTTCACAGATACAGTTATGGATGGTACAGGAGAAATTGATAAATATACTCAGTAAACAAAATAGCACAGACCATGAAGAGCTGGGAGAGGATCAGACAATGGGCGTGCACTTACGAGACATTATACACGAGACAGAAAATCATGTGAGAAATATTAATAACATTACCCGAGAGGACAGAAAGGCCGCTGGCCAAGCAACGCATAATGATGTATGTGTCATGTATGGGAATTGGTTGGTAGAACGGTTCAGAGACAACCTAGAAGTTAGCAATGAAGGACACCTCCCCACTTGGGTAACAAATAGACATTTATCAGGATGATCCTGCTAACAGGACAATGCAGAATGCTGTAAAATTAGGAGTCTGATTGAGGTTCGTCGGTCAAGCACAAATGTTGCAAGGTGGGGAACCAAAAGCTATTGGGACTAGTAGTACACATGTCCAGTCTTATGAATCGAACCATGCCTAATCCTCTGTTTAGAACAGAAAACATAGGGATTGTGAGGGAAAGTGTCATTAATCGATTCCTGACATCACTCCAATAGTTTATCAGGTTAGAAGAACTAACTTGGATAGAATGAAACCTGCAGGGATACAGAACAAACATGGATGCCCTCATTTGCCCCTATGATTTATATGATCATTAAAGAGACACATGTGCTTTCAATTGGAATGGGAAGGGGCTGAACTGTACTGTGGAAGTTACAGGTTCATCAGATGTGAGAGCTAGAACGGCCTACGTACAAGAAGGGAAGTCCTGTTTTATCACCTTAGAAGACGATTAGCATCACGGGAAATGAAATGTTCAAATTGGGACCGACTGTATTCCACCACCCAAAACCACAGTGACAGGGGGGGAAACCCTCCTCGCCATTGCTTTGCCTGACCAACGGGTCTTACAAGTAAAAGATGGCTTGAACATAAACCTAGAGGTTTATGTCACTAAATTTGGGTACCACATCCCTGAACTACCTAGAACCTGAACAACATTAATAAGTCAAGTGAACACCTCCCAACACTGTTATAACACACTACAGCAAGGAAATAAAACTATAGCTAAGGAAATTCCAGGGGTAGGGGATTTATCACATTGGTGGGAAACAGGGTTAAACATGGAAATTCCCCTCTGGATTAGAATAATTTCACATGTATTGGTTATAACCCAGTTATTGGCACTAATATACTTACTGATCCACACTTGCTATTTGAAGTACCTGGTGTGCCAGAAAAGATCACAATTAAACATAATCACTGCACAAAATGTCTTGGAAATGAGTAAATATGTAAGTTCAAAGTATATGAGAATTTAATTTGAGTGGTCGGCATAAATGCCTTGCCCTCAGGGTGGGGATCTTGTCAGATAATTCACTGCTTGGTGTATTGTTTCAAACCCACTAAGATCACCCAGATAGGGAATGATATCATGTTCCCTGTACCTACTTAAAACATCACTGAAATCAGAGTCGACTTTGGAATGCAGGAGGAAGCATTAAAGACAATAATTCAGTGGAGACACCCCACACCCCTCTATCCTTAGATTTATAATCCATAATTAAAATATTGCAACATCCCAAAAGCACTGGTTTAAGATGTGACAAGATAATGAAGATTGAGAGAGAAGAATTGGAAATTTGGGAAATAGACATAGGTGGGAAACAGTTGTGAATACAAGTCAACATCCCTGACTCAGAACTATTTCTATTCTGTTCACTTTGATACAAACAATGGTCACAATTGTAATAATAGCCGTCCTCTGTTACTTGAGAAATCTTACCTCAAGACAGCTGAAGAACACTGAATTGAGCTGGAACCCAGCTCTTATGTCTAAAAGAAAGTAATAGTCAATGAAAAGTAGTGAGGGGTCAATATATTGTCATATATTTCACCCACAAACTGGGGAGTTGTAAGTAGGTTGGGTAGCTAGATTTTTAGCTTAACTTGACTATTTTCACACTGTATCCTCTGTAATAACTAACAATATCAAGGAAATCATCTTAATACTAACATATGAACAAAGAAGTTAATTTTGTGTCTTGTATCAGCAACTACATGTATATATTAAGCAGCAACCCATCAAGAAACAATGATTACAAAGCAATGGACCTTGACTGAGTTATAATTAATGAATTAAGAATCATGTTAGAAAGAATGGGCTTTAATTTAAAAGTATTAAGTTTAAAAACTAAGTCTGAAGCTTGTAAGAAATTCAGTATCAGTAGGACTTTGTAACTCACTGTGACACAGTCAGCAGAAAAAGTATTGTGACCCTGATAAGATTCATTAACTTTGCTAAAAAAGAATCAATTTCTGTACAAATTCATACTGTCCAAGGAGATAACAACCGTAATGAATAGAACTCTTCATAGGTTTTTATCGCAATTATTGTCAACATGTTTTATCGATTAAGCCTCAATTAGAGTAGGGTAGTAACTGACTTCACAGGACCTGGACCAACCATCAGGGAAACGAGAAAGGTGGTCTGATGGCCAAAAAGGGTATAAAAGAACAGCTATTGAACAAAAGAAGCAATACAGAAAGTCCAGAGCAAGGAAGAGTATCTTCAGTCAACAGAACACAGCAAGAGAGAGACTGCACCACAGTCACTCAGAGGGCAACCACCGAGGATCTGAGGAACAGAAAGCCACTATTGTCGTTGTTAAGTATTACTTCTTTACACTGAATATAAATTACTTAATAAATCTGCTACACTTAAACCCAACATATACCAGCACCCATAGTAGTTTGTTGTAGTCAGGGACAAGTCACCCTTGTTGGATTAAATGGAATCCTGAAAGTAGCAGGAAAGCTACACTTTCTTGACAAATCACCAAGATACCAGACTACAAGTCATGGCCAAAACATCATTTTTTGGTTTCAAATCACAACTTAGTTAAATCTGGGCACACAGACACTTTATAGACATGTATAAATACATATAAATGTAATCAGCAGTTGAGCACTAATAGGGAGAGTATTTCACAAAAATAAGTAACAAATACCGGGGTGAGAGTGGCAAAAGATCAAAAGGTCTGAAAATTAGTGGCTGAAGACTAAAAATGACTGATTTTTTTTTTACAATGAATCATGTAATTATAACACTGTTATTCAAGCAAACTAGTTGTGTAATGGTAATTTTGTACAATTTTGCATATGTAATGAATAAAATTGCACTGTACTCAGAATACAATTTCATGAGACTTAACTGACAGCTGATAATTGGTTTTACAGAGCTTCATGTTCTCAATGTCCTGCTTCTGCCTATTTATAGCTTGTTCATGTAAAAGGTGTTCTGTGAAGATGTGTCAACTTTAATGGAAAGCCTTTCCTTGGGCCTTGCCGCCTGAGCCTAACTGAGGCAGGTTTTGTCGAGGTGGCCTGCCCCACCACACATGAAAGTCAAGTCAAGAAGGCTGAGAAGTCTAGTTCTCCATGAAACTACATTTTCACAAGATCAGTTTGAGTCAGCAGACCGCCTGTATGATTCAGAGACTGAAGAACATCATCGTCAATGTGTGTGTAAATATTTTTTAAAGTCATTTCACTCCATTATTTACATAGTTGTCTTTTATGTGTCTCCATTTTAGGAAAGGGGATGTTGTGATATGGTTTTGACAGTTTAAATGCTATTCACCATCAGAGGAAGTGATGTCACAAAAACACGTGATCAGTTCACTGGAGTTGAACGTGACACCTGGTCACATGTGTGAGACAAGCTCTCCTGTAAGTGTGTTACTGTACCAATAAAGAACTCACAGTTTATGACAACTCAACTGAAGATTGTTTAGTTCCTTATTGCTATATAAAAGCAATAAACACAGCAAGACCACTAGAGAATTGACTGCGCTGCCCGGCAAGTTAACTGACATGCGCTGCTATTCCTGTTCCTTCACTTCAGTCTACTTTCACCACAGAGATGTTTCTCATACAAAATGGCCTGTTTAGTTTGAACAGAAATGATTTATCCAGGTAATGACAGCACTGAGTGATGAAGGCATAAGCATTAAATGGACAGTAACATGAAACAGAACCACAAGCTGCGGATGTACAAGTTTCAATTTCCAAAACGCAACAACAGAATCAATGCGGCTCCTGTGAAATGTGCAAGGAAACACATGGGCTGTCATATATCAGCAGAAACAACTGACACACATCAAATCCTGTTAGTTTCATGTGGCATCGCCTTCTGCTTCTATCACTGCTTTTCCTCCAGCTCCCTCTGCTCCTCCAGCTTGCAGGTGAATGAGCTGCTTGATGCAAACAGACCAAATTCGTGAAAGCCAGCCTGACCTGGAAAGCAGGGAGTGGGAATGAAGGATGCAGGACATTGAGAAACGATGGGTTTCACAGATAACAGGATAAATAAGCACCAGGATCTCATCTTCCTGCTTCTTCCAGATACTGAACGCATGAATATACAAGAGTTGTTCCCATTCGCAATTAGACACTGTCACCCTCTTCCAATCTTTTACAAGTTGCTTAGCTTTGAAACTGCATATTTCTGACAGGTTTTCAATGTGAAGATAGTGGAGCTACAAGAAAGTAATGTTATTCAGCAGATGTAGTGCAAGAAGATACCGAATCGGCCAATGATAACAATGAATGTTTGATGAGTTGAGCAGCAGTAAAGGGTTGGCACCATTTAAAATGTCATTCAGCAGGTTCCAGATCTGGTGATTGAAATGACAAGAAAACTTCTCACTGAATTTCCTCATTGTCATGAGATCAAAAGGAAAGGGCACAAGGCAAGAAAGTATATTTGGCTGTAATGGGTTGTGAGATGGCAGAATGAAGGCAGCATTAGTGGTGTTGAGAAACATACAATTATAGAAAGGTACAACACAGAAGGAGGCCATTCAGCCCAGCATGCTTTTTGACAGAGCAGTTGTGTTTGGTTGCTCAGGAGTGATATTTGTGCAAGTTTGTATAGCAAGCAGAAAAAGCTATCCCATTACCAGCAACATTTTGCCTTGCACTATCATCCTTTTAGTCAGTATATCACTCCATGTGGCAACTTTTCCACAGCCCTTAAATTGCTTTCATTCACTCACCAACTGTATCTGTAATTGTTCTTGTCAAGTTACATCACTGATTCTCCAGCTCTGATCAAAAATCACCAACCGAGAGCTTTAAGAGCGTTCTTCACTCCGCATTTTCTGTTTTCATGCAACAAGTAATTGAAAGTTGCCACAGCAGCAAGAAGTTCTGATTTACCTAATCAAGAATGGAAACCAGAGGATGGTATTAAGAGGATTGAATCTAAACCACTAGACGACCAGGGAAGCTCTGCAATGCTCCTCAGGTTAGCTGCTTTTCCTATTTTACTGTCAGCAGGAAACATCTATGATTTGAAGAAGATTTGAGTTCTGCCACTATCATTTTACACAAAGAAATCTGGTTCAACTTATTGAAACCAAACAGTATTCCCACTCATTCACTGAAGGTGCTATTTTTCCTCTAAATTTTGCAAGGATGTTTAGGAAAACACTTTTTTCTGGTTGTTTTCAGTGTTTATTTCTCACCCAATTTTACATTTGTCATCTAACAAAACTACAATATGTAATTAATACATTTCAATGTTTAAAATTGGAAAAATGAGCTTTGCATCAATTGGTTTGATAGATTATAGCAGATGCAGATTTGATTGGTAAACAAGTCTGTGATCTCACCAGGCAGGTAACTCAAGAGAACAGATACAAAGTTTGCTGTGAACAGGTCTTGAACCTTCACAGGGAAAGCCCCATTAAATTTCAAATCCAATGCCTTAACCACTCGGCCATCACAGCTTAAAAAACTGTCTGCTCTGTAATTAAATTATCCATACAAAGCATTAGAGAACTGCCCTTTTTTGTATGTTCGTTCATGAGATGTGGCGTCGCTGGCTAGGCTAGCATTTATTGCCCATCCCTGAACATCTTCTGGGCATCATTGTCTGTGAGCCTTGAAGTGTGTTGTATCTCCCAGTTGATGTGATAATGAACATGATGGAGTCAGTGAATGTTAGAGCACAGAAGGAAGCCTGTCGACCCACCGAGCCTGTGCTGGCTCTCTGAAAGAGAAGCGATGACCCTGTAACTGCTGCCTTCCGTGTTGTTTTGGTCGCTGTGAGGTGACTATGGAGTGACCTGCCCATGGCGCATTCCTGGACAGAATGTATGGAGGTTGTGAGTTGCTCAAGCATCAAAACACCCCTCTCAGCCTTCCTAGAGGGGTCCAAAGGAGGGCAGAGCTCAACGTTTGGCAACAGTTTGGCTGCAGGAACTGCTGGAAACATGACAAAGGTGACACATGACCGCATTAGGGGTTCCTCTCATGATTTTCTGTGAGGGTTTACTCTCCTGGCCTGAGTCTCTCCTGAGACAACCACAAGGCAGTGGGGTTGTTAGCTCGTATCCCTCAGCAGGGGCCCTATCAAGTGGGAAGAACAGTCAGTTTAATACCATAATCCATCTTTTCTCCATAAGCCTGGAAATTTGTCCTCTTCAAGAATGTTCAAGGACTCCTGGGTAGGTATTTTCCTTAAAGGTGCGGAGCTCCGTGGACTCGGCCTCATTTCCCGGCGGAGCAGCAGGAGAAGGTAGCGACTCTTCGGTGGGTGTGTGAAGGCATCAGGAGCTGTGTTTTAAAAGTAAGTACTTACTGTTTTACTTACTGTTTTCCTTGTCTTTGAGTTTCTTTTGGCGCCGGAGGAACCGGAAGCTGGTCGGCAGCGAGGACTCCTGGGTAGGTATTTTCCTTAAAGGTGCGGAGCTCCGTGGACTCGGCCTCATTTCCCGGCGGAGCAGCAGGAGAAGGTAGCGACTCTTCGGTGGGTGTGTGAAGGCATCAGGAGCTGTGTTTTAAAAGTAAGTACTTACTGTTTTACTTACTGTTTTCCTTGTCTTTGAGTTTCTTTTGGCGCCGGAGGAACCGGAAGCTGGTCGGCAGCGAGGACTCCTGGGTAGGTATTTTCCTTAAAGGTGCGGAGCTCCGTGGACTCGGCCTCATTTCCCGGCGGAGCAGCAGGAGAAGGTAGCGACTCTTCGGTGGGTGTGTGAAGGCATCAGGAGCTGTGTTTTAAAAGTAAGTACTTACTGTTTTACTTACTGTTTTCCTTGTCTTTGAGTTTCTTTTGGCGCCGGAGGAACCGGAAGCTGGTCGGCAGCGAGGACTCCTGGGTAGGTATTTTCCTTAAAGGTGCGGAGCTGAGTAAACCCGAGCCACTACACATGTAGTGTCTCCCACCCATCCTCCTCCTCTAACCTAATAATAAGACCCTTTTTACCCTCCTCCTCTAACCAAAAAGGACTGAGCAGGTAAGCTATTTACTGTTTTTGTTAATATCTATAGTTGTACTTAACTAAGGGGTAATTGAATAAAAGAAATGGCAGCCAGTGTAGTGCAGTGCTCCTCCTGCAGAATGTTCGAGGTGAGGGAAACCTCCGGTGGCCCTGCCGACTTCACCTGCTGGAAGTGCATCCGTCTCCAGCTCCTATCAGACCGTGTTAGGGAATTGGAGCTGGAGCTGGATGAACTGAGGATCATTCGGGAAGCTGAGGGGTTGATAGATAGAAGCTACACGGAGGTCGTTACTCCACAAATCAAAGGCAGCTGGGTAACAGTTAGAGGTGGGAAGAGGTCAGTGCAGGGATCTCCTGTGGTCGTTCCCCTCAACAACAAGTATACAGTTTTAGATACTGTTGGGGGGGACGGCCTATCGGGGGCAGGCTGCAGTGACCGGGCCTCTGGCACGGGGTCCTGCACTGTGGCTCAGAAGGGAAGGAGGGAGAATGGGAGAGCACTAGTCATCGGGGACTCGATGGTGAGGAGTACGGACAGGCGGTTCTGTGGGCGCAGGCGAGACGCACGGATGGTTTGTTGCCTCCCTGGTGCCAGGGTCCGTGATGTTTGTGATCGCGTCTTCAGGATCCTTAAAGGGGAGGGGGAGCAGCCAGAGGTCGTGGTGCACATTGGCACCAACGACGTAGGAAGGAAGGGTGGCACAGATGTTAGAAGTGAGTTTAGGGAGTTAGGCTGGAAGCTGAAAGCTCGGACGGACAGAGTTGTTATCTCTGGTTTGTTGCCGGCGCCACGTGATAGTGAGGCTAGGAATAGGGAGAGAGCACAGCTGAACACGTGGCTGCAGGAATGGTGTAGGAGGGAGGGCTTCCAGTTCTTGGATAATTGGACTGCATTCTGGGGAAGATGGGACCTGTTCAAACAGGACGGGCTGCATCTGAACCAGAGGGGCACCAATATCCTGGGAGGGAGGTTTGCTAGTACTGTTCGGGAGGGTTTAAACTAGTTTGGGAGGGGGATGGGAACCGGACTTGTAATCCAGGGACCAGTGGGTCCACTCAGAAAGACAAAGAGTGTAGTGAGGTATTGGGGAAGGTAGCACTGTCACAGAGGACAGATGGGCACGGAGAAGGGTTAAAGTGCGTATACTTCAACGCAAGAAGCATCAGGAATAAGGTGAGTGAATTGAAGGCGTGGATGGGCACTTGGGACTACGATGTTGTGGCCATCACTGAAACGTGGATAGGTGAGGGGGAGGAATGGTTTTTGGAGGTACCTGGTTATAGATGTTTTCATAAGATTAGGAATGGTGGTAAAAGAGGTGGGGGGGTGGCATTGTTAGTTAGAAATAGTGTAACAACTGCTGAAAGAATTTTCGAGGAGGATCTGCCGACTGAGGCACTGTGGGTTGAGGTCAGGAACAGGAAAGGAGCAGTCACCTTGATGGGAGTTTTCTATAGGCCCCCCAATAGCAGCAGGGAGGTGGAAGAGCAGATTGGGAAACAGATTTTGGAAAGGAGCAGAAGTCACAGGGTAGTAATTATGGGGGATTTCAACTTCCCAAATATTGATTGGCAACTCTTTAGATCGAATAGTTTGGATGGGGTAGTGTTTGTGCAGTATGTCCAGGAAGCTTTTCTGACTCAGTATGTAGACTGCCCGACCAGAGGGGAGGCAATATTGGATTTGGTACTAGGTAATGAACCAGGGCAAGTGATAGAGCTGTTGGTGGGCGAGCACTTTGGAGATAGTGATCACAATTCTGTAGCATTCACTGTGGTAATGGAGAAGGATAGGTATGTGCAACAGGGCAAGGTTTACAATTGGGGGAAGGGTAGATATGATGCTGTCAGGCAGGAACTGAGGAGCATAAGTTGGGAGCATATGCTGGCAGGGAAGGGCACGGTCGAAATGTGGAACTTTTTCAAGGAGCAGATAGTAGGGGCCATTGATAAGCATGTCCCTGTCAGACAGGGAAGGGATGGTCATGTGAGGGAACCGTGGTTGACAAGAGAGGTTGAGAGTCTTGTTAGGAAGAAGAAGGAGGCGTATATAAAGTTGAGGAAAAAGGGCACAGGCATAGCTCTGGAGGGATACAAGATGGCCAGAAAGGATCTGAAGAAAGGGATTAGGAGAGCTAAGAGAGGGCATGAAAAATGCTTGGCGGGTAGGATAAAAGAAAACCCCAAGGCCTTTTACGCGTATGTCAGAAATATGAGGATGACTAGGGGGACCATAGGTCCGGTCAAGGACAATAGCGGGAGACTGTGTGTTGAGCCGGAAGAGATAAGTGAGGTTTTGAATGAGTACTTCTCTTCGGTATTTACGAATGAGAAGGGGTGTATTACTGAAGAGGACGGTGTGAAACAGACTGGTAAGCTCGAGGAAGTGCTCGTTAGGAGGGAAGATGTGTTGGGGTTTTTGAATAACTTGAAGATAGACAAGTCTCCCGGGCCTGACGGGGTATATCCAAGGATGTTATGGGAAGCAAGGGATGAAATTGCAGAGCCGCTGGCAATGATCTTTTCATCTTCTCTGCTGACGGGGGTGGTACCAGGTGATTGGAGGGTGGCAAATGTTGTGCCCCTGTTCAAGAAAGGGAATAGGAACAACCCTGGGAATTACAGGCCAGTTAGTCTTACTTCGGTGGTAGGCAAGTTGATGGAAAAGGTGCTGAGGGATAGGATTTATGAGCATCTGGAAAGACACTGCTTGATTCGGGACAGTCAGCACGGTTTTGTGAGGGGTAGGTCTTGCCTCACAAGCCTGATTGAATTCTTTGAGCAGGTGACCAAGCAAGTGGATGAGGGTAAACCAGTGGATGTGGTGTACATGGATTTTAGTAAGGCATTTGATAAGGTCCCCCATGGTAGACTTATGGAGAAAGTCAGGAGGCATGGGATAGTGGGGAATGTGGCCAGTTGGATTAAGAATTGGCTAACTGATAGAAGGCAGAGAGTGGTCTTAGATGGTAAATACTCAGCCTGGAGCCCAGTTACCAGTGGCGTGCCACAGGGATCAGTTCTGGGTCCTCTCCTGTTTGTGATTTTTATTAACGACTTGGATGAGGAAGTCGAAGGGTGGGTCAGTAAATTTGCAGATGATACAAAGGTTGGTGGAGTTGTGGATACCGAGGAGGGCTATTGTCGTCTGCAAAGGGACTTGGATAGGTTGCAGTGCTGGGCTGAAAAGTGGCAGATGGAGTTTAACCCTGAAAAGTGTGAGGTCGTCCATTTTGGAAGGACAAACATGAATGCAAAATACTGGGTTAACGGTAGGGTTCTTGGGCATGTGGAGGAGCAGAGAGACCTTGGGGTCTATGTGCATAGATCATTGAAAGTTGCAACTCAAGTGGATAGGGCTGTGAAGAAGGCATATGGGGTGTTAGCGTTCATTAGCAGAGGGATTGAATTTAAGAGCCGTGAAGTGATGATGCAGCTGTACAGGACCTTGGTAAGGCCTCATTTGGAGTACTGTGTGCAGTTCTGGTCGCCTCATTTTAGGAAGGATGTGGAAGCCTTGGAGAGGGTGCAGAGGAGATTTACCAGGATGTTGCCTGGAATGGAGAATAAGTCTTACGAGGAAAGGCTGAACATTCTAGGCCTCTTCTCATTAGAAAGGAGAAGGATGAGGGGTGACATGATAGAGGTTTATAAGATGATCAGGGGAATAGATAGGGTAGACAGTCAGAAACTTTTTCCCCGGGTGGAGCAAAGCGTTACAAGGGGTCATAAATTTAAGGTGAAGGGTGGGAGATATAAGGGGGATGTCAGGGGAAGGTTCTTTACCCAGAGAGTGGTCGAGGCATGGAATGCCTTGCCCGGGGAAGTTGTTGAGTCAGAAACTTTAGGGACTTTCAAAAGGCTTTTGGATAGGTATATGGATAAAGGAGAATGATGGGGTATAGATTAAATTGTCCTTGACAGAGGACAAAGGATCGGCACAACATTGTGGGCCGAAGGGCCTGTTCTGTGCTGTATGTTCTATGTTCTATAATGTTGCTGTGCAATCTGATTGCAACATCCATTCAGACGGTACATTCCAGATCTTAACAACCCTCAGTCTGGAGAAATTTCCCTCAATATTCTTCTACTTCTGGGTCAAAATCCTGGAACTCGCTTCCTAACAGCTCTGTTGGTGTACCTAGCCCACATGGACTGCAGCGGTTCAAGAAGGCAGCTCCCCACCACCTTCTCAAGGGCAATTAGGGATGGGCAATAAATGCTGGCCTGCCCAGCGATGCCCACATCCCATGAATCAATGTTTTTAAAAAGCTTCTTTTGGGAATGATTTTAATTTTCGGACTCGTTTGCTGCAGATGTGCAAATGCACCATCATCGTCCAAAACGCTGTTGTCTGCGACGTCACAGGCAGCTGTATAAAGATGGCGCTACTTAACTGGACACGAAAAGCGAATTAAACCCAACATCACCTCCACAATAGCGCAATCGCCGCATCAGTTACCGCATTCAGGTCCCTCCCGCGATCGACGCATTCAGTTCCCCGCTCAATCGCCCGGTCGATTCCTCGCTTCTCCCTTCCGGTTTGCTCCGCCGCTCGAATTGGACCGTTCAATGGCGCGGTTTCTACCCAAGATTCTCTGCGGTTAAGAATATTCCCTATTGAGAACGCAGGAGAGCAGTACGCAGGCGCAATACAGCGTTTCGCGCAAACGCGGGACCGAACAGTGCGTGAGGATGCGCAATGCCGAACAGTATTTGAGCAGGCGCAGTCCCAGTGATGGCTTCAGAGACAGCCGTTGCAGCCTCAATACCCCCAATAAGAAGCTCCCGGTCCCGCGTTTGCACACGACCGGCGGCGCGGTGGGGCAGGGCAGCTGCCGGGCTTCTCTTGGTGACGGTAATGGCCGCCAGATTTCCTGCTATTTTGCAGGCACTAAGGATTACTAAACTTTAACATCACAGCCCAAAACTTTGAAGGAAATTTCTCTCGGTTATAAAGGGGCCTGGGGGACACAGCACAGGGACACAATTGGGACACAGCACAGGGTAGGAGGTCCCCCCTCCCTACTTCCACAAAGACTCTCCTTGGACTGGGCCACACCTGGACACGGCTAGTTCAAGGTGCAGGAAGCTGCAAGGCTGAGCAGTGGAGTGGGGGGGGGGGGGGTTAGACTGACAGGCCTGGGGAGGGGGATATCAGGGCAGGTACACACACTGCTCTCCCTTTTGCTCCTGGGATGTTTTACTGGAGTCGTGTTGCTGACCATTTCTAAACTTTGTCTCCCTATCCCGGTGATGGAGGTGGACTGTCGGTTGCTGAGTGTTGGAATATATTGCCTCTCCTCATTTTTCCTCCTTCTCCCATTCCGAGTTCCGGGCTGCAGGCACCGGCGGTGGTTTGATGTGCCTGAAGCGTTAACTCTGTTTCTCTCTGCACAGATGCAGCCCGACCTGCTGAATATTTCCAGTATTTTCTCCTTTTATTTCAGATTTCCAGCATCTGCAGTATATTGCTTTTGTTTTATTGCAGGCATTTCTCACAGAACTGAGTCGAGAAACACAGACGGACGAATTAAGAGCCAGTTTGTATCAGGGTGGGTGTTGGATGTGGAAGTCAGTCCCTGATGTCCTGTGTTGGTCTTTTTTGTTCCATCAGTTTGAGCTGGAGTGGGGATGGGGGAGCAACTGCTGGCTTTAATTCCGAGTACTTTTGAGCCCAGTCGGGTGCAACAATTTTCATAGTGAGGCTGTCAAGGGAGGTAGAATCCAGGGGAGATGAGGTTGCTAAACAGACACCAACCACTCGATGTAAAAGAGTATTGTTTCAGTAACAAGTATTTCTGTAGAGGCTTTCAATCCAGTTTACATAGACACACGTTATTACTTCATTCCTGTGATATGGGCGTCACTAGCCAGACCAGCGTATATTGCCAATTCGCAGTTGCCCATTGAGAAGGTGATGGTGGGCCTTCATCTTGAACCACTGCAGTCCTTGTGTTGAAGGTGCTCCCACAATGGTGTTAGGGAAGGAGTTACAGGATTTTCACCCAGTGATGATGAAGGAAAGGTGATAAATGTCCAACTTAACTTCAACTTGTATTTATACGGCATCTTTAATGTAATAAAATGTTCCAAGGCATTTCACAGGAGTGTTATAAAGCAACATTTGACACTGAGCCACATAAGGAGATATTAGGGCAGGTGACCAAAAGCTGGATTAAAAAGCTGGGCTTTAAGAAGTGTCTGAAGCACGGAAGGCAATGTTGCGAGGCGGAGAGGATTAGGGAGGGATTTCCAAAGCTTAACGCCTTGGCAGCTGAAGGCACGGCGACCAGTGATGGAGTAATGAAAATCGCGGATGCTCAAGATTCCGGAATTAGATGAGCTCTGATCTCTCAGAGTGTTGTAGGGCTGGAGAAGATTATAGAGATAGTGAGGCGTGAGGGTATGGAGAGATTTGAAAGCAAGGATGAGGATTTTAAAATTGAGGTGATGCTTAACTGGGAGTCTGTGTAGACCAGTGAGCTCAGTGGTGATGGGTGAACAGGACTTGGTTCGAGTAAGGACGCAGGCAGCAGAGTTTTGGATGATCTCAAGTTTACAGAGGGTGGAATGTGGGAGGCCATCCAGGATAGTCAAGTGGAGAGGTAACAATTACATGGATGTAAGTTTCAGAGGCAGATGAGCTGAGACAGTGGTGAAGTCTGGCGATGTTACTGAGGTGGAAATAGGTGGTCTGAGTGATGGTGTTGATATGCAGTCGGAAGATCATCTCAGGGTCAAATATGACATCCAGGTTATGAATGGTCTGGTTTAGCCTCAGACGATTGCCAGGGAGAGGGATTGAGCTGGTGGCTAGGGAGTGGAGATTGTAGCAGGGACTGAAGACAATGGCTTCAGACTTCCCAATATTTAAGTGGATGAAATTTCTGTTCATCGAGTACTGGATGTCAGTCAGACAAGTCAGGATGGTGCGTGACTTGGAGGAGAACTTAGAGATGATGGTGTTCATATACACGGGCTGCCCTGGTCCTTCCAGATGATGGAAGTTGAGGTTTTTGGAGGTTCTGTCAAAGTTCTGGTCGAGTTGTCGATATATAAACTCCCTCTCCTCTCCCTGCCCCTCTCCCTCTCTCTCTCTTTTTCCTCCCATAGAGGGCAGAGTCTTGTGTAGGTCCTGACTGGGTGGCAGGTTCCCTTCACTGAAGGACATTAATGAACCAGTTGGGGTTGTACATTAATCCAGCAGCTTTCATGGTCACTTTTTCCTAGTGATGGCCCCATAAATTATCAGATTCATTCAGCTCCGTTTCACAACCTGCCTTTGTGTTTTTGTAGGTTCTCTCACACACTCTTTTTTTCAGTTTTAAATCAATTTCACAGGGTTTTAGAAGGGGAGGAATTGCAGCTGTGAAATGTAAAGCAAATGTCAGATCAGGATCTGAAGGAGTCGCCCAACTTATCGTAACCCGAATATCACCGGATTTTGAACGTGGAAGGGAAAAGTACCGATCACAGTGTGGAGAAACTGTACACATGTTCTGTGTGTGGATGAGGTTTCAACCAATCATCTGCCCTGTTTAAACACAACTGCAGTCACATTGGGAAGAAACCATGTAAATATGGGGACTGTGGAAAGTGATTGAATTATCCAGTTGAACTGGAAACTCATCCATGCAGTCACACCCTGGAGAGGCCGTTCACCTGCTGTGAATGTGGGAAGGGATTCACTAAATCATCCTACCTGCTGACACATCAGTGAGTTCACACTGGGGAGAGACCTTTTAAATGTCCATTCTGTGGGAATTGCTATAAACGTTCTGCTGAAGTGATGTCCCATCAACGTATTCACACTGACAAGAGACTGTTCAGGTGCTCTCACTACGGGACTGGGTTCAGGCGATTAGGCAACCTCACGACACAACAGCACATTCACACTGGGGAGAGGCCATCCACCTGCAAAGAATATGGGAAGGGATTCACTCAGTTATCCGCCCTGCTGACACACCAGCACACTCACACTGGGGAGAGGCCATTCACCTGCACAGAATGTGAGAAGGGATTCAATCATTTATCCATCCTGCTGACACACCAGCGAGTTCACACTGGAGAGAGGCCAGTCACCTGCTTCGAGTGTGGGAAGGAATTCACTACTTCACCCCACCTGCTGAAACACCAGCAAGTTCACACAAGGAAGAAGCCATTCACTTGCTCTGACCAGGGGAAGGAACTTACTGCTTCATCCCATGTGCTGACACACCAGCGAGTTCACAAGTAACTCAGGGATGAGAAATTTCCACCAAATGGCAGATTTCTGACATTGGGGTTTCGGAAATCCACCATTGGCTTCTCCCATTCCCACCTTAACCACAAGACCGGCTTTGAAAGAAATTGCAACTGTCAGTTATGATTTTTTTTAAAGTCGGCCAACCACAAAGCTGCTCGGCGATCTGTTTTACCTTTTTTAAGTCATCTTTATTTTTTATAGTCTTCCACCTTGGTGGAAATGAATTTCAAACAGGAAAGCAAGTGGGTGGAACTGCACACTCCTTCACAACTTCAGTGTGTCAGTTCTGTAAATAGACAAAAAGGAGATGTGTGTATACACAGACCAATTCCCAATGTTTGATTTTGCCTTCATGGGATATCTTAGCAGAGACCACCTGAGAACTGACACAGCTCATTTGACATGGTTTAAAATTAATGGTGCAGGATCAGTAGCTGGCAAGTCGCTGGTCTGCAGCAAAAACATTGGTCTGTCAATAGGAATTTGAAACTTGCTTCCATTTACACAGCAGTGTGTGTCTGAAATAATTTCTGAAAACTCTGCACAAACTGGTTACGGCATGTGAATATCCTGCAGTGAGCATGAACTGTATAAACTTAATATGTCCTGTGCATTGCAGCAACTGAAGTGATCTGGAATTTCCACTTATCGGTTTGCTCAGGTGTATGGCTGAATTCCATTCATTTTTCATCTCCATTTTCACTGTCTACTGCCCCAGTCACACTGTCAACCTGGAGTCAGTGTGAAGCTGTCTTTTACACGAGCGTGATGCAAGACAAGGAATATAACTCTGGCCATCTTTCTTCAATGTGTGTTTTGGCATTGCTTAAGATTATCCTGAAAAGACTGTCCTGCACCACAAGTGCTGTGTATTGGTTACAGTGCAGCTATCCTGTGAGCTCTCTGCAGTCACTATAAATGGTCACTGGGTTTCTCAGGCTGATGGCACAATACTCTGTACATGTATGAACATGTATATACAAGAACACAAGAAATAGGAGCAGAAGTAGACCATATGGCCCATTGAGCCTGCTCCACCATTCAATATGATCATGGCTGATCTTGGGTTTCAATTCCACTTTCCTGCCCGCAGCCCATATCACTTGATTCTCTGAGAGACCAAAAATCTATCAATCCCAGCCTTAAATATATTCAACAATGGAGCATCCACAACCATCTTGGGTAGAGAATTCCACTGTCACGATGCTTTGACTGCAGTAATTTCTCCTCATCTGAGTCCTGAATGATTGGTCCCTTATCTTGAGATTGTGCCCCCGCGTTCCAGATTCCCCGACCAATGGAAACAATCTCTCAGCTTCTACCTCATCAAGCCCTTTCAGAATCTAGTGTGTCTCAATTAGATCGTCTCTAATTCTTCTAAACTCCAGAGAATATAGGCCCAATTTACTCAGCCCCTCGTCATAGGACAACCCCCTCATCCCAGAGACCAATGTAATAAATCTTCAGTATATACAGAGTGCTGCCTTTCTCCAAGCCAACACAATAGTTATGATTTTCAGCTCACCTTGCTGTTAAATGCAGCTGTCACCAGACCAATTGGTGCAGTCAAACAGGAGCCAGAAGTATTGATCACTGTTGGGATATACAGCTGTCCATTGGACCTGCTGCATTGTCACAGGGCCTTTACCAAACTTTTGAGCCTGATTTGGGGATGATGCAACAGAACCTCAAACTTGTTACTGCAGAGGTTGTCATCGGCTGTCCTTCAATTCGAGGATGACATCTACTCAAGGTCGTGAGTTTCTTCCATGGGGCTTCAGGTCACTGAACAGGCTGATTCTCGACCTGCAGATCTTTGGACACATGGGGCAGGACGTCCCACAAAGTACTGGGACCCGGCGTGCAGGATTTGCTTCCTAGAGTTGTAACACTAGTCTCATTACTTTTCCACTGTCACTCGCAAGATCTGGGAAAATTTTTATGTTGCATAATATTTGGACCCTTTGAAGAGGAAAACCACATTTTTCATTAGTTTTCATTAAGATTATAATGAGATCTGCACTGCAAACAAGATTATTTTAATTTACAATCATTCTAATGTGACTAATTATTTTAAATGATAAAATCTACCATAAGTGATGATATTTAAAAACAAGCAATTCTATCTATAGAGGCATCGCATTTGCGAAGATTAAGAAGGTTATTTTCCTCTTTTGTGCTGGGAGGTAAATAATTGTCGTAAAGAAAATTGGAACAGGAGTATCACATGCTCCTAACAGAATGTATGTGATATTCCTGTCCATTTAAGTTAATGGACAGTAAATTGGACAGGCTGTATAACTGGTATACAATCCTCCCTACCTGGTTTGACTTTCTGCATCGTTCAGGTGATTATGTCACAGTACAAAATAACAAAATTACCCTGCTTATGTTCATGTTTCTGGATTGTAAATGTCTCATAAATGTTTACTTTTTATTAATTTATATACCTACTGATTTGTCCACATCACTTACCAAGGTACCAGAACATGCCAAATGGTATGCTTATATATATTGCTTTCCATTAAAGCTGACACATTTTCACAGAACACCTTTTACGTGAGAAAGCTATAAATAGGCAGAAGCAGGACATTGAGAACATTCTTCTTCTTTGGCCTCCTTATCTCGAGAGACAATGGGTAAGCGCCTGGAGGTGGTCAGTGGTGTGTGGAGCAGCGCCTGGAGTGGCAATAAAGGCCAATTCTAGAGTGACAGACTCGTCCACAGGTGCTGCAGAAAAATTTGTTTGTCAGGGCTGTTACACAGTTGGCTCTCCCCTTGCGCTTCTGTCTTTTTTCCTGCCAACTGCTAAGTCTCTTCAACTCACCACACATTAGCCCCGCCTTTATGGCTGCCCGCCAGCACTGGCGAACGCTGGCAACTGACTCCCACGACTTGTGATCAATGTCACAGGACTTCATGTCGTGTTTGCGGATGTCTTTAAAATGGAGACATGGACGGCCGGTGGGTCTGATACCAGTGGTGAACTCGCTGTACAATATGTCTTTGGGGATCCTGCCATCTTCCATGCGGCTCACATGGCCAAGCCATCTCAAGCACCACTGGCTCAGTAGTGTGTATAAGCTGGGGATGTTGGCCGCCTCGAGGACTTCTGTGTTGGAGATACGGTCCTGCCACCTGATGAGAACATGAAGCTCTGTTAAACCAATTATCAGCTGTCAGGTAAGTCTCATGAAATTGTATTCTGAGTACAGTGCAAGTTTAACATTACATATGCAAAATTGTACAAAATTACCATTACACAACTAGTTTACTTGAATAACAGTGTTATAATTACATGATTCATTGTCAAAAAAATCAGTATTTTTTAGTCTTCGGCCACTAATTTTCAGACCTTTTGATCTTTTGCCACTCTCACCCCGGTATTTGTTACTTGTTTTGTGAAATACGATTCCTATCCAGCTCAACTGCTGGATAACTGATTACATTTATATGTATTTATACATGTCAATAAAGTGTCTGTGTGCCCAGATTTAATTAAGTTGTGATTTGTAACTAATGAATGATGTTTTGGCCATGACTTGTAGTCTGCTATCTTGGTGATTTGTCAAAAAAGTGTAGCTTTCCTGCTACTTTCAGGATTCCATTTAATCCAACAAGGGTGACTTGTCCCTGACCACAACCACCCTCTATGGGTGCAGGTATATGTTGGTATGAAGTGTAGACGATTTATTAAGTAATTTATATTTAGTGTAATGAAGTAATACTTAACAACAACAATAGTCACAGTCTGAACCTCAGATCCTTGGCGTTTGCCCTCCGAGTGACTGTGGCACAGTCTCTCTTTCTCTTGCTGTGTTATGTTGACTAAAGGTTTTCTTCTTTCTTCCTCTGGATTTTTTACATGTTGCTTCTCATGTTCAATAGCTGTTCTTTTATCCCCTTTTTGGCCGTCAGACCACCTTTCTAGTTTGCCCGATGGTTGGTCCAGGTCCTGTAATGTCAGTTCCTACCCAACTCTAATTGAGGCTTAATTGATAAAGCATTTTGCCAGTAATTGAGATAACAACCTATGAAGAGTTCTATTCATTACGGTTGTTATCTCCTTGGACAGTATGAATTTGTACAGCTCCTGCCCCACTGAACTCATTTCTTCCTATCTAGACTCTATCTTTTCTCCGCTGATCCAGTCTCTTCCCACCTACATCCGTGACTCTTCTGACGTCCTACTTCATTTTGACAATTTCCAGTTTCCTGGTCCCAACCGCCTCCTCTTCACGATGAACGTCCAATCGCTCTGCACCTCCATCCCCCACCAGGATGGTTTGAGGGCTCTCCACTTCTTCCTGGAACAGAGGCCCAACCAGTCCCCATCCACCACCATCCTCCTCCGCCTGGCTGAACTTGTTCTCACATTGAACAACTTCTCCTTCAACTCCACTCACTTCCTTCAAGTAAAAGGTGTCACTATGGGTAGCCGCATGGTACCTAGTTATGCCTGTCTTTTTGTGGGATATGTCGAGCATTCTTTGTTCCAGTCCTACTCAGGCCCCCTCCCCCAACTCTTTTTCTGGTACATTGATGACTGTATCGGTGCCGTTTCCTGCTCCCACCCCAGAGTGGAAAACTTTATCAACTTTGCTTCCAATTTCCACCCTTCTCTCACCTTTACATGGTCCATCTCTGACACTTCCCTTCCCTTCCTCCACTTCTCTGTCTCCATCTCAGGGGATAGGTTGTCTCCTAATATCCATTATAAGCTCACCGACTCCCACAGCTACCTCGACTACACTTCCTCACACCCTACCTCCTGTAAGGACTCCATTCCATTCTCCCAGTTTCTCCGTCTCTGACGCATCTGCTCTGATGATGCTACCTTCCATGACGGTGCTTCTGATATGACCTCCTTTTTCCTCAACCGAGGATTTCCCCCCACTGTGGTTGACAGGGCCCTCAACTGTGTCCGGCCCATTCCCCGAACCTCTCCCCTCACCCCTTCCCCTCCCTCCCAGAACTGTGACAGGGTTCCCCTTGTCCTCACTTTTCACCCCATTAGCCTCCATATCCAAAGGATCATCCTCCGCCATTTCTGCCACCTCCAGTGTGATGCCACTACCAGTCGCATCTTCCCCTCCCTTCCCCTGTCAGCATTTTGAAGGGATCATTCCCTCTGCAACACCCTGGTCCACTCCTCCATTACCCCCACCACCTCGTCCCCGTCCCATGGCACCTTCCCCTGCAATCGCAGGATGTGTAATACCTGCCCATTTAGATTAGATTAGAGATACAGCACTGAAACAGGCCCTTCGGCCCACCGAGTCTGTGCCGACCATCAACCACCCATTTATACTAATCCTACGTTCCTACCAAACATCCCCATCTGTCCCTATATTTCCCTACCACCTACCTACACTAGTGACAATTTATAATGGCCAATTTACCTACCAACCTGCAAGTCTTTTGGCTTGTGGGAGGAAACCGGAGCACCCGGAGAAAACCCACACAGACACAGGGAGAACTTGCAAACTCCACACAGGCAGTGCCCAGAATCGAACCCGGGTCCCTGGAGCTGTGAGGCTGCAGTGCTAACCACTGCGCCACTGTGCCGCCCTTAGATTAGAGATACAGCACTGAAACAGGCCCTTCAGCCCACCAAGTCTGGGCCGAACATCAACCACCCATTTATACTAATCCTACACTAATCCCATATTCATATTCCGACCAAACATCCCCACCTGTTCCAATATTTCCCTGCCACCGACCTTTACTAATGACAATTTATAATGGCCAATTTACCTATCAACCTGCTTGTGGGAGGAAACCGGAGAAAACCCACACAGGGAGAACTTGCAAACCTGCAAACAGGCAGTACCCAGAATCGAACCCGAGTCCCTGGAGCTGTGAGGCTGCGGTGCTAACCACTGTGCCACTGTGCTGCCCTAAATTTACCTCCTCTCTCCTCACTATCCCAGGCCCCAAACACTCCTTTCAGGTGAAGCAGCGATTTATTTGTACTTCTTTCAATGTAGTATACTGTATTCGCTGCTCACAGTGTGGTCTCCTCTACATTGGGGAGACCAAGCGCAGACTGGGTGACCGCTTTGCGGAACATCTCTGCTCAGTCCGCAAGCAGGACCCTGAGCTTCCATATACTTGCCATTTCAACACTCCCCCCTGCTCTCATGCTCACATCTCCGTCCTGCTGCAATGTTCCAGTGAACATCAACGCAAGCTCGAGGAACAGCATCTCATCTACCGATTAGGCACACTACAGCCTGCCGGACTGAACATTGAGTTCAATAATTTCAGAGCATGACAGCCCTCCATTTTATTTTCATTTTTAGTTATTTTTTTTTCTTTCTTTTTACATTCTTTTTTTACATTTTTTACAATTTTTTTTTTGCATTTATTTCATTTCATCTTAGTTTGTTCAGTTTGCTTGCCCACTTTTTTTTTCAGGTTTGCACTTGCTGCTGTTCTATTCTTTTTTCTTCTTCCTTTCTTTTGGGCCTCCTTATCTCGAGAGACAATGGATACGCGCCTGGAGGTGGTCAGTGGTTTGTGAAGCAGTGCCTGGAGTGGCTATAAAGGCCAATTCTGGAGTGACAGGCTCTTCCACAGGTGCTGCAGAGAAATTTGTTTGTTGGGGCTGTTGCACAGTTGGCTCTCCCCTTGCGCCTCTGTCTTTTTTCCTGCCAACTACTAAGTCTCTTCGACTCGCCACAATTTAGCCCTGTCTTTATGGCTGCCCGCCAGCTCTGGCGAATGCTGGCAACTGACTCCCACGACTTGTGATCAATGTCACACGATTTCATGTCGCGTTTGCAGACGTCTTTATAACGGAGACATGGACGGCCGGTGGGTCTGATACCAGTGGCGAGCTCACTGTACAATGTGTCTTTGGGGATCCTGCCATCTTCCATGCGGCTCACATGGCCAAGCCATCTCAAGCGCCGCTGACTCAGTAGTGTGTATAAGCTGGGGATGTTGGCCGCTTCAAGGACTTCTGTGTTGGAGATATAGTCCTGCCACCTGATGCCAAGTATTCTCCGAAGGCAGCGAAGATGGAATGAATTGAGACGTCGCTCTTGGCTGGCATACATTGTCCAGGCCTCGCTGCCGTAGAGCAAGGTGCTGTTCTATAGTCAGTGTATTAACACCTAATCTATACTAATGCTTTGTCTTTCAACACACGATTAACATATTGTTTGCCTTTGCTCCGTGACCTTTTGGTCAGCTATGTGGCCTGGTCCAATCCAGACCTCCTTTGTTATCTCTTGCCCCACCCCCACCTCAATTGCTTATAACCTGTGACTTTTCAAATATTTGTCAGTTCCGAAGAAGGGTCACTGACCCGAAACGTTAACTCTGCTTCTCTTTTCACAGATGCTGCCAGACCTGCTGAGTGGTTCCAGCATTTCTTGTTTTTATTTTTGAATTTGTACAGAAATTGATTCTTTTTAGCAAAGTTAATGAATGTGATCAGGGTCACAAAACTTGTTCTGCTGAATTTGTGTCACAGTGACTTACGAAGTCCTACTGCTACTGAATTTCTTTCAAGCTTAAGACTTAGTTTTTAAATAATACTTTTAAATTAAAGCCCATTCATTCCAGCATGATTCTTAATTCATTAATTACAAACCAACCAAGGTCCATTGCTTTGTAATCATTGTTTCTTGATGGGTTACTGCTTAATACATTCATTTGATTAATGCAGCTGCTGATACAAGACACAAAAATAACTTTTTTACTCATGTGTTAGTATTACAATGGCTTACTTAACTTTGTTAGTTATTACAGAGGATACAGTGTGAAAATGGTCAAGTTTTTTTAAATTTCCAAAATATACTTTATTCATAAACATCTGTAAAAATTACATTGCCAGACAGTTTCCAAACAGCACCAAAAAATACAAACATTGCAAGGGAGATCAGTTTCCTTCAATACTGTCATGAGTTCCTTCCCAATCCTTCCTTTTCACAATTGTCATGTCAATTACAGTTTTACATTTACAGCAATTGAGAATATTTACGATACAGTTCGAGGGGTTTCCCATGGATCCAGCCCCTCAGTCCAGCTTGGTGGGGGAACCTTACACTGTGGTCTTTCCCCATTGAGCCTTTGCTGCGGCTGCCCCAAGCTTTAGTGCGTCCCTCAGCACGTGGTCCTGGACCTTGGAATGTGCCAGTCTACAACATTCGGTGGTGGACAACTCTTTGCGCTGGAAGACCAGCAAGTTTCGGGCAGACCAAAGGGCGTCTTTCACCGAATTGATAGTCCTCCAGCAGCAGTTGATGTTTGTCTCGGTGTGCGTCCCTGGGAACAGCCCGTAGAGCACAGACTCCTGTGTGACAGAGCTGCTTGGGATGAACCTTGACAAAAACCACTGCATCTCTTTCCACACCTGCTTTGCAAAGGCACATTCCAGGAGGAGGTGGGCGACCGTCTCTTCCCCACCACAGCCAACGCGGGGGCACTGTGCGGAGGGGGCGAGACTTCGGGTGTGCATGAAGGATCTGCCGGGGAGGGCCCTTCTCACCACCAGCCAAGCTACGTCTTGGTGCTTGTTTGAAAGTTCTGGTGATGAGGCATTCCGCCAAATGACTTCGACGGTCTGCTCGGAGAACCATCCGACAGGATCCACCATTTCCTTTTCCCGTAGGGCCTTGAGGACATTCCGTGCAGACCACTGCCTGATGGACCGGTGGTCAAAGGTGTTTTCCCGCAGAAACTGCTCCACGAAGGATAGGTGGTACGGCACCGCCCAACTGCATGGAGCGTTCCGCGGCAATGTGACCAGGCCCATCCTTCGCAACACCGGGGACAGATAGAACCTCAGCACGTAGTGACATTTGGAGTTTGCGTACTGGGGATCTACACACAGCTTGATGCAGCCGCACACGAAAGTGGTCGTCAGGATGAGGGCCACGTTGGGTACATTTTTCCCGCCCTTGTCCAGAGATTTGAACATCGTGTCCCTCCGGACCCGGTCCATTTTACATCCCCAGACGAAGCGGAAAATGGCTCGGGTGACTGCCACGGCGCAGGAGTGGGGTATGGGCCAGACCTGCGCCACGTAGAGCAACAACGTGAGCGCCTCGCACCTGATGACCAGGTTCTTACCCACAATGGAGAGAGATCGCTGCCCCCACATGCCCAACTTTTGTCGTACCTTGGCTACTCGCTCGTCCCATGTTTTGGTGCACGCCCCAGCCCTTCCGAACCATATCCCCAGCACCTTCAGGTAATCTGACCTGACGGTGAAGGGGACAAAGGATCGGTCAGCCCAGTTGCCAAAGAACATGGCCTCGCTCTTGCCGTGGTTAACTTTGGCTCCCGAGGCCAGTTCGAACTGGTCGCAGATGCTCATCAGTCTGCGCATGGACAGCGGATCCGAGCAGAAGACGGCGACGTCATCCATGTACAGGGAGGTTTTGACCTGAGTGCCTCCGCTGCCTGGGATTGTCACCCCTCTTATGCTCGCATCCTTCCTAATAGACTCAGCAAAGGGTTCAATACAGCAAACAAACAAGACCGGGGACAGAGGACAGCCCTGTCTGACTCCAGATTTGATCGGGAAACTTTCCGATTCCCACCCGTTGATTGACACTGCGCTACTGATGTTTGTGTAGAGCAGTTGGATCCAATTGCAGATTCCCTCCCCAAACCCCATTTTGGAAAGCACGTCCATCATGTAGGTGTGCGCTATCCTGTCAAAAGCCTTCTCCTGGTCCAGGCTGATGAGGCAGGTGTCCACCCTCCTGTCCCGTACGTAGGCGATCGTATCCCTGAGTAGCGCGAGACTATCAGAGATCTTCCTGCCGGGTACAGTACAGGTCTGATCGGGGTGAATCACCAACTCCAGAGCAGACTTGACTCGACTGGCTATGACTTTGGACAGAATCTTGTAATCAACATTAAGCAGTGAGATGGGCCGCCAATTTCTGATTTCTGCCCTCTCCCCCTTCTGCTTGTAAATGAGGGTGATGATGCCTTTTCTCATGGATTCTGACATGCTGCCGGCCAGGAGCATACTCTCGTATACTTCCAGCAGGTCTGGGCCGACCCAGTCCCACAGGGCCGAGTACAACTCGACCGGTAAGCCGTCGCTCCCGGGAGTTTTACTCGTCTCGAAAGACTCGACGGCCTTTGTCAGCTCGTCCAGAGTTAGCGGCTTGTCCAGTCCCTCCCTCCTGCTGTCATCTAAGACCTCTGTGATAGATGACAGGAAGGACTGGGAGGCTCTGCTGTCTGTGGGCTTCGCGTCATACAGCCCAGCATAAAAGGATTTGCTGATCCTGAGTATGTCGGGCTGTGAAGACGTTACCGAGCCATCTTCTTCCTTCAGGCTGCTGATAACGGAGCTCTCTCTGTGTACCTTTTGGAAGAAGTAACGCGAGCACGTCTCATCCTGCTCGATGGAGCGGACTCTGGACCGGAAGATGATCTTGGAGGCCTCCTTGACAAAGAGCGAGGCCTGCTGGCTCTTCACCTCTTGGAGGTCCTCCTTGACCTCGACCCCCATTGACTGCAACCGGAGTAGATTTTGCATAATTTTCTGGAGTCGGGACAGTTCCCTCTGTCTCTCTCTCGCCTTCTGAACACCTTTGTGGATGAAGAACCTCTTGATGTTCTCCTTAATCGCTTCCCACCAGTGAACTGGAGACTCAAAGAGGGGTTTCACGGTCCTCCAACCATTGTAATCCCTTTTGAGTTCCTCAACGTTCTCTGGGGTCAGCAGTGTCGCATTGAGCTTCCACGTCCCTCTGCCAACCCGCTGGTCGTCCTGTAAGTGACAGTGGTCGGAGATGAACACCGGCTTGACGTCGGTGGATCCGACCGTGACAGCACGGGACACAAACAGGAAGTCAATCCTGGAACGGGCAGACCCGTCCGATCTTGACCATGTGTATCTGCGCTGCGCTCCGTCTGCAGGTTTGCTGAAGACGTCGTGCAGTTTGGCATCCTTAACTGTTTCTATTAGGAATCTGGACGTAGCGTCCAGTTTGCTGTCGTCACTGCCGGATCGTCCAGCCGCATCGATGATGCAGTTGAAGTCACCGCCTAGGATGACCGGCCTGGACGTCGCCAGCAGCAGTGGGAGCTGCTGGAAGACGGTCAGCCGCTCGCTGCGTTGTACCGGGGCGTACACGTTGATCAACCGGAGCGGAGCGTTGTTGTACACCACGTCTGCTACGAGGAGGCGGCCGCCCACCACCTCCTTAACTTCGGAGATGGTGAAGTTACCTCCCCGCAGCAGAATACCCAGGCCGGAGGAACGGCAGTCATTACCCCCGACCAGATCGATGGCCCGTGGGACCACCATCGCGACCACTGCCTGTAGGTGCTGAGGTGTGGTATTCCACACTCCTGCAGAAACAGTAGGTCAGCTTTGACCTTGGCAAGGTAATCCAAGGTTGAAACACATCGCGTAGTAGATTTGATGCTACGCACATTAATGGAAGCAATTCTTACACCCATTTTTTACTAAAAATTAGTTGTTGCTTCCCATACCATTTGTCCTCGCTAGTCCCAGTCCTTCCCCTTCGGGATGTTCCTGCATACCCATCGTATGCGCAAGCAGTTTCACGTTGGTTGGGCTCAGAAACCCCTCCTGATTTTTCATGCAGGGTTTGTGCCGCTCGGGTGACATCGGGGGGGTCTTGTAGGCAGAGAGCATTGGGTTGTCCTCAGCTGCTTCCATCTTTTCCTCCTCGAAAACATCACAGCTCCCGGTCTCCCGGAGCTCAGGTGCGCCAGACGTGTCTTTGCTCCCGGTGTCCCGGAGCTGAGATGCGTTGGCCACGTCGTTACGTGTGGGGAATTGGGTTTGGGGCACGCCGGGCCCATCACAGCTTCCAGTGCCCGGGGGCTGGGATGCTTTATCATCCATCTCGGAGTTCTGCCGCCTCTTTTGAAGGGGCTGTCGTTCCAGCATTTCCCCGTCCAGTGAAGAGGAGTTGTTGCAGTCTGATTCAGAAGAGAGCCTCCTCTTGCCACTGGTTTGGGTGGTGGCTTTGGGATGTTTTTTCTTTGTGGTTTTCCTCTGGACCACTTGCCACTGACCTGTTTGTCCATCTGCTGCCTCCTCCTCCATTGATTCTGTCTGTGGAGGAGGGGTTTCCGGGCGCTGGGTAGGTGCTGGGTCGTTGGTTTCAGCCACCTCCCCTTCCTTCTCAGGTTGAAGTTCCTCACTGCGGAGAAGGTTGCTGGTCTCCTTTCAAACAGCGGACGCCTTCGTCGAACCTTCGCCCGGCCATTCCTTGGACCTTGCCGCCTGAGCATAGCTGAGACAACGTTTGGGGCAGGTCTTGTAGAGATGGCCTGCCGCACCGCACAAGTTGCAACACTTAGTCTGCTTTCAGTCCTTGGTCTGATGGCCTTCCTCCTTACAGTTCTTGCAAACCACCGTGCTGCAGTTGGCTGCCATGTGACCAGATTTGCCACAGGTGCGGCAAACTCTGGGCTGCCCAGCGTAGACCAAGAAGCCTCGACTTCCCCCGATAGCGAAGCTGGAGGGAGGGTGGATGATGGCTCCACTGGGATCTACCTTCAAGGTCACCTTGACCTGCCGCTTGCTGGTCCAGATCCCAAAGGGGTCCTTGACATCAGTGCTGCTGCCGGCCACCTCGACGTACCTGGCGAGAAAGGTGAGTACATCCACCACCGGAACATGGGGGTTGTAGAGGTGAATCGTCACCACCCGGTCCCGTTGTGATGGAAGCGTGAAGAGCGGCTCCGCTGTGAGGATCGACAGTGGAGCCCGGTCCCCTTTGTCCTTGAACGCCTTCAGGAACTTGATGCATCCCGTCACATTCCGGAACGTCACCTCGAAGTATCCACTGCTGGGGAAATCCTGCAGGCAGAAGACGTCCGTCGCTTGAAATCCGCAGCAATCGAAGAGAATTTTCTTGATGAAGAAGGTGCGATCGACCGGTGCATCTCCTTCCTTGTCCTTCACGACCACCCGAACGGTGTTGCGCACTCCCTGGCCCGAAGCTCGAAAATTGGTTATCGCCATTTTACTCAAAGCTTCCCCAGGATCAAAAGGCAATGATCATGGTCTCTTCTCAATCAAATAAGCACTGATAAGAACAGATACTACACTTGATCTTAGCCAAAAGGCCGAGAAGCTTATTTTCGTGCAGCTCCGACCTGCCGGTGTCTAGCCGCCTCCTCAGAGTAGCCCAGTTTCTCCACCGTGGGCTCCGTGCGACCCTATCAAAGTTGCACTGCCCCCTGGAAACTTGACTATTACTTTACTCTTCATTGACTATTACTTTCTTTTAGACGCAAGAGCTGGGTTCCAGCTCAATTCAGTGTGCTTCAGCTGTCTTGAGGTAAGATTTTTCAAGTAACAGAGGACGACTATTATTACAATTGTGACCATCGTTTGTATCAACATGAACAGAAGAGAAATAGTTCTGAGTCAGGGATGTTGACTTGTATTCACAACTGTTTCCCACCTATGTCTATTTCCCCCAGATTTCCAATTCCTTTCTCTCTTTGTTCATGTTCTTGTCACTTCTTAAACCAGTGCTTTTGGGATGTTACAATATTTTAATTATGGATTATAAATCTAAGGATAGAGGGGGTATGGGGTGTCTCCACTGAATCATTGTCTTCAATACTTCCTCCTGCATTCCAAAGTCAACTCTGATTTCAGTGATGTTATGAGTAGGTACAGGGAACATGATATCATTCCCTATCTGGGTGATCTTAGTGGGTTTGAAACAATACACCAAGCAGTGAATTATCTTACAATATCCCCACCTCAAGGGCAATTCTTGCATACTTTGAACTTACATATTTACTCATTTCCAAGACATTTTGTGCAGTGATTATGTTTAATTGTGATCTTGTCTGGCACACCAGGTGCTTCAAGTAGCAAGTGTGGATCAGTCAGTATATTAGTGCCAATAACTGGGTTATAATCAATACATGTGAAATTATTCTAATCCAGAGGGGAATTTCCATGTTTAACCCTGTTTCCCACCAATGTGATAAATCCCCTACCCCTGGAATTTCCTTAGCTATAGTTTTATTTCCTTGCTGTACTGTGTAATAACGGTGTTGGGAGGTGTTCACTTGACTTATTAATGTTGTTAAGGTTATAGGTAGTTCAGGGATGTGGTACCCAAATTTAGTGACATAAGCCTCTAGGTTTATGTTCTAGCCATCTTTTACTAGTAAGACCTGTTGGTCAGGCATCTCAATGGCGAGGTGGGTTTTCCCCCGATCACTATGGTTTTGGCTGGTGTAATACAGTCGGTCCCAGGTTTGAACATTTAAGTCCCCGTGATGGTAATAGTCTTCTAAGGTGATAAAACAAGACTTCCCTTCTTGTACGTAGGCCGTTCTAGCTCTCACATCTGATGAACCTGTAACTTCCACAGTACAGTTCAACCCCTTCCCATTCCAATTAAAAGCACATGTGTCTCTTTAATGATCATATAAATCATATGGGCAAATGAGGATATCCATGCTTGTTCTGTATCCCTGTAGGTTTCGTTCTATCCAAGTTAGTTCTTCCAACTGGATCAACCATTGAAGTGATGTCAGGAATCGATTAATGACACTTTCCCTCATAACCCCTATGTTTTCTGTTCTAAACAGAGGATTAGGCATGGTTCCATTCATAAGACTGGGCATGTGTACTACTAGTCCCAATAGCTTCTGGTTCCCCACCTTGTGACATTTGTGCTTGACCAGGTGAACCTCAATCAGACTCCTAATTTTACAGAATTCTGCATCGTCCTGATAACAGGATCATCCTGATAAATGTCTATTTGTTACCCAAGTGGGAAGACGTCCTTCATTGATATCTGGGGTGCCAGTTGTAGCTTTCCTAGATTCAGGGTTCAATTTAATCCAACAAGGGTGACTTGTTCGTGACTACAACAAATCACTATGGGTACAGGTATATATTGGTTATAAGTGTTGTCGATTTATTCAGCAGTTTACATTCAGTGCAAAGAAGTAATACTTAACAAAGACAATAATCACAGGCTGATACTCAGAACCTCGGCGGTAGCCCTCCGAGTGACTGTGGTCCGGTCTCTCTTTCTCTTGCTGGGTTCTGTTCTCTGAAGATTCTCTTCTTTCTTCCTCTGGGTTTCTAGTTCTGCTTCTCATGTTCAATGGCTATTCTTTTATACCCTTTTTTGCCTTTGAGCCTCTGTAGCAGCTGACACACGCCTGGACTATCTCACTCATTCTGTTCCATCATCATTTTTCAAAACTTTAAAATGAAATTTATGCTTAGTTTTCTGGTATCTCTTTGTTCCATTTTCTTGCAGCTTTGTTATTTCTTATCTAGAAATTCATACAATTGTTACATGAGGTACAGCAATGTCTTTTACTCGAGTGATAACAGATCTTCGAAGCTTTAAATCTTCTGTTTTTATTGTAACTTAATTAATATTCTGTCTTTCACTATCTGTTAGTTTCAAACATATCAGGACATTCTTTTCACATTTAATTCAAGGTTTCTTTTTCGCTGCTCTGCCAGTTTTCTTTTAACATAACCTTGGTTCAGCATCAGGCTTTGCTTCTCAGCCTCAGACCATGTTTAACTGAGCTTACACATATTATGGTTACTATAACAATATTTGAAAGCATTATTACTTATAATCACTTGTAATTAAGCTGAAACTTTGCAAGACACTACACCAAACAGTGAACTCTGTTACAATATTGCTGTGGGTCTGGAATCACATATACACCACATTAAATAAGGACAGCATTATTTCAATCCATAAGGAATATTGGTGAATCAGATGGACTTTTACAACAATCACTGATAGTTTTATAACATCATTACTAAGACTAGCTTTCAAGTGCAGAATTTTTAAAAATTCATTGAAATTAAATTCCACCAGTTGCCATGGTGTGGTTTGTACCCATACCAACAGGACAGCATCCAATGACATTACCACTATGTCACCATTGCCCCAGCACACTAGATTGCTAGATGCAGGAGAATTTCTGTTCTCTAACACCTCGAGGGGACAGAATAAAGAATGATCCCAACTGTAAGAAACCCTCGAGTCATTTGAAAATATCGTTCAAATGCTGACAGGTTCAAACTGCCAGTTTTCATTACATTGAAGTTAATGGAAAATGGGAGAGTGGTTATGTTGGAACAAAACACTAGTTAGACTACAGCTCACCTCCTTCAGCCCCACAACCTCTATGTTGTTGGATTACACCCTGAGATAGACAATGTAAACGGATTCCCCTCACCCACCAACACAGCAACTTCTAAACAAAACACAAACAAGTTTATAAGACATGATCATCTTTTCTGAAGCCGTGTTGAGTATCTCTAATGACTCCTTCTCTTCCCCAGTGATCAGAAACAGCATCTCTTAGGATCCCTGCAACCATCTTCCCTGTAATCGAGCTCACACTGATGGGTCTGTAGTTTCCTGGCTCTGATTTGGAAAATGGGAACTACGTGAGCAACCTTCCAATCTCAGGGAACAATCCCTGTCTCTACTGAGCTGTTGAATATACAGACAAGGGGCTCACAGATCACCCGTCCCATCTCTTTAAACACCCTTGGGTAGATATCATCTGGACCTGGAACACCATCAGGTTTGAGATTTCCTATTTTATCCAGGATGACAATCCCTTTCTAATTTAATATTTATGATGTTATTGTCAGCAGCACATCCCACAGCTGGAATCTGAGCATCATCCACAGGAGTGCAGACTGATGTGAAATAGTCATTTAACAGTTCTGTCATAGCCTGGTAATCTGTTTCAATCTGTCCTGAACTGTCTCTCAGTGTCTCGAAACCATCTGTATCCATCTTCTCACTCCTGATGTAGCTGGAAAAGCTTTTGCCACTATTACCATCATTGTGCATCATATTCTTTTCCAAAGATCTCTCAGTTTCTCTAATGGCTGATTCCATCTCGCTCAATTTCATTTTATTATGATTTAGAGATACAGCACTGAAACAGCGAGTCTGTGCCAAGCAACAACCACCCATTTATACTAACCCTACAGCAATCCCATATTCCCTACCACCTATCTACACGAGGGGCAATTTACAACAGACAACCTACCGATCACCTGCACGTTTCTGGCAGTGAGAGGAAACCGGAGCACCCAGAGAAAACCCACACGGTCACAGGCTGTACCCAGAATCGAACCCAGGTCCCTGGAGCTGTGAGGCTGCAGTGCTAACTACTGTACCACTGTGCCGTGATCTTACTGCAGGTGATATTTGTCCATATTCTTCTAGAAACTGAATTCAACTTGTTCCAAACTGCGTTAAATTTAAGACAGTTGAGGGAGTCAGGCATCATTTACCCATAGACCAACATTGGCAGGTAAAACCCCAGACGGTTCCTTAGTAAGGATTCCTCTGATTCCTCACCATGTATCTGTCAGGATACTGAAACCCAGCTTTCTCACACCACAGTCCACTCCTGGAGGCTCCACTCCCTCAGCCTACAACCTTCAGCAGGGTCAGTGGTGGAGTTACACTGTGGGAGTGATCGCAGAGTAACTGACATGATAGCACTCCTGTGGATGTTCTGTGTATTTTTAGTTATCCTGGTGTCTAACACTCACACATCAATAAAACATGGAATTCCTGGAAACACGCTGCAGGTCCTTCTTTATCTGGAGATTAAATATCTGTTGTATAATTGTACCAGAAGTGACTTCCTGCTTCTGCTATTTTAATGCAGACTGAGATTTATTTCATTTCAAAAGGTTTATTTTAAATGAATTAACACCTGTGTAAAAATTGGAGACTCAGGACTTGTCACACAAACACATTAAATCTCCACAGAGTAATACAATATTAATTTTCAGACTGGAAACTTATACCTGCCGTTTCACTTTCAGTCAGGAACAGGTCACAGTTTTACACCAATCTCTGATTTGACAGCACGTTTCCAGCATTCACTGTTGTAAAGGAACCTTCTGTTCCGTGCCCAGGAGCTCTGCACCTGGAAGAGAGCGGCTGGGACACATTTCTTACAGGCCTCAGGATTAACCCACATGGGGACTTTGCTGTCAGTGAAGAGACATGAGAAAGACCAAAGTGCCATGATCCTGAAGGACTGTGTTCAGGCTGAAGTTCTGTTCCTGCTGTACGATCCTCCCCCAGATTGTCCTTTCTGAACTCCAGCCAGGTGATGTTAAACACTCAGGTGGGAAAGACAACAAATCGACAACAATGTGTTTAAACAAAAGCTGATTTATTTGACCTTTATTTTCTGCAGGACTATCCTGTGAATCGAGGTCTTTGTTTTGGAAGATGGAAATGAGACGAATTTCCAAGCACAATTCATTCAAATTGCACGTTGAGTGGTTGCATTGTTGAATTGGTAATCCAGGGTTTCTGGATAGATCGACTTTGCCAAAAACATTTGAAAATAGAAATAAGAGTAAAATTCTGTGCATGTTGGAAATCTGAAATCAAAACAGTAACTGCTGGAAATACTCAGCATCTGCTGAGAGAGGAACAGAGTTCTGATGAAAGGTGACAGACCAGAAACATTAATATTAACATCCAGGCCTTGCATGGGGGGCTGTTAGTTCACTTGGCGAGCGTGTGCTGCTAATACTGTGAAGGTCATGGATTCAATCCCTATACAGACCAATCCTTCGACCAGCAGTGATTTATGTGCTTCCTTTGGGTACATGGTGTTGTTATGGCACTGATAATCCACAGCCCATAGCTCACACCCATGGCCTATGAGCTCAAATCCAACCGCAGCAGCAGTGGATACGTTCCAGTTATCATGAACTCATGCAAATCTGGCCCTTTTCAACTCTGCTCAGTGAAGGCGGCTCAAAACTGTCATCCATTGCTGAAACAACCTCTCTGGTTCACTGATACTATTTCAAGAAGGAAATCTGCCGCTCTGGCCTCTATGTGACTCCAGACCCACAGCAAGGTGGTTCACTTTTAACTGTCCTCTGAAATGACCGAGCAAACCATTGACTTTTCAAGGGCAATTAGGGATGGACAATAAATGCTGGCTTCATTTGGAAATTGCTTTGGATGTTTTATGCTGCCTTACGTTTTCTCAAATTACCAAATAACTGATTGTCACCCAGGAGAATTGACGTTCTTCGATGTTCCCTTTTCTGTTGGTTCCTGGATGTTAGCATCGCTGGCCCATCAATAATTGCTCTTGAGAAGTTGGTGGTGAGACACCTTCTTGAACTACTGCAGTCCATGTGGTGTAGGTACACCCACAGTGTTGTTAGGGAGGGAGTTCTAGGATTGTGATGAAGTGACAGTGAAAGAACGGTGATATTGTTCCATGTCAGGATGGGGTGTGGTTTGGAGGGGAACTTGTAGGTGGTGGTCTTCCCATGCATCTGTTGCCCTTGTCCTTCAAGATGGTAGAGGTCACGGGTTTGAAAGGTGCTGTCGAAGGAGGCTTGGCTTTATGGGTGATAATGAAGTGAAAGCTGTAGACTGCAAAAAGATATCAATGGGCGAGTGACATGTGCAGAATAGTGGCAATTGGAATTCAAACCGGATAGGTGTGAGGTGATGTATTTGGCAAAGGCTAACAAGGCAAGAGAATACAAATAAATGGAAGACATATAGAGAAACAGAGGGACCTTGGAGTACATGTCTACAGATCGCTGATGGTGGCTGTTGTTGTCGTGTGTCTTTGAGTGGGTTTGTCCATAATTTGTATACATCATCAGGGAGGGTAGGATGTTGTCTGACACATGACACAATAGTTGGAATGTGTTTTATTGACCAAGCAAGACACACTAGTAAGAGCTCTCCAGCAATATTTGTATACTGCTGCAATCTTTTTTTTTATTTCCAAAATATACTTTATTCATAAAAATCTGCAAAAATTACATTGCCAAACAATTTCAAACAGCACCAAAAAATACAAACATTGCAAGGGAGATCAGTTTCCTTCTATACTATCATGAATTTCTTCACAACCCTTCCCTTTCACTATTGTCATGCCAATTACAGTTTTACATTTACAGCAAATGAAAATATCAATGATACAGTTCGAGGGGTTTCCCATGGATCCAGCCCCTCAGTTCAGCTTGGTGGGGGTCCTCACACTGTGGTCTTTCCCCATTGAGCCTTTGCTGCGGCTGCCCCAAGCTTTAATGCGTCCCTCAGCACGTAGTCCTGGACCTTGGAATGTGCCAGTCTGCAACATTCGGTGGTGGACAACTCTTTGCGCTGGAAGAACAGCAAGTTTCGGGTAGACCAAAGGGCATCTTTCACCGAATTGATAGTCCTCCAGCAGCAGTTGATGTTTGTCTCGGTGTGCGTCCCTGGGAACAGCCCGTAGAGCACAGACTCCTGTGTTACAGAGCTGCTTGGGATGAACCTCGACAAAAACCACTGCATCTCTTTCCACACCTACTGCTGCAATCTTTTTTTTATTTTTTTATTTCCCAAATATACTTTATTCATAAACATCTGTAAAAATTACATTGCCAAACAGTTTCCAAACAGCACCAAAAAATACAAACATTGCAAGGGAGATCAGTTTCCTTCAATACTGTCATGTGTTTCTTCCCAACCCTTCTGTTTCACAATTGTCATGTCAATTACAGTTTTACATTGACAGCAATTGAGAATATTAACGATACAGTTCGAGGGGTTTCTCATTGATCCAGCCCCTCAGTCCAGCTTGGTGGGGGAACCTTACACTGTGGTCTTTCCCCATTGAGCCTTTGCTGCGGCTGCCCCAAGCTTTTGTGCGTTCCTCAGCACGTAGTCCTGGACCTTGGAATGTGCCAGTCTGCAACATTCGGTGGTGGACAACTCTTTGCGCTGGAAGACCAGCAAGTTTCGGGCAGACCAAAGGGTGTCTTTCACCGAATTGATAGTCCTCCAGCAGCAGTTGATGTTTGTCTCGGTGTGCTTCCCTGGGAACAGCCCGTAGAGCACAGACTCCTGTGTTACAGAGCTGCTTGGGATGAACCTTGACAAAAACCACTGCATCTCTTTCCACACCTGCTTTGCAAAGGCACATTCCAGGAGGAGGTGGGCGACCGTCTCTTCCCCACCACAGCCAACGCGGGGGCACTGTGCGGAGGGGGCGAGACTTCGGGTGTGCATGAAGGATCTGCCGGGGAGGGCCCTTCTCACCACCAGCCAAGCTACGTCTTGGTGCTTGTTTGAAAGTTCTGGTGATGAGGCATTCCGCCAAATGACTTTGACGGTCTGCTCGGGGAACCATCCGACAGGATCCACCGTTTCCTTTTCCCGTAGGGCCTTGAGGACATTCCGTGCAGACCACTGCCTGATGGACCGGTGGTCAAAGGTGTTTTTCTGCAGAAACTGCTCCACGAAGGATAGGTGGTACGGCGCCGCCCAACTGCACGGAGCGTTCCGCGGCAATGTGACCAGGCCCATCCTTCGCAACACCGGGGACAGATAGAACCTCAGCACGTAGTGACACTTGGAGTTTGCGTACTGGGGATCTACACATAGCTTGATGCAGCCGCACACGAAGGTGGTCATCAGGATGAGGGCCACGTTGGGTACATTTTTCCCGCCCATGTCCAGAGATTTGAACATCGTGTCCCTCCGGACCCGGTCCATTTTAGATCCCCAGACGAAGCGGAAAATGGCTCGGGTGACCGCCACGGCGCAGGAGTGGGGTATGGGCCAGACCTGCGCCACGTAGAGCAACAACGTGAGCGCCTCGCACCTGATGACCAGGTTCTTACCCACAATGGAGAGAGATCGCTGCCCCCACATGCCCAACTTTTGTCGTACCTTGGCTACTCGCTCCTCCCATGTTTTGGTGCACGCCCCGGCCCTTCCGAACCATATCCCCAGCACCTTCAGGTAATCTGACCTGACGGTGAAGGGGACAAAGGATCGGTCAGCCCAGTTGCCAAAGAACATGGCCTCGCTCTTGCCGTGGTTAACTTTGGCTCCCGAGGCCAGTTCGAACTGGTCGCAGATGCTCATCAGTCTGCGCACGGACAGCGGATCCGAGCAGAAGACGGCGACGTCATCCATGTACAGGGAGGTTTTGACCTGAGTGCCTCCGCTGCCTGGGATTGTCACCCCTCTTATGCTCGCATCCTTCCTAACAGACTCAGCAAAGGGTTCAATACAGCAAACAAACAAGACCGGGGACAGAGGACAGCCCTGTCTGACTCCAGATTTGATCGGGAAACTTTCCGATTCCCACCCGTTGATTGACACTGCGCTACTGATGTTTGTGTAGAGCAGTTGGATCCAATTGCAGATTCCCTCCCCAAACCCCATTTTGGAAAGCACGTCCATCATGTAGGTGTGCGATATCCTGTCAAAAGCCTTCTCCTGGTCCAGGCTGATGAGGCAGGTGTCCACCCTCCTGTCCCGTACGTAGGCGATCGTATCCCTGAGTAGCGCGAGACTATCAGAGATCTTCCTGCCGGGTACAGTACAGGTCTGATCGGGGTGAATCACCAACTCCAGAGCAGACTTGACTCGACTGGCTATGACTTTGGACAGAATCTTGTAATCAACATTAAGCAGTGAGATGGGCCGCCAATTTCTGATTTCTGCCCTCTCCCCCTTCTGCTTGTAAATGAGGGTGATGATGCCTTTTCTCATGGATTCTGACATGCTGCCGGCCAGGAGCATACTCTCGTCTACTTCCAGCAGGTCTGGGCCGACCCAGTCCCACAGGGCCGAGTACAACTCGACCGGTAAGCCGTCGCTCCCGGGAGTTTTACTCGTCTCGAAAGACTCGACGGCCTTTGTCAGCTCGTCCAGAGTTAGCGGCTTGTCCAGTCCCTCCCTCCTGCTGTCATCTAAGACCTCTGTGATAGATGACAGGAAGGACTGGGAGGCTCTGCTGTCTGTGGGCTTCGCGTCATACAGCCCAGCATAAAAGGATTTGCTGATCCTGAGTATGTCGGGCTGCGAAGACGTTACCGAGCCATCTTCTTCCTTCAGGCTGCTGATAACAGAGCTCTCTCTGTGTACCTTTTGGAAGAAGTAACGCGAGCACGTCTCATCCTGCTCGATGGAGCGGACTCTGGACCGGAAGATGATCTTGGAGGCCTCCTTGGCAAAGAGCGAGGCCTGCTGGCTCTTCACCTCTTGGAGGTCCTCCTTGACCTCGACCCCCATTGACTGCAACCGGAGTAGATTTTGCATAATTTTCTGGAGTCGGGACAGTTCCCTCTGTCTCTCTCTCGCCTTCTGAACACCTTTGTGGATGAAGAACCTCTTGATGTTCTCCTTAATCGCTTCCCACCAGTGAACTGGAGACTCAAAGAGGGGTTTCACGGTCCTCCAACCATTGTAATCCCTTTTGAGTTCCTCAACGTTCTCTGGGGTCAGCAGTGTCGCATTGAGCTTCCACGTCCCTCTGCCAACCCGCTGGTCGTCCTGTAAGTGACAGTCGGCCAGTAAGAGGCAGTGGTCGGAGAAGAACACCGGCTTGACGTCGGTGGATCCGACCGTGACAGCACGGGACACAAACAGGAAGTCAATCCTGGAACGGGCAGACCCGTCCGATCTTGACCATGTGTATCTGCGCTGCGCTCCGTCTGCAGGTTTGCTGAAGACGTCGTGCAGTTTGGCATCCTTAACTGTTTCTATTAGGAATCTGGACGTAGCGTCCAGTTTGCTGTCGTCACTGCCGGATCGTCCAGCCGCATCGATGATGCAGTTGAAGTCACCGCCTAGGATGACCGGCCTGGACGTCGCCAGCAGCAGTGGGAGCTGCTGGAAGACGGTCAGCCGCTCGCTGCGTTGTACCGGGGCGTACACGTTGATCAACCGGAGCGGAGCGTTGTTGTACATCACGTCTGCTACGAGGAGGCGGCCGCCCACCACCTCCTTAACTTCGGAGATGGTGAAGTTACCTCCCCACAGCAGAATACCCAGGCCGGAGGAACGGCAGTCATTACCCCCCGACCAGATCGATGGCCCGTGGGACCACCATCGCGACCACTGCCTGTAGGTGCTGAGGTGTGGTATTCCACACTCCTGCAGAAACAGTAGGTCAGCTTTGACCTTGGCAAGGTAATCCAAGGTTGAAACACATCGCGTAGTCGATTTAATGCTACGCACATTAATGGAAGCAATCTTTAAATAAAGAACTCACAATATAGTTTAACAGTCCGATCTGTCTGATTGGTGTGGTTGCGATTGAAGGACAGAGGAAACACAATATGGTCACAGTGAATGATTTGTCGAAGATTTTGAGTTTTGAAGGCACATTGGGAGAGTATTAGATTGAGTTTGGGACGACAGCAGCATTCTGCAAGGGGAGCAGAAGCTGTCAACAGAGCTCTAAGAGGTGAAACACTATCAGCAGGCAGTACTCCATTGGGAACAGTGAGTAACTGTACTGAGGGGACACCGGTTCAGTGTCAAAGGGGGTGTGATCAGTTGACTTCGTTCAGGCCAGTGTAAGTTAATTCAAAAGCAGGCTTAAAAAAGACTGGAAAAGGCCAGTGCTGATCGATTCAAAGGCAGGCTTAAAATAAAATGCTGAAAAAAACCATCACAGCCATTACAGCTATTTGAGACATCATGGTGCTGTTCACGCCAAAACACCACTTTGTGGACAGTGCCTGAAAAACTGTGTGAAGGGGAGCAACAGGGCCACAGACCCTCAGTGCCATCGAGTTCAGAAACAGGTGATGGTAAGTAAAAGTACTGCAGGCAGCTAGATCTGTAACACATTGAAACCTTCCAGTGAATGAAAATTGGAAAGTTTCTTCCTACCTAGGAAATCATGGAAAATCCCAGAAATGTCAGCAAGATGTCAGTTAAATTCCCACGTATGAATTTGAAAGCCACAATCCTCTTCCCAAATTTAAACTTTTCAAACATATGATAAAGCTATGGTTCCTTGATTTGGCTGCACCAGAACCAGATAAACTCGCAGTTCAAATTCAGATAGCTATTGGAATCGAAGGTCTTCATAAACTACATACCTCAGGCTTATCAGAAGATGATCAGAAAGAGCCTAAGAAAATATATAGCACGCTAGAAGAACAAATCCATGTGAAAATCAATTTCAAGAGACATCAGTTGGAATTTATGTCACATTGACAGCAGTGTAGAGAGACAATTGACTAATTTGTCAGTCACTGTGGGGACAATGGCAGAGATTCAGACTTTTCTAAAGTTGAGTTATCTGAAAGAATTGCAGAGCTGCTAATAGCATTGACAGCTATTGAGGCTTTTTAAAATGTTCTCGTAGAAGGTCTTAACATTGAAGCTTTATTAAAAGACAAGTGTAAATATAAAACTGCACTTGCAGGCCCACAGAGTTTGTGAGCACTAGTCATGCTTTGAAATATCAGCTCAGGAACCAAGATAATGAAACTGGACACATGGATGATTTGGACTCATTCACTAAGAACCATCAGAACACTGTCCAAACAAAGCCTGAACACAGACTGTGGCAGCAGTGGAATCCAAACCCACACAAAGACTGGGACCTTAAATCCAGCACCTTAGACTGCTCGGCCACACGACCACTTGACAGTGGCTTTGGCTGTTAAATAATTGATGGCTGATTAAAAGGTGCTTTTCTTCAGGATTATCCTATGAATCGAGGTCTTCACTTTGGAAGATGGAAGTGAGATGAATTTCCAAGCACAATTCATTCAAACTGCAGGCCGAGTGGTTGGGTTGTTGAATTGGTAATCCAGGGTTTGTGGATGAATAGACTTTGTCAAAGCCATTTGAACATAGAAATAACAGCAATGTTCTGTACATGTTGGAAATCTCAAATCAAAACATCAGCATCTGTTGAGAGAGCAAGAGTTCGAATGAAAGGTCACAGACCTGAAATATTAACATTAACACGGACTATCCACATTGGAGCCTGTTAGTTCAGCTGCTTGGCGTGTGGTGCTCATCACACCAAGGTTGTGGGTTTAATCCCCATGCAGGCCAATGCTTTGACCAGCGATACTTTTTGTGGTTCCTTTGGGTACATGATGCTGTTGTGTTGTCATTGCATTTATAATCCACAGGCCATGGTTTGTACTCAGGGGCTGAGATTTCAATCCCACCAAGGCAGCCACTGCTGCATTTTGGACTTCATTAACTAATGCAAATCCAGCTTATTTTAACTCTGCTCAGTGAAGGTGGCTTGAAATTATCATTGATTGGTGGAAAAACCCTTCTGGTTCGCTAATGTGATTTAAAACCATAGAAGAATTATGGCACAGAGGAGGCCATTCAGCCTGTCGTGTCCATGGTGGCTGAAAAAACTAGCTGCGCAATCTAATCCCCCTTCCAGCACCTGGCCTGTAGCCTTGCAGGTTACAGCATTTCAGGTGCATGTCCAGGTGTATTTCAAAAGAATTGAGAGTTTCGGCCTCCAGCACCCATCCTGGCAGTGAATTCCAGACTCCCACCACCCTCTGGGTGAAAAAAACCTTTCCTCATGTCCCCTCTAATCCTTCTACCAATCACTTTAACTCTGTGCCCCCTGGTAATTGACCTCTCCACTAAGGGAGACAGGTCCTTCCTGTTTACTCTATCTAGGCCCCTCATAATTTTGTACACCTCAATTAAGTCACCCCTCAGCCTCCTCTGTTTTAAGGAAAACAATGCTAGCCTATTCAATATTTCCTCATTGCTGCAACTTTTGAGCCCTGGCAGCATTCTTGTAAATCTCCTCTGTATTCTCTCCAGAACAAAAATGTCCTTTCTGTAATGTGGTAACCAGAAATGTACGCAACACACCAACAGTGGACTAAACAGCATTTTATACAGTTCCAGCATTACATCCCTGCTTTTGTCTTAGAGTCATAGAGTTATAGAGTTATACAGCACAGACACAGGCCCTTTGGCCCATCTTGTCCATGCTGGCCATCAAGGACCTAACCATTCTATTCCCATTTTCCAGCACTTGGCCCGTAGCCTTGTATGCTATGGTGTTTCAAGTGCTCATCTAAATACTTCTGAAATGTTGTGAGGGTTCCTGCCTCTACCACCCCTTCAGGCTGTGTGTTCCAGATTCCAACCACCCTTTGATTGAGAATTATTTTCCACAAATCCCCTCGAAACCTCCTGCCCCTTACCTTAAATCTATGCCACCTAGTTATTGAGACCTCAACGAAGGGAAAAAAAAAGTTTCTTCCTGCCGACCTGATCTATGCTCCTCATAATTTTATATACCTCAATCATGTCCCCACTCAGACTTCGCTGCTCGAAGGAAAACAACCCTAGCCTATCCAGTCTCTCTTCAGAGATGAAATGCTCCAGCCCAGGCAACATCCTGGCGAATCTCCTCTGCACCCTCTCCAGTGCAGTCACATCTTTCCTGTGGTGTGGTGCCCAGAACTGTACACAGTACTCCAGCTGTGTCCTCACTAGCATTTTTTACAGTTCCATCATAACCTCCCTGAACTTATATTCTATGCCTCGGCTAGTTGATACAAGTATCCCTTATACCTTCCTAACCACCTTATCTACCTGTGCTGCTGCCTTCAGTGATCTATGGACAAGTACACCAATGTCGCTCTGACTCTCTGTACTTCCAAGGGTCCTACCATCCATTGTATAATAACCTGCTTTGCTAGACTTCCCAAAATGCATCACCTCACATTTCTCAGGATTAAATTCCATTTGCCACTGCTCTGTCCATCTTACCAGCCCATCAATATCATCCTGTAATCTAAAGCTTTCATCCTCACTATTTACGACATCACCAATTTTCGTGTCATCTGTGAATGTACTGATCGTACCTCCTATATTCACATCTAAATCATGAATATACACTGTAAACAGCAAGGGTCCCAACAGATCCTTGCAGTACAGCACTGGTCACAGGCTTCCAATCGCAAAAACAACTGTCAAGCCTCATCCTCTGCCTCCTGCCACTAAGCCAATTGTGGATCCAATTTACCAAATTGCCCTTATTCAAGAAGGGTAGCAGAGATAAACCAGGTAATTACAGGCCAGTGAGTCTAACATCAGTGGTAGGGAAACGATTGGAAAAAATTCTGAGTGATAGGATTAATCTCCACTTGGAGAGACATGGATTAATCAAGAAGTGTCAGCATGGCTTTGTCAGGTGGAGATCATGTCTAACAAAGTTGATTGAATGTTTTGAGGAGGTGACTTGGTGTGTAGATGCGGGTAAAGCAATTGATGTCGTCTACACGCTCTTCAGTAAGGTTTTTGACAAGGTCCTGCACGGGAGATTGGTCAAGAAGGTAAGAGCCCATGGGATCCCAAGCAATTTGGCAAATTGGATCCAAAATTGGCTTCGTGGCCGAAGGCAGAGGGTGATGGTCGACAGTTGCTTTTGCAATTGGATCCTGTGTGCAGTGGTGTACCACAGGGATCGTTGCTGAGACCCTTGCTGTTTTTAGTGTACATTAATGATTTAGATGTGAATAAAGGAGGTATGATCAGTACATTTACAGATGACACAAAAATTGGTGATGTCGTAAATAGTGAGGAGGAAAGCTTTAGATTACAGGATGATATAGATAGGCTGGTAAGATAAGCACAGCTGTGGCAAATAGAATTTAATCCTGAGAAGTGTGAGGTGATGCATTTTGGGAGGACTAACATGGCAAGGGAATATACAATGGATGGTAGGACCCTAGGAAGTACCTAGGGTGTACTTGTCCATAGATCACTGAAGGCAGCAGCACAGGTAGATAAGATGGTTAGGAAGGCAGATGGGGTCGTTGCCTTTATTAGCTGATGTATAGAATATTAGAGCACGGAGGTTATGATGGAGCTGTACAAAATGCTAGTTAGGACACAGCTGGAGTACTGTGTACAGTTCTGGTCGCCACAGTATCGGAAGGATATGATTGCACTGGAGGGGACGTAGAGGAGATTCACCAGGATGTTGCCTGGGCTGGAGCATTTCAGCTATGAAGAGAGACTGTATAGGCTAGGGTTGTTTTCCTTGGAGCAAAGAAGACTGAGGGCGGACATGATTGAGGTATATAAAATTATGAGGAGCATTGATTGGGTAGATAGAAAGAAACTTTTTCCCTTAGCGGAGGTGTCAATAACCAGGGGACATAGATTTAATGTAAGGGGCAGGAGGTTTAGTGGGGTATTGAGGGAGAAGAAAATCACCCAGAGAGTGGTTGGAATCTGGAACACACTGTCTGAAGGATTGGTAGAGGTCAGAACCCTCACAACATTTCAGATGTATTTAGATGAGCACTTGAAATGCCATTGCATACAAGGCCACGGGCCAAGTACTGGAAAATAGGATGAGAATAGCTAGGTCCTTGTTGACTGGCACAAACACGATGGACCAAACGGCCTGTTTCTGTGCTGTATAACTCTGACTCGATGACTAAATGACTCGAGAGAGAGAGAGAGAGAGAGAGAGAGAGAGAACAGTGGTTAGCACCGCAGCCTCACAGCTCCAGGGACCCGGGTTCGATTTATTATAAGTGGAAGAGAATGAGGAAGGAGTGGCTCCCAATTATCTAGCTAGCATCACATTTCTGCTTGTGGGATCTTGCTGTGCACACAATGCCTTGAGCGTTTTGGAATTTTCAACATTGGCCACACTTTACACATTAATTAATGGATTAATTTCACAGCATCAGGACTGCTTTCACAATGTTTGTTATAATTCTTGAATAATGCTTGTGTTTTAGGCAGTGAGATGCATTTTGATGTTTAAATCCAATGTGCAGCAACCATTTTAACTCATTTTAGAGTCATAGAGTCATTTACAGCATAGAAGGAGGTCATTCGTTGAGTTTCTGGTTGTGGATTTCTCTCTGTGTGTCTCTCTCTTTCTCCCTTTCTTTCTCTCTGAATGAGAGAAGTGGGAGAGAGAGAAAGGAGACAGCGAGGGAAACAGTGGGTTGTCATCCTTTCATCTACGAAAGATGATCGACATGCAGCAAACAAGCCATTTGGGGGGGTGGGGGAGGGGGGATCTTCTCTTTGTTCACCTTTGCTGATGGCTGTAAAAGCCAATCGTTGAGACGTGGGCTCTGCCACAAGTGCTGCACATGAAGCTGTCAAGTGATGCTGTGAGTTGTTGCTATTTCCTTCCTTCGTCAGCTAGTGACTCCCAAGTGCGATAGTCGACATTTCGGGCCTTCAGGTCAAGCTTGCAAGCAACCTTGAAGCGGAGCCTTGGGTGCCCACTGGTTGTCTGGCCCCAGCTACCTTGGTCCTTGGGTTTGCAACCATCCTCTATCTTGTGGACTTGTCTGATCCACCAAAGCCACCTCTGTTTGATTAGTGCCAACACACTTGGGAGCTCTGCCTTTGAGAGGACTGCCACATTTGTGATTTTGTGCTGCCAGGATATACCCATAATGGGCCACAGACAGCAAAGATGGAAATTATTGAGCTACTTTTCCTGGTAGCTGTCAATCACCCATGTTTCATAGCCATACAGCAAGGTGTTGAGATCACAGACCTTATAAACTATTAGCTTGGTCCTAATGGTCAGCATGATGTTATCCCATGCACCTTTCACAAGTTGGCCAAAAGTGGTAGTTTCTTTCCCTCTGTGTGTGTCGAGCTCTGCAATCACGAGACAATTTATTTCTCACTGTGGAACCAAGGTAGCAGAATTTGCTCATCACTTCCAGTTAGGTGTTATTTGTGTGATCAAGGCTGGAGTTTCAACAGCTTGTATCATGACCATGGTTTTCTTCATGCTTCTAGTCAAGGAGAACAAATTACAGGCATGGGAAAGACAGTCCATGCGCTTTGTAGCTCAGGTTCTGTGTGAGCGACTAGTATATCATCATCAGCATAGAGGAGTTCTCTGAGCGGGACGTGAGGTGTTTTTGTCTTTGTTTCCAGCCTTGAAAGATGTGGAGAGGCTGAGAGCCAGGGAGGTACAGTGATAAAGTTGCAGGAAGAGATAGAGAGGGTGAAATATACAGGTTACATCGGGTGCTCTGGAATATGGGTTCCCAACCTTTGTGTTTCTGAGGCCCCCTCCGCCTTCACCTTGTTGTAAAAATATCTCAAACCTCCTAAAAAAACACAAGACTTTTTTCTTTAGGTAAGAATGAGCAACAAAGAGAGTCTTATTTATTTATTATTATTATTCCGCTCTGGAGGAAGCTCTTGTCCAAGGATTCCTCGTGTCAAAACACACACACTCTCTGCATTGACATGTTACAGCTGCTAACGTCTCCTGGAGAGAGAAATGAAATATTGTTCAGAACAAACTTTTTATAATAAAAGACACATCAATAGCCTTTTCTCTGTCACTCACTAAACATTGACAATCTCTGCATCATTTACACATCCCCCACAATAAACCCAGAGACTGTAAAGTGGGAACAGATGTAAAATGTGAGAGGGATTATTAGGTGCTGAGATCTTGCCCATTGTCATGTTAATTTAGGTACCAGGGCTGTTTTGAACAGAGACATTCCAGGGAGCTGCTTTTTGATGATCTGTGAACTTATTCCTACAAGATTATTGTTGAGAACATTTACTGCATCTTTCAGCTAATCAACAGAGGGACAGTGACATGACCAGGCCCCAGTCTGTCCAGAAGCAGCTAAACTCTCTTTAAAACTGCCATTAAGGTGTTAATTCCTTATCATTGTCCCAGGATTTATCTTTACACATCAGGCCTTTGGGAAGTGTGTGAGAAGGGGGTGGGAGGATGGTTTTCTATACAGCTGGGCAGTCACTAAACACTGGAGAGCCCCAGAGCCTGTCTCACTCCCTCTGCGTTTAACCTGTCATTTCAATCTCTTTCTCACCCTCTATTTCTCTCTCTGTCTCACCATCTGTTTATGCCTCATTGTGAAAACACAAACATTGGTGATTCCCCATCCCTCTTCTGTTCACTGTCCCCGTACCCACTCAGCCCAGCATTCGTGTTGTACATTCAATGTCACAGTGCGAAGAAGCTGATGATTCCTTCGGGAGACCTTTTAAACTCACTGTCCCAGGATTTACTTTTTTGCAAATCAGATCTTCTGGAAGGTGAAATAAAAACAGAAAGTGATGGAAATACACATATATAAATACATATAAATTCTGCAGCACTGTATCAAATGCCTTTTGAAAGTCCATGTACCCCACATCAACAGCATTGTCCTCATCAATATAATAAAAGCAAAATACTGCAGATGCTGGAAATCTGAAATAAAAACAAGAAATGCTGGAAATACTCAGCAGGTCTGGCAGCATCTGTGGAAAGAGAAGCAGGGTTAACATTTCGGGTCAGTGACCCTTCTTTGAAATTATTATTACTATTGTCCTCATCAACCCTCTCTGTGATGTCTTCAAAAACTCCAGCAAGTTAGTTGAACATGATTTTCCCTTAACAAATCCGTGCTGGCTTTCCTTAATCAACCCACATACTGAGTTAGGTGACATATTGAGTATTCTGGAAGGGAACAAAACATTACAAAGAGACATTGATAGATTTAGTGAGCGGAGAAAACAGTGACAGCAGGAGGTCAATGTGGGGAAGTGTGAGGTCATTAACATTAGAGTCATGTATGGAACAGAGGAGACCATTCAGCCCATCAAGTCCATGACAGTTCTCCACACAGTAATCCAGTCAGTCCTACTCCCCTGCTTGACCCCTGTAGCCCTGCAAGTTTATTTCCTTCAAGTGACCATCCAATTGACTCTTGAAATCAGTGATTGTCTCTGCTTCCACCACCCTCATGGGCAGCGAATTCCAGATCATTACTACCCACTGTGTAAAAAAGTGCTTCCTTATATTCCCTCTGCATCTCTGGCCCAAAACTTTCAATCTGTGTCCACTAATCCTTGTACCATTAGTTAATGGGAACAGTTTTCCTTGTCTAACTTATCCATGCCTGTCATAATCTTTTACACTTTGATTAAATCTCCCCTCAATCTCCTTTGTGCGAAAGAGAACAACCCCAGCTTTTACAACCTCACCTTGTAACTAAAATCTCCCTCCCTGGAACCATTCTGGTAACTTAGATCTGAGGAAGATGAATCAGAATATTTTCTAAATGATTAAAAGTTAGGAACTGTGAAGGGACAGAGAGATTTAGGGTTTCATGCACAGAAATCACTAAAAACTACTGGAATGAGAGAAAAGGGAATTAAAATGTCTAATGGATTGTCCGCCTTTATCTGAAGGGTGAAAGTAATGCTGCAGTTATATGCAACTCTGGTTACACATCATCTGAAGTGAGGTAAATAAAAGCAAAATACTGCAGATGCTGGAAATCTGAAATAAAAACAAGAAATGCTGGAAATACTCAGCAGGTCTGGCAGCTTCTGTGGAGAGAGAAGCAGAGTTAATGTTTCAGGTCACTGACCTTTCATCAGAACTGACAAATATTAGAAATGTAAAAGGTTTTAAGCTAGTAAAACGGGGATGGTGCAAGAGATAACAAAAGATGTGTTTTTCTGGACAAGGTCACAGAGAATAACTGACCAGAAGTTCATGGAACAAAGGCAAACGGTATGTTAATGGCGTGATGAAAGACAAAACGTGTGAGGTGTTCAGTTCTGGGCAGCACATCTCAGGAAGGATATATCAGCTGTGCAGGAGGTACACTGAACATTCACCAGAATGATATCAGGACTAAAAGGGTTAAATTGTGAAGACAGGTCATATAGACTGGGCTTGTATTTCATTGTGTATGAAGATTAAGGGGTGATGTAATTCATGTAATAAAGAAGATTAAAGGTTTTAAGAAGGTCGATAAAGAAAAATGATTTCCTCTGTTGGTGGAATGCAGAATAAGATGACACAACATTAAAATTAGAGCTGGGCCATTCAGGGGTGCTGTCAGGGAGCACTTCTTCACACAAAGGATAGTGAAATCTGGAACACTGTCCCCCCAAAAAGCTGCTATGGATGGGGAGAAAAGGAAAATGTCAAAACTTGAGAGTGACATTTTTATTAGGTAAGGTTACAGGGATATGTAATCAACACGGGTAAAGGTAGTTGTAATATGGCTCAGTCATGATATAACTGAATAGAGGAACAGGCTCGAGGGGCTGAATGGCCTCCTCCCACTCATGTGTTCCTCTGTTTTACAGGATCACTGGGACTGATTCCCTGAGGCTCCTCTCATAATACCGAGACCGTCTACTCCTGACCATTATGGAGCAAGGGTTTTCAGGGTGGTCGAGACAGGACAACAATCTCCCCTTCATAGACACATGATCCTGACTGTGAGGTGACGGTGCGTCTGGGAGAACAATGGGTGGACACAGTGTGTGTTGTTATTTTAATGATAATCTGAACCTCAAGAAACAAACCACCCTGAGGAGTGAAATAAGGTTCGTTGGCTCCTGTTATCTGGGCTGTTTGAGCTGGACAAGGCCTGACCCAGCACTAACAGGACAGTATAAGTCCACTGGGAGATGACATAAGGCTGAATTCAGAATCAAATACATCACTTTCATGAAATAATGAGTTGAGAAAGGGTTCATTAATAACCTTGTAGTAAAGAGGCCTCGAGGGAAGTGCAACCATTATATGGTCGAATTTTATATTGAGTTTTAAAGTAATTTAGTTTGGGACAATACTGGGGTCTTACGTCTAAACAAAGCAAACTTCGCAGGATGAGGGGCGAGTTGGCTAAAGTAGATTGGGACACTACATCAAAAGATATGATGGTAGATAAGCAATGGCTTGCATTTTTAGAATTAATACATAATTTGTAACAAATGTACAATCCGTTAAGTCACAGAAATCCCATAGAAAAAGTGGTCCAACCATGGCGAACAAGAGGAGTTAGAGGTAATATTAGATTGAAGGAAGAGACTTATAATGATCCCCCAAAAAGTGGTATGCCTGAGGATTGGATGGATTTTAGAATTCAGCAAAGCAGGATCAAGAAATTAATAAGGAAAAAAAAATCTGAGTGCAGATTAACAAGAGACATAAAAACAGATTGTAAATGTTTCTATACCTATAGAAATAGGAAGAGATTAGAGAAAGGAAATGTGGGCCCTTTAGAGAGAGACAGTTGAAATTAAAATGGGGAATAGGGAAATGGCAGAGACATTAAACAAATGATTTGTATCTGTCTTCATGGTAGAAAACACAAAAACATTCCAGAAATAGGAAACCAAGTGTCTCGTGAGAATGAGGAACTGAAAGAAATCAGTAAAAGTAAAGAAATAGGAATGGAAAAATTAAAGGGACTAAGTGGCAACAAATCCCCCGGATCTGACAACCTTCATCATCAGGTTTTAAAAGAGGTAGCTGCAGAAATAGTGGATGCATTGGTTCTGATCTTCCAGAATTCCATAGATTCCAGTGCAGTTCCCAAGGATTGAAAGGTAGCAAACATAACCTTGCTATTCGAGAAAGCAGAAAGAGAGAAAATGGGGAACTATCAACCAATTCGCCTCACATCAGTTGTAGGCAAAATGTTAGAATGTATTATTCGGGGAAATGGTAACAGGACACTTAGAAAATCATAATATGATTAAGCAGAGACAACATGGACTTGTGAAAGAGAAATCACGTTTAACAAATCTGTTGTAGTTTCTTGAGGATGTAACTAGTAAGGTGAATAAGGGGGAAGCAGTAGTTTATTTGGATTTTTAAGAAGCAAGAAGCATTTGATAAGGTGCCACACCAGAGGTTATTACGCAGTTAGGACTCATGGGATTGAGTTAATATACTAGCATGGATTGAGATTGGTTAATGGACAGAAAGCAGACAGCAGGAATAAATGGGTCATTTTCAAGTTGGCAAGCTGTAACTCGTCGGGGAAAGTAGCTTGGGCTTCAGCTATTTACACTCTATAGAAATGGCTCAGATGAAGGGATTGAGTGTAATGTATGCAGGTTTGCTGATGATTCAAAGTTAGGTGGGAAAGCAAGAAATGAGGAAGACAGAAAGAGGCTTCAGAGAGATACAGACAGGTTGGGTGGGTGAGTGGGTAAGAACATGGCAGATGGATTACAATACGGTGAAATGTGAAGTTATCCACTTTGATAAGAAAAATTTTAAAAAAACAATTTTTAAAATGTATGTTGAGAAACTGAGAAATGTTTGCATTCAGAGGGACCTGGGTGTTGTTACGACCAAGGTGGGAGTAATGCACTGTTAATTCAGTCCCACTGCTTCACAGGTCACAGCGTATTAGTAAAGTTTCCCATCTACTAGAAATTAGCCAAATTAAACACTTTATTTATCCCCTAGAATAAAGCACACAAAACCAGATTTCTTCAAACAGGGCAAGGTTTACAATTGGGGGAAGGGTAGATATGATGCTGTCAGGCAGGAACTGAGGAGCATAAGTTGGGAGCATATGCTGGCAGGGAAGGGCACGGTCGAAATGTGGAACTTTTTCAAGGAGCAGATAGTAGGGGCCATTGATAAGCATGTCCCTGTCAGACAGGGAAGGGATGGTCATGTGAGGGAACCGTGGTTGACAAGAGAGGTTGAGAGTCTTGTTAGGAAGAAGAAGGATGCGTATATAAAGTTGAGGAAAAAGGGCACAGGCATAGCTCTGGAGGGATACAAGATGGCCAGGAAGGATCTGAAGAAAGGGATTAGGAGAGCTAAGAGAGGGCATGAAAAATGCTTGGCGGGTAGGATAAAAGAAAACCCCAAGGCCTTTTACGCGTATGTCAGAAATATGAGGATGACTAGGGGGACCATAGGTCCGGTCAAGGACAATAGCGGGAGACTGTGTGTTGAGCCGGAAGAGATAAGTGAGGTTTTGAATGAGTACTTCTCTTCGGTATTTACGAATGAGAAGGGGTGTATTACTGAAGAGGACGGTGTGAAACAGACTGGTAAGCTCGAGGAAGTGCTCGTTAGGAGGGAAGATGTGTTGGGGTTTTTGAATAACTTGAAGATAGACAAGTCTCCCGGGCCTGACGGGGTATATCCAAGGATGTTATGGGAAGCAAGGGATGAAATTGCAGAGCCGCTGGCAATGATCTTTTCATCTTCTCTGCTGACGGGGGTGGTACCAGGTGATTGGAGGGTGGCAAATGTTGTGCCCCTGTTCAAGAAAGGGAATAGGAACAACCCTGGGAATTACAGGCCAGTTAGTCTTACTTCGGTGGTAGGCAAGTTGATGGAAAAGGTGCTGAGGGATAGGATTTATGAGCATCTGGAAAGACACTGCTTGATTCGGGACAGTCAGCACGGTTTTGTGAGGGGTAGGTCTTGCCTCACAAGCCTGATTGAATTCTTTGAGCAGGTGACCAAGCAAGTGGATGAGGGTAAACCAGTGGATGTGGTGTACATGGATTTTAGTAAGGCATTTGATAAGGTCCCCCATGGTAGACTTATGGAGAAAGTCAGGAGGCATGGGATAGTGGGGAATGTGGCCAGTTGGATTAAGAATTGGCTAACTGATAGAAGGCAGAGAGTGGTCTTAGATGGTAAATACTCAGCCTGGAGCCCAGTTACCAGTGGCGTGCCGCAGGGATCAGTTCTGGGTCCTCTCCTGTTTGTGATTTTTATTAACGACTTGGATGAGGAAGTCGAAGGGTGGGTCAGTAAATTTGCAGATGATACAAAGGTTGGTGGAGTTGTGGATACCGAGGAGGGCTATTGTCGTCTGCAAAGGGACTTGGATAGGTTGCAGTGCTGGGCTGAAAAGTGGCAGATGGAGTTTAACCCTGAAAAGTGTGAGGTCGTCCATTTTGGAAGGACAAACATGAATGCAAAATACTGGGTTAACGGTAGGGTTCTTGGGCATGTGGAGGAGCAGAGAGACCTTGGGGTCTATGTGCATAGATCATTGAAAGTTGCAACTCAAGTGGATAGGGCTGTGAAGAAGGCATATGGGGTGTTAGCGTTCATTAGCAGAGGGATTGAATTTAAGAGCCGTGAGGTGATGATGCAGCTGTACAGGACCTTGGTAAGGCCTCATTTGGAGTACTGTGTGCAGTTCTGGTCGCCTCATTTTAGGAAGGATGTGGAAGCCTTGGAGAGGGTGCAGAGGAGATTTACCAGGATGTTGCCTGGAATGGAGAATAAGTCTTACGAGGAAAGGCTGAACATTCTAGGCCTCTTCTCATTAGAAAGGAGAAGGATGAGGGGTGACATGATAGAGGTTTATAAGATGATCAGGGGAATAGATAGGGTAGACAGTCAGAAACTCTTTCCCCGGGTGGAGCAAAGCGTTACAAGGGGTCATAAATTTAAGGTGAAGGGTGGGAGATATAAGGGGGATGTCAGGGGAAGGTTCTTTACCCAGAGAGTGGTCGAGGCATGGAATGCCTTGCCCGGGGAAGTTGTTGAGTCAGAAACTTTAGGGACTTTCAAAAGGCTTTTGGATAGGTATATGGATAAAGGAGAATGATGGGGTATAGATTAAATTGTCCTTGACAGAGGACAAAGGATCGGCACAACATTGTGGGCCGAAGGGCCTGTTCTGTGCTGTATGTTCTATGTTCTATGTTCTATAAACAACAAAATTAACTATTTATTAATAAACTAAATCTTAAACAATAATGGGATGAATCAATGCATATATATAAAAAAAATCTTCTTATTCTTCCCAAGCCTCATGCACACACACATATATTCAAAAACCAGTTAACTGGGGAGAAAGAGTTTTTGGTGTTCAACTGTTTCTTCGGAATAATAAAATTGTTGGTGGTCTGGTAGGATATTTCGAAATCGGTGAGGTGGCCCAGAGTTGAAAAGTCAGAAGCCACTCAAAGTCTCTCCAGGCAAGTTTGTTGAGCAGTCTGTGATGAGTAGACGGTCAAGGCAATTCGTCTACAGCAGGCGTCACACAGATCTTTCAGCAAAAGGTATAGCAACAGGTCTACTTAAATTTTAAGGTAGCAGTCCAGCAATAGTAGCTTTCTTGAGATTTCAGGATCTCCCAAAAAGCAAATGAGTAACAGGAATCACTCTTGAGGCAGAGATTTTTCAGAAGCAATAGGAATTTGCTACCTTTAACAATGCAGGGCTTCCTCTCAGCAAAGGAGCCTTTCTCCACAGACAGTAGCAACTCCTCTTTCTCTGGGTCTTTTCCTCTCCAGGTAGGACACAGACATAACTCAAATGTGGAATTTTGTTCTACAAGAGATGCCTTCTTTTCAGGGAGAGGTCTTTTTCGAGTCTGCCAAAAAACACAAGTCCCAGCCAGTTTGTTCTACCTCCTGCCTGCCCAGCACTGATCTTTCACAAAGCAAAGTGAAATTGAACTCTTAACAATGTCATGTGACCTATCATTGTCCTTGCTGTTGTTGCTTGGAAACAAGTTGCCTTGGAGACTGTGCCCCACCCAGTTCAGCATTCAATTTTCTCAGGCTTGCAAAACACAGAACTCCAAGTTTTTTCCTTTGTGAAAAGCAAAGCACATGTAACAGTGTCCTTGTACATGAATCACAGGAAGCTAACATCGAGGTACAGCGAGCAATTAGGAAAGCAAATAGTATGTTAGCTTTCGTTACAAAGGGATTAGGGTAGAAGAGTAAAGAAGTCTTACTACAATTATACAGGACATTGGTGAGGCCCCACCTGGAGCAGTGTGTGCAATTTTGGTCTCCTTACTAAGGAAGGACATACCACCATTGAGGGAATGCAATGAAGGTTCACTGGTCTGGCTCCTGGGATTGTTGTATTTATTCATGGGCTGTGAGTGTTACTGAAATGGCCAGCATTTATTGCCTATCCCTAATTGCCCGAGAAGGTGGTTTTGAGCTACTTCCTTGAATATGACTGAGTGATTAGCCTGGCCATTTCATAGTGTAGTTAAGAGTCAACCACATTTCTGTGGGTCTGGAATCAACCAGATCGGGTAAGGACGGCAGATCTCCTTCCCTGAAGGAAATTAGTGAACCAGGTGGGTTTTTAGGACAATCCGTAGTTTCATGGTCACCAATATTGATCCTCGCTTTTTAATTGCAGTGGTGGGATTTGAATTCATGTCTCAGCATCATTAGTCCAGGCCTCTGGATTACTAGTTCAATAACAGAACCACTATTGTGCAGCACCCCCACTCTGCTCCATCTCCTCCTGTGAGGAGAGATTGAGTAGATTAGACCTATATTCCCTGGGGTTTAGAAGAAGGAGATGTGATCTGACTGAAACATCAATCCTTAAGGGACTTGGCAGGGTCGATGCTGAGAAAATGTTTCCCCTGTCTGGGCAATCTAGAACACCGGGTCACAGTCTCAGGATCAGGGATCAGATATTTAGGACTGAAATGAGGAGAAATTTCTTCACTGAAAGGGTTGTGAATCTTTGGAATTGTCTTCCCCAGGGAGCAGTGGATGCTCAGTCATTGAGTATATTTAAGACAGAGATTGATAGATTTTTGGGTACTGAGGGAATTAAGGGATATGGGATAGTGCGGGAAGGTGGAGTTGAGATCAGCCATGATCTGGGTGAATGGCAGAGCAGGTTCGAAGGGCCAAATGGCCTCCTCCAGCTCCTATTTCTTCTGTTCATTAAACCTCAGTCTGGTTCCTCTCGAGCTGCTGAGTGAGTGAATTAAATCTTTCTCGACAAATCACCAAGATACCAGATGACAAGTCATACCCGAAACATCATTTATTGGTTACAAATCACAACTTAGTTAAATCTGGACACACAGACACTTTATAAACATGTATAAACACATTTAAGTGTAATCAGAGTTATCCAGCAGTTCAGCACTAATAGGGAGAGTATTTCACAAAACAAGTAACAAAGATTAACCAGACGATTCAGTGATTGACTGTAAATCAACACTAATGGATGCTGAGTATTAATTACAGCAGGGACCGGAGTCTGAGCTAATAAATTGGTGAGTTTACTTGGAGTAATTCCTTCACTATCTGACATGTTAACAGTTGTGAACAGCCTGTCTGTCCAACAGCTCCAGTCTACGAGTGCTTAGAAACACACAGAGCTTAAACAGCCTCATTCTTGAGCTAAAGAACAGACTTTCTCCTGTCAATATAGAGTTACAGGATTGGCCTGTGATCTGTTTATTGTTCATCTTTTGTTCAGTACATTTACTGAGTGGATTTAAATTGAAAATGAGGTTTGAAGACATGATGGTCTATACACACATGAATGAGAGATGCTGTGGGGCAGACGCTCAGTCCAAGAGGAGCAATTGACATCAGAAATAAACCCCAACTGTCAGAATGAACATGGTTCAGTCTGGATATGATTAACAGCAGCAACAGCAGAATCCAACCCCTGTAATTATCTGTGAACTCGCTGGTGTCTCAGTAGATAGGATGGCTGAGTGAATCCCTTCCTGCACACGGAGCAGATGAATGACCTCTCCCCAATGTGAATGAACTGGTGTGACACCAGGTGGGATGACTGAGTAAATCTCTTTCCACATACGGAGCAGGTGAATGGCCGCTCCCCAGTGTGAACACGCTGGTGCATCAGCAGGGTGGATGAATGAGTGAAACCCTTCCCACAATCAGTGCAGGTGAATGGCCTCTCCCCGGTGTGAATTCGTTGGTGTTTCAGCAGGTTCCCTGACAGACAGAATCTCTTCCCACAATCAGAGCAGGTGAATGGCCGCTCCCCAGTGTGAACTCGCTGGTGTGTCAGTAGGGCGGATGAACGAATGAACCCCTTCCCACACTCAGTGCAGGTGAACGGCCTCTCCCCAGTGTGAATTCGCTGGTGTGTCAGTAGGGTGGATGAACGAATGAATCCCTTCCCACAATCAGTACAGGTGAACGGCCTCTCCCCAGTGTGAATTCACTGGTGTGTCAGCAGGTTTGATAACTGAGTGAATCCCTTCCCACACTCAATGCAGGTGAACGGCCGCTCCCCAGTGTGAACTCGCTGGTGTGTCAGTAGGGCGGATGAACGAATGAACCCCTTCCCACAATCAGTACAGGTGAACGGCCTCTCCCCAGTGTGAATTCGCTGGTGTGTCAGCAGGTTTGATAACTGAGTGAATCCCTTCCCACACTCAATGCAGGTGAACGGCCTCTCCCCAGTGTGAACTCGTTGGTGTGTCAGCAGGTTTGATAACTGAGTGAATCCCTTCCCACACTCAGTGCAGATGAACGGCCTCTCCTCAGTTTGACTGTGTCGATGAGTTTCCAGCTCAGACGTGTAATTTAATTCTTTCTGACGGTCCCCACATTTCCACAGCTTCTCCCCAGTGTGACTGCACTTGTGTCTCGACAGGCCAGCTGATCGGCTGAAGCCCCGTCCACACACAGAACACGTGTACGGTTTCTCCACACTTTTTGCTTCCATGATCAAAGGCCGATGATATTCAGATCCTGATGAATCGAGTGACTGTCACATCTTGAGGTGATGTTTGATTTTCCTGTCCGCAAATCCTCCCTTTCTAATATCCTGTAACATGAAGTTACAACAGGAAAAAGGGAGTGAGAGAGAACCCACAAAAACACAAAGACAAGTTGTGAAATTGAGCTGAATGAATCTGGTAATTTGTGGGACCAGCACAGAAAGTGGGCGGGGCTTCAGGGTCCCAGTGAGCAGGAGAGAAAATCATTGACTCATTAATTTTATTCTCACTCTGCACACAGGGGCTGGAGAACTGAACCCAGGCACAGTAGAGGGAGGGAGAAAACTGGCAGAGGAGGAAAGAAATGGTGCAGATGGTGTCATGGGTTTGGATTTCAGCACAGGGAGGAGGGAGAGTGTGTGGGACTGCAATTTACAGCTTTGGGGAAACAAGAGAGGAATAAAATGTTCCATAGGATCTCGAATTGTCTGTTCTGAATTTCTATCCTGTACTGACAGTGATGACTTTTATTACCTCCTTTTACAGGGGATTAGGAGAGGATTTACACACATTGATTTGATGCTCACTCTGCACACAGGGGCTTTCGCACCATCTCTCCTGAAGGTGCTGGGGTCACTGTTTACATCCCACTGAACTGTAAGAAAGAATATCTTATTAGATGATATTAAAGATAGTATTATATTATAATAATATAACGAGAGACCGTTCACCTGCTCCATCTGTGGGAAGGAATTTAATCGATATCCAAAATGCTGAGACACCAGTGAGTTCACAAGTGACTGTAGCTGTTGCATTCTGTAATTATTGCTGCTGTTAATCACATCCAGGACTGAACCATATTCATTCTGACAGTGGGGTTTATATCTGCTGTGTTAATATTCTTTATAGCTGGGGTGGAGTTTAATATTCCAGCAATTGGTTTGCTTTACTTTGTAACTTTTACTCTTCAAATAAAGTAGCTCCCTTTGGGCTATTCTCAGGGTTTTGTGGGATGAAACCAAACAGTGATTTACTTGTAATTTTTGCAATTTTGTATATTATATTCACTGCTCACAATGAGATCTGTTCTACATTGGGAAGACCAAACACAGATAGGGTGATCACTTTGAGAAACATCTCCATTCAGTCTGCAAGCGTGTTCCTGAGTTTCCAGTCACTTCCCATTTTAATTCTCCGTCCCATTCCCACTCTGACCTCTCTGTCCTCGGCCTCAAGCCCTGTTCCAATGGGAGCTCGAGGAACAGGACTTGACAACCTTCCGGACTCAACATTGAGTTCAGCAGTTTCTGTAACAACAGACAGTTGTCAGGATCTGGAACGCTCCACCTGAAAAAGGTGGTTGAACCTGATTCAATCAGTCATTTTAAAAGGGAGTTGACAGGTATTTGAGAATGAGGAACTTACAGGCTTACAAACAATAAGTGGGTGTGTGGGACTAAGCACAACTGCTCTTTCAAAGGGCCAGCACAAGCACAAAGGGTTGAATGGCCTCCTTCTGTGCTGTAAATTTCTATGATGCTAGGAGTTGGCCATTTAGCCCCTCGAGCCTGTTCCACCAGGAAATGAGATCATGGTTGATCTGTGATCTAACTCTATATACCCGACTTTGTCCCATTTCCATTAATACCTTTGGTTAACAAAGATCTATCAATGTCAGATTTAACATTAACATTGATCTCGCATCAACTGCTGTTTGAAGAAGAGAGTTTAAAATTTCTACCACCTTTTGTGTGTAGAAATGTTTCCTAACTTCACTCCTGAAAGGTCTGGCTCTCACTTTTACTCTGCACCTCCTAGTTCGACACTCCAGAACATCCAGCCCACGGGTCAGAATCCAGCCTGCCAATGGTTTCCACCTGACCTGCCAAAACATTCAGTGACTGACCATGGTTACAGCTCCTTTACCAACATGGCGGAGACACGTCACTGCACATGTCCTCCTTTACCAAGATGACAGATAAGCTTCAGTACCTGATATTTTGGCTCCTTTAGTGAGATGGCGGTGCCCGGGCTGAGCTGCTTCTCTGCTGGCGCTTCCCGCCCAAACTCCATATCCAATGCAGCCTTCCCGGCCGTGAGCTCAGGACCCAGGCCAAGCACTGGCTCTGCCTGCGTATGTACTCAGCCTGGGCCTCAGGCTCTTCATCACCGTCTGAGGAGGTGCAGGCCCAGCAGCAAGGTGCAGTGGTAACCAGGCCCTGGGAGCAGGCTGCCGGGGTGACCGGGCCCTGGGAGCAGGGTGCCAGGGTCCTGGGAGCGGAGCAGAGACCGACACGGAGACAGAGGCCGGCAGACATGGAGCGAGAGAGAGAGAGCGGGGGAGGGGGAGAGAGAGAGCGGGGGAGGGAGAGAGAGAGAGCGGGGGAGGGAGAGAGAGAGAGAGAGAGAGCGGGGGAGGGAGAGAGCGGGGGAGACAGAGTGAGAGAGAGAGAGCGGGGGAGTGAGAGAGAGAGCGAGAGAGAGAGAGAGGGAGAGAAAGAGAGAGCGGAAGAGAGGGAGCGCGGCGAGGGTGAGAGAGAAAACGCTGGGGGCGGGGGGAAGAGAGAGAGAGCGGGGGCGGCAGGGAAAGAGAGAACAGGAGAGAGAGAGCGGGGGCGGCGGGGAAAGAGAGAACAGGAGAGAGAGAGAGAGAGAGAGAGAGAGAGGGGGAGGGAGAGAGAGAGAGGGGGGGAGGGAGAAAGAGCGGGGGAGGGAGAGAGCAGGGAAAGAGAGAGAGAGAGAGAGAGAGCGGGGGAGTGAGAGAGAGAGCGAGAGCGCACGGGAGAGAGAGCGAGAGCGCACGGGAGAGAGAGCGAGAGCGCACGGGAGAGAGAGAGAGAGGGAGAGAGAGAGAGAGTGAGGGGGGAAAGAGAGAGAGAGGGGGAGAGTGAGTGGGGAAAGAGAGAGAGAGAGTGAGCGGGGAAAGAGAGAGCGCGGGAGAGACAGTGAGAGAGAGCGTGGGAGAGAGAGTGAGAGCGGGGGAGAGAGAGTGAGAGAGAGAGCGAGAGAGAGAGGGGGGGTGAGAGAGAGAGCGGGGGAGAGAGAGAGAGAGAGAGAGGGGGGGGAGAGAGAGTGAGAGAGAGAACGGGGGAGAGAGAGAGAGCGGGGGAGAGAGAGTAAGAGAGCGGGAGAGAGAGAGAGAGAGAGAGAGAGAGAGAGAGGGAGAGAGAGAGAGAGAGAGTAAGAGAGCGGGAGAGAGAGAGAGAGAGAGAGAGAGAGAGAGGGAGAGAGAGAGAGAGAGCGGGAGAGAGAGAGAGAGAGCGGGAGAGAGAGGGAGAGAGCGGGAGAGAGAGAGAGAGAGAGCGGGAGAGAGAGGGAGAGGGAGGGAGAGCGGGAGAGGGAGAGCGGGAGAGGGAGAGCGGGAGAGGGAGAGCGGGAGAGGGAGAGCGGGAGAGGGAGAGCGGGAGAGGGAGAGCGGGAGAGGGAGAGCGGGAGAGGGAGAGCGGGAGAGGGAGAGCGGGAGAGGGAGAGCGGGAGAGGGAGAGCGGGAGAGGGAGAGGGAGAGCGGGAGAGGGAGAGCGGGAGAGCGGGAGAGGGAGAGCGGGAGAGGGAGAGGGAGAGGGAGAGGGAGAGCGGGAGAAGGAGAGCGGGAGCGAGAGAGAGCGGGAGAGAGAGAGCGGGAGAGGGAGAGCGGGAGAGGGAGAGCGGGAGAGGGAGAGCGGGAGAGGGAGAGCGGGAGAGGGAGAGCGGGAGAGGGAGAGCGGGAGAGGGAGAGCGGGAGAGGGAGAGCGGGAGAGGGAGAGCGGGAGAGGGAGAGCGGGAGAGGGAGAGCGGGAGAGGGAGAGCGGGAGAGGGAGAGCGGGAGAGGGAGAGCGGGAGAGGGAGAGCGGGAGAGGGAGAGCGGGAGAGGGAGAGCGGGAGAGGGAGAGGGAGAGCGGGAGAGGGAGAGGGAGAGCGGGAGAGGGAGAGCGGGAGAGGGAGAGCGGGAGAGGGAGAGCGGGAGAGGGAGAGCGGGAGAGGGAGAGCGGGAGAGGGAGAGCGGGAGAGGGAGAGCGCGAGAGGGAGAGCGCGAGAGGGAGAGCGCGAGAGGGAGAGAGAGAGCGGGAGAGAGAGCGGGAGAGAGAGCGGGAGAGAGAGCGGGAGAGAGAGCGGGAGAGAGAGCGGGAGCGGGAGAGAGAGCGGGAGCTGGAGGGAGAGGGAGAGAGAGAGAGATTGGGAGAGAGAGAGAGAGAGCGGGAGAGAGAGAGAGAGCGGGAGAGAGAGAGAGATTGGGAGAGAGAGAGAGAGAGAGCGGGAGAGAGAGAGAGAGCGGGAGAGAGAGAGAGAGAGCGAGCGGGAGAGAGCGGGAGAGACAGAGAAAGGGAGAGACAAAGGGAGAGAGGGAGCGCGGCGAGCGAGAGAAAGAGCGGGGGGATGGGGAAGAGAGAGAGTGCAGGGGGGGTAAGAGAGAGAGAGAATGGGGGAGAGAGAGAGCGAGAGAGAGACGCAGTGGTTAGCACCGCAGCCTCACAGCTCCAGGGTCCTGGCTTCGAATCTGGGTCCTGCCTGTGCGGAGTTTGCAAGTTCTTCCTGTGACCGCGTGGGTTTTCGCTGGGTGCTCCGGTTTCCTCCCACAGCCAAAGACTTGCAGGTTGATAGGTAAGTTGGCCATTGTAAATTGCCCGAAGTGCAGGTAGGTGGTAGGGAATATGGGGTTACTGCAGGGTTAGTGTAAATGGGTGGTTGTTGCTTGCCACAGACTCGGTGGGCCAAAGGGCCTGGTTCAGTGCTGTATCTCTAAATAAAGGAGAGAGAGCAGGAGACAGGGAGAGTGCGAGATCAAGATCTCTCCTCACAAATGGAATCTATCTGGAATTCTCTGCATCGCTACATCAAGTGTGCAGGCAGACAATGTCTGCTACTGCAAGCAAAAACCATGCCAGGTAACTCACTAAATCAGTGTTCAACGTTGTGTTGGGAAAGTAAGTTAATACATTAGTTTCCTCATTTAAAGCTTATTCACAAAAATGCACATTTTTGTTATATTGATGAACAGTCAAATAAATTTCTAATACCTTTACCTTTCCGAAAGTTGCTCACCTCCGGCCCCGATGCAGGACAACATTTAGAATGTAGCCCCTAATGCATAAAGGCTGGACACTCCTGATCTATACTATCAGTTCTAACATCCTGAAAATGTCCAGGTTGTCAGAAGGGATAGAGAGAGGCAATATATGCTTAATGGCACAGTTCTAAAGAGTGTGCAGGGACAGAGGGACCTGGGGGTTCATATGTATAGATCATTGAAAGTGGCAGGACATATTGAGAACAGTTAGCAAAGAATACGGGACAAAAACAAGAAATGCTGGAATCACTCAGCAGGTCTGGCAGCACCTGTGGAAAGAGAAGCAGAGTTAACGTTTCAGGTCAGTGACCCTTCTTCGGAAGAATACGGGATCTTGAGTTTGATAAATAGAGGTACTGAGTGCAAAAGCAGGGAAGTTAAGGGGAACTTTTATAAAACTATGGTTCAGCCACAACTAGAGTATTACATCCAGTTCTGATCACCACACTTTAGGAAGGATGAGAAGGTCCTTGAGAGGGTGTCGAGGAGATTTACCAGAATGGTTCCAGGGATGAGGGAATTTAGCTACAAGGTTAGGTTGGAGAAGCTGGGATTGTTCTCCTTGGAACGCGGGACTGGGAGCTTCTTATTGGGGGTGTTGAGGCCTACACCGGATGTTTCTGAAGCCTCCCTGCACATCCACCAGCTTCATTCCTCCCCTGCACTCGGCGATTTCTCACCCACTGAGGATCTGACACGACTGCTTCCGTCCAGCTCGAGCACCTTCACTGCCTTTGATTCTGTGAGCAACTCGTGCAATAAAACAAAAGCAAAGTCCTGCAGATGCTGGAAATCTGAAATAAAAGGAGAAAATGCTGGAAATACTCAGCAGGTCTCAGTGAAGAGAGAAACATATTTAATGTTTCAGGCACATCAAACAGCCGGTGCCTGCAGCCTGGAACTCGGAGTGGGAGGAGGAGGAAGAATGAGGAGAGACAATATAGTCCAACACTCACAGCAACCTACAATCCACCGACATTACCGGGATAGGGAGACAGAGTTTAGAAACACTCAGCAACACAACTCCAGTAAAAGATCCCAGGAGGAAAAGGGGGAGCAGTGTGTGTACCTGCCCTGATATCCCCCTCCCCAGGCCTGTCAGTCAAACCCCCCACTCCTCCCAGTCCACAGCTCAGCCTATCAGCTTCCTGCACCTTGAGCCAGCCCTGCCCAGGTGTGGCCCAGTCCAAGGGGAGTCTTTGTGGAAGCAGGGAGTGGGGGAGGGGGAACCTCCTGCCCTGTGCTGTGTCCCAAATGGTTCCTCCCTCCCTCCCCTCCCCCAGGCCCCTTTATAACTGAACTCAGTTTCCCGCATCTGCCGCCCGCTCGGTGCAAACTCAGGACCGGGAGTTTGTTATTGGGGGCGTTGAGGCCTACACCGGGTGTTTCTGAAGCCTCCCCGCCCACCAGCCGCCACTTACCGGCTGCAGAAGCGACTCACAAGCGTCTCTCCGGCGCCTTCACCCTCTGGCTTCAAACACTGGTCCGCAATGCGCCTGCGCACCCGGGACTTCACCTCTGACCTCACAATGTCTGGGTGATTAACGGCAGCTCCGGACCAATAGGAAAAGGGGGCGGGACAGGAGGACAGATTCTGCGCAGTTCCTCCCTCATTTGCTTCTCTTTGAAAGCCCGAGGATGAATCCATCAGCATCCGGGACCTGTCAGCCCGCAGCTCCATTAGTTCCTTTTCATAAAACTGTCTCATTCCCTTTGAAATGTTTCAATTAAACCTGCCTCCACCACACTCTCAGACAGTGCATTCCACACATTAACCACTCGCTGGGTGGAAAAGTTTTTCCTCATGTTATTTTTGTTTCTTTTTCCAATTACTTCCAATCTGTTCTCTCTCGTCCTCGATCCTTTCACCAGTAGGAACAGTTTCTCTCCATCTACTCTGTTTGACCTGATGCCATGAGACATCATGGGGTCCGGAGCCCATGCTGAGGACGTCTCGGGCAACTCCCTCCTGACTGTATAACACTGTGCCGTCACCTCTGCTGGGTCTGTCCTGCTGGTGGGACACCTGGGGATGGTGATGGCAGTATCTGGGACATTGTCTCTAAGGTATGATTCTCTGTCCAGACCCCTCATGATTTTGAATACCTCGACCAAATCACCTCTCAGCCTTCTCTCCAAGGAAAACAGCACACTTTTTCTTCTTTATCGTAATCTCTACCCCTTTTATAATCCAGGGAGCTCTGGATTTATTTGCCCAACCTTTCCACTTCGAGGGAACATTTGTTGACTGTGCCTGAACTCTCTCTTTTTTGAAGGTTACCCATTGTTCAGCTATCAGGTTTCCTGGCAACTTTTGAATCTCATTTATTCAGCCAGCTCCATTCTTACCCCATTGAAGTTGTCTTTCCCCCAGTTAATTACTCTTACTCTGGATTGTTCTTGGTCCTTTTCTATGGTCAGCCTAAATCTTATGATACAATGATAAATCTCCCCGACATGCTCCCCAACTGATACTTGATCCACTTGGCCCACCTCATTCTCAAGAACCAGGTCCAGGAATGCCTCCTTTCTCATTGGACTAGCAACATACTGTTGTGGAAAACTTTCCTGAACAACTCTAAGAACACTTGCCCCTCACTGCCCTTTACACTACTACTATCCCACGATATGTTTGAATCAAGTCGCCCATTAGAACTACCCTATATTTTTTGCACCTCTCTGTAATGTCCTTGCATTTTTTCTCCTCCACGTTCTTCCCACTAGCTGGTGGCCTCTTGACAACACTGAGCAATGTAAATGCACCTTTTTTGTTCCTTCGTTCGAGCCAAATTGATTCCGTTCTTGACCCCGATGGGACATCCTTTTTCTCCAACACTGCAATGTTCTCATTAATCAATACTCCACCGCCCCTTTCCCTTTCCTTTCTTTGCTGAAGACCTTGTTTCCAGGAATATTTAACACCCAGTCCTGCCCTTCTTTGAGCCAGGTCTCTGTTCTCGCCACAAGATCATATTTCCACATGGCAATCTGCACGTGTACCTCACCAATCTTATTAACCACACTCTGTGCATTCACATACATGCACATTAACACTGATTTGGACTTTATTACTTTATCCCTGACTCTGACCCCACCTTGCAACTTGCTATTCCCTACTCTCGTGCCATCGATCTCTCCCAGTATTCTGTGCACCTTGGTGTTCCGGTCTGATATTTTCCCCTGGTTCCCATACCCCTGACAAGTTACCAGTTTTGCTTCCCTCCAATCTGAGCTCCCTCTCAGGTTTCCATCCCCTTACCAATCTAGTTTAAACCCTCCCCAACAGCACTAGTAATCTCCCTGTGAGGATATTAGTCCCAATCCTGCTTCGATGCAACCCGTCCATCTTGTACAGGTCCCACCTGTCCCAGTGCCTCAGACATCTGATGCCCTCCCTCCCACACCAGTTCTCCAATCACCTGTTCAATCAGTCAATTCTCCTGTTACCTTGCACATGGGAGTGGGAGTAATCCTCAGATAACTGCTTTTGGGGTCCTGCTTTTTTAATCTCCATCCGAGTTCCCTGAAATTTGTTGTCAGGACCTCATTTACCCTTTCCATCTATGTTAATGGTGCCAACGTGGACCACGACCTCTGGCTGTTCACCTTCCCCCAGATCAATGTCCTGTAGCCGTACCGTGACATCCTTGATCCTGGCACCAGGGAGGTAACACACCATCCTGGAGTCCGATCTACGGCTGCAGAAAGGCTTCTGTGTTCCCCGGACTAATGAAAGCCCCATCACTACTGTTCTTCCACTCTTCCTCCTCCCCTCCTGTGCAGCTGAGCCACCTGTGGTGCCACAAACTTGGCTCTGTCTGCACTCCTCTGAGGAACCATCACCCTCACCAGTATCCAAAATGGAAAACCGATTAGCAAGTGAGATCATATCAGGGGACTCCTGCACTACCTGCCTGGTTCTCTGAGACTGTCTGTCGGTTACCCATTCCTTATCCTCCTGCATGCTTCTAACCTGTGGTGTGATCACCTCCCTAAACCTGCTATCCATGTAGTTCTCTGCATTGTGGATGCACCAGTGACTCCAGCCACTGCTCGAGCTCCAAACCCTAGAGCTCAAGCTTGTGCAGCCGGTGACACTTCCTGCAGATATGTTTGTCTGGGACACATGGTGCGTCCATGACATCCCACATGTCACAAGCTGTGCATTGCACTCGGCCAAGCTGCACTGCCGTACCTTAACTTACCAGACTACTTAGAAGTAGAATATGTGACCAGTTACTCAACCAACCAGCACCTTTCACTGCACAGAAACAAGAACCAAATACTGGAAGACAGAAAAGTAGAAAAAGGAGCACCTCCTCTCCCCTTCACTGAACTCACCACTCAGCAAACACATACCTCCAGACTCTGTTTACAATCTGCACTCCTTATCAATCTTTTAGTCATTCTTTGCTGTTTTTCTATATTCTGTCCAACATTCTGACCTGCCACCCATCTTTGTGCAATTATATACTTTTACTTTAATTTTGATATGACCTTTAACATTTACAGTAAACCATGGATAGTGAGTCCTCCCCACTCCGAATCCTGTTCATACTGAGAATCGCAGGGTGGAGAGCTGGGATATCCTGTCTCAAAACACAGTCACAGAGACACAGCATCATTTACAGCACAGAACAAGGCCATTTGGCCCATCAATTCCATGTCAGCTCTCCAGGGAGCAATCCACTCAGTCCCACTGCCCCACATCAGCCCATAGCCCTGCAAGTTTATTTCCTTCAAGTGACCATCCAGTTTCCTTTGAAAATCATTGATTATTTCCACTTCCACCACACACATTGGCAGCGAGTTCCAGGTCAGAACCACTTGCTGCAGAAGAAGTTCTTCCTCACATTCCTGCTTCAACTCTTCCTCAAAACCTTCAATCTGTGTTCCCTAGTTCTTGTACCATTAGTTCATGGGAACAGTTTTTCTTTGTCTAATTTATCAAAGTCTCTCAGAATCTTGTGCATTTCTATGAAATTTTCCCTCAATCTCCTTTGCTCCAAGGAGAATAACCCCAACTTCTCCAACCTACCCTTGTGAACTCTCTGCTGTGTCAGCAGGTGGGATAACTGAGTGAATCCCTTCCCACACACACAGCAGGTGAACGGCCTCTCCCCAGTGTGAACTCTCTGCTGTGTCAGCAGGTGGGATAACTGAGTGAATCCCTTCCCACACACACAGCAGGTGAACGGCCTCTCCCCAGTGTGAACTTGCTGGTGTGTCAGCAGGTGGGATAACTGAGTGAATCCCTTCCCACACACGGAGCCAGTGAACGGCCTCTCCCCAATGTGACTGAGTTAATGAATATCCAGCTTTGATGGAGAACCGAATCCCTTCCCACAGTCCCCACATTTCCATGGTTTCTCCATGGCGAGGGTGTCCTTGTGTCTCTCCAGGTTGGATCATCAGTTGAAGCCTCATCCACACACAGAACATGTGTACGGATTCTCCCCGTTGTGAATGGTGTGATGTTTTTTCAGGCTGTGTAACTGGTTAAAGCTCTTTCCACAGTCAGTCACTGGAACACTCTCAGTCGGGTGTGTGTGCGTCTCGGTGCTTTTCCAGTCACACTGATGTTTGAAATCTTTTCCCACAGACAGAACAGACAAACATTTCTCCTTCCACATTCAAAGGCCGATGATATTCAGGTCCTGATGAATCGCGTGTTTCCGTCAGATCTTGATGTGATGTTTGGTTTGAATTTCCCGTCAGTAAATCCTCCCCTTCTAATACCCTGTAAAAGGAGTTTACAAAAGTCAGCACTGTCAGTCCAGGATAGAAATTGAGAACAGACAGTTCTAGTTTCTATGGAACATTCTTTCCTCTCGTTTCCCCCAAACATGTGGTCCATTCAAACTAAAAGAAGCCAAAATAAGCAACAAATTGTGACAGAAGCAAACGGAACCTTCCCAACTAAACCAGAACATTGCTCCCAGTGTCCATGAGACACTCTGTATCCTGAGGTGTCCACCGGTTGCAGAAGGCCACCCCGGCACGGACAAGACCAGGGAAGACAGGGCTGCAGCCAGAGTGACACCCCCACTCCCAACATGGTCCCTGTACATCCTGGACCTACACATTGCTTCTCAGCCTGAGCGAGAGGGAGAGAGAGAGATGGAGAAGGTGAGAACTGAATGTTTAAATATACAAGACAGATACAAACCTGGGTGGGTTTGGGGTGGATGAGGTGAGGGTGAGGAGGGCATTGGGGGGACTGGGGGGTTTTGGAAGGGAAGGTCATCAAAAGGGGTGTGGGTGGTGTTTTAGCCAGGCCCAAGAGCAGGTCCAGGAAAAGATCCTCCAACCTTCCCACCCCACCTCCACACTGAGTGGCCAGAGATTAGGAGAATGGGGTTAAACTGTAACCAAGGCCATTGATAAGGTCCCACAAGGCAGACTGGTCATGAATGACAAGCCCATGGGATCCAACACAAAACAGCAAGTTAGAGCCAAAATTGACTCAGAGGCAGGAAGCAAAGAGTAATGGTTGATGAGTGTTTGTGTGACTGGAAGGCTGTTTTCAGTGAGGTTCTGCAGGGATCAGTACTGGCTTTTTGTTCTATAGATCAATGGTTTGGACTTGAATGTAGGGGATTTGATTAAAAAGTTTGCAGATGAAACAAAAATTGACCATATGGTTGATAATGAAGAAGAAAGCTGTAAACTGCAGGAAGATATCAATGGACTGGTTAGGTGGGCAGAATAGTGACAAATGGAATTCAATCCGGAGAAGTGTGAGGTAATGCATTTGGAGACAGCTGGCAAGGCAAGGGAATACACAATAAATGGTAGGATATTGAGAAGTATAAAGGAACAGAGGGGCCTTGGAGTGCATGTTCATAGATCCCTGAACATGGCTGGGCAGGTAGAAAAGGCGTAAGGGATACTTGCCTTTATTAGCCAAGGCAGAGAATATAAGAGCATGGAGGTTCTGCTGAAAATGTATAAAACACTGGTTAGGACACAGCTGGAGGACTGTGTACAGTTCTGGTCACTGCACTGTTGGAAAGATGTGGCTATATTAGAGAAAATACAGAGGAGATTTACAAGGATGTTGGCTGGATTGGAGAATTTTCGTTCTGAGGAAATATTGGATCGGTGAGGGTTGTTTTCTTTGGAACAGAGGAGGCTGAGGGGAGACCGAATTGAAGTGTAGAAAATGATGATGGGTCTAAATAGAGTGGATAGGAAGGACCTATTCCCCTTGGCTGAGGGGTCCATAACCAGGGGCATAGATTTAGAGAAAGAGGTAGGAAATTTAAAAGGGATTTGAGGGGAAATGTTTTCAGACAGAGGGTGGTGGGGATCTGTAACTCACTGCCTGGGAGGGTGGTAGAGGCAGAAACCCTCACAACAATTAAAAAGTACTTGGATATGCACGTGAAGTGCCCTAAACTACAAGGGTATTATTACGACCGACCGCTCAAGTCAAAGCCCCCCAGTCAAAATATACAATTTTGATAGTGGTGGGAGAAACGCACTGTTGATTCAGTCCCGTCCCTCACAGATCGCCTGACATTTTAAACATTCCAAATTAAAGATCCAGCCAAATTGTACCATCTATTAACCCCCGAATAAGGCTAACCAAACCAGGTGTCTATAGATCAACAAATTAACTGTATAATTAGAAAAACTAAATTCTTAAACACTACTGACATATAAATAGTTAAAACAGAAAAAATAGTGACTTTGCATATTTATGCTCCTGCCGAAGTGAAATCTTCCGATATGGAATAGTCCAATGTTGCTTGAAGTCCTCACAGCCGTGTGATGGGGGGAGAAAATAAAAGTTTCTTCAACAGTAGAACAGTCCACAGTCTAGTTCAGCAGTTGAATTGATGCTGTTCTTCTCCAGCAATAAATTTCAACAATTACAGTTCAGTAGTTAAAGGAATTGGATATTTTTTTTTAGAAATTAATCTGGCTTGACATCAGAATTCTGAGAGAATAATAAATAGGGTTTAAATAAACCAAGAGAGAGCTCTCTTTTCCTTCAGTATATGCTGGATGATAATCTGTGTCTGTCTCTGTTAACGGTGTCTCAAATGCTAGTTTTTCAACTAGTTTCAAATGTCAATTGGAAACAATGCATCTCTCGATCTTCAGTCTGAGTGGCTGCATCCCGGGGCAACGAGAATACATTCTTTGACTCAGTCTCTGGAGCTTGTTGCCTTCAAGCAGCACTGCTCCTTTTCCAGCCTTAAAGGCACACTGCATTCTTCCTGGAAAAAAAAATACAGGATCATCACACTCTGGACCAAGAGCTGGAAAGCGGGATTAGGCTGGATGGCTCCTTGTCAGCCAATGAGGACACGATGGGCCAAATGGCCTCCTTCCGTACTGTAAATTTCCAGGATTCTAAGTTGAGAAGCAGCCCCTTCGGGTAACGATACAGGGGCTGTAACCTCTCACAGTGAATATATACATGGCCCATGGACTCTTCAAGGCTGCAAACATCACATGCAGCCTGAGAGTGGGTGAAGCTGCTGAAAACCCTATTGTCCAGGATGCTCCATCTCCTGGGCACTCGGACCCAGTCGGAAACAGAATTTGTCAGGTCCTGTTTGCTCTCTGTGCCTTCACCAAGATGGCTGTGCTTGCACCCTGACCCCGCCCTGTCCAAGATGGCGGCCAGTGACCCCTCTCCCCCGGGCCTGTCACCATGAGGTAAACACGGGGCTTCTTGGCCTACCCCAGGTGTATATGAAGCCTCCCAGCCCACCCACGGCTCCAATTCCTCCCCTGTACCCACAATCTCCTCTCGCCTCCCGATCCACCTGGTCCATCTCAGTCCATCTCCATTACCTACGCTGGACATGCTCAGTGCACAGTTCGATCCCACGCCAATGCACCGGGCCCCTGTGGTCATTGAAAAGGGACTGACTCTTATCACGGGAGTCCTGGGTAATGAATCCTCCACTGAAAGCTCCAAATATTGAATGGATGATTTTGTGTCATCCCATTGAGATCAGGGCCAGAGAGACAATGGAGAAAATTATTAAATAAATTATACAGAAACCCGAGTGCCCGGGACATCAACTATGGTGTGAAGTACACTGGGAATTCTGTTCTTCACCCACATTTGGACTCAGGAATTAGAGGGATGTTTTCATAACTTGTAGTTGACACCAAACTGGATGATAGAACTAATAATGAGGAGGAGTGCACTGAAATCCAGGAAGACAGAAACAGGCTGGCAGACTGGACAGATAAATGGGAAATGAAATTCAACATCGTGAAATATGAGCTGGTTCATTGTGGGAGGAGGAATAAGGAGGCCAGTTATTGGTTAGAATGTAATTAAATGGAGCAGAGGAGCAAAGAGATCTGGGAACAGAGTCACATAAATCACTAAAAGGAGCAACACAAGTGGATAAGAGAGCAAAGAAAGAGCTGATGTTCTTTTCTCGAGGAATACAATGTAACGGCAGGGAGGGAATGTTACATTTATAGAGAACCTCACTTAGAAGGACTGTGAGCAGTTCTGGTCTCCAGATTAAAAAAGGATATTGAAGACTGAAGAAAGTGCAGAATAGATTTACAAAGATGTCACCAGAGAGGATGTTACTATCCAGCAAGATTGAGCAGGCTGGGGATCCTTTCTCTGGAAAAGAGAAGACGAGGAGGAGATCTGATAGAGGTCTTCAAAATTATCAGGGAGTCAGAACAAGGGGGCAGCAATATAATACAGACATTAACAGGTCAAATAGAGAATTTAGGAGGAATTTCTCTACTCAGAGTGGTGAGAATGTGGAACTCACTGCCATGTGGAGTGGTTGAAGGTGATAACAATGATGTGTTTAAGGGGAGGCTCAATGCATTTATGAGGGAGAAGGGAATAGAGGGATATGAGGGCAGGGTGGGATGATGTAATTAGATTGGGAGGAGGCTCATGTGGATTATAAACAGCAGCACAGACTAGAGGGGCTGAACGGCCTGTTTTTGGGCTGTAATTCTGTGTACATTCAGCCTGGGTGGATTAATGCTCAGGTTCACTGGGCCCAGGGGTGGATTAATGAAAGTTCTGGCTCTATGTTTTAGACGATGCTGCCGAGTACTGCAGGTGATGGAGAAGAGTTTCTCTCTATCTACCCTGTCAGTTTCAATTAATATCTTGAAAACTTGGATCAAATCACCCCTTAATCTTCTGAATTCCAGGGACTACAACCCTCACAGTGAGGTGATTCATTCTGGCAGAAGGAATAGGGAGAGGCAACATACACTTAATGGTACAGTTCTAAAGAGTTTGCAGGGATAGAGGGACCTGAGGGTTCATGTGCAGAGATCACTGAAAGTGGAAGGATGTATTGAGGGAACAGTTGGCAAAGCAAATGGGATCTTGGGCCTCATAAATAGAGGTATTGAACACAAAAGGAAGGAAGTTATGCTGAACATTTATAAAGCTCTGGTTAGGCCACAACTAGAGTATTGCATCCAGTTCTGGTCACCACACTTTCGGAAGGATGTGAAGGTCCTTGAGAGGGTGCAGAGACTTATCAGAATGGTTCCTGAGATGAGAGAATTTAACTACAAGGTTAGGTTGGAGGAACTGGTGTTGTTCTCCTTGGAGCAAAGGAGATTGAGGGGAGATCTGATAGAGGTGTTGAAAATGATGACAGGTTTAGATAAGGCAGACCAAGAAAAGCTGTTCCCATTAGCTGATGATACAAGGATTAGTGGACACAGATTCAGGTTTTGAGATACAGGAGGGATGTGAGGAAGCAGTTTTTTTACACAGTGAATGGTAATGACCTGGAACTCACTGCCTACGAGGGTGGTGGAAGTGGAGACGATCAATGATTACAAAAGGAAATTAGATGGGCACTTGAGGGAAATAAACCTGCAGGACTACGGGGATAGAGTGGGGGAATGGGACTGACTGGATTGTTCTACAAAGAGCTGGGATGGAATCAAAAAGATCAATGTCCTCCTTCTGTGCTGTAATGACTATGATTCATTTGTGTAATCTCTCCTCGTAATTTAACCCTTGGAGTCCAGGTATCATTCAGGTAAATCTACACTGCACTCCCTCCAAGGCCATTATATCCTTCCGAAGGTGTGGTGCCCAGAACTGAACACAATACTCCAGGTGTGGTCTAACCAGGGCTTTGTGTATCTCAGTGCTTTTCCAGTCTCACTGATACCTGAAATCTTTTCCCACAGACAGAACAGACAAACCTTTCTCCTTCCACATTCAAAGGATGATGATATTCAGGTCCTGATGTATCGAGTGACTCTGTCAGATCTTGATCTGATGTTTGGCTCGAGATTCCCCATCTGCATATCCCCTGCTTCTAAGCCCCTGTAAAAGGAGTTAACAAAAACCATCACTGTCAGTCCAGGATAGAAATTCACAACATTCTCTCCTCCTGCTTCCTGGCCCAGGATGACTGTGCATGCACCCTGCTGTACATTGTCCTGAGGGAGGCCACACACCAGCCTGGATTCACGTCTGCGGCTGCAGAAACGCCTGTGTATTCCCCTATCAAATCTCCGATCACTATTGCTCAGTCAGTCAGCTTTGTGACCCTCTGTGAAGCTGATCCAACTGTGCTGCCATGGCCTTGACTCTGGCTGCACTCCTTAGATGAACCATCACTTTCATCAGTATTCAGAACTGAATACTGGTTGGAGAGTGAGATGCACTCAGGGGTCTCCTGCATTCCCTGTCTGTTTCTTCTTGACTGTCAGTTGGCCACCCATTGCCTCTCTCCCTGCATACTCTTAAGCTGCAGGGTGACCATATCTATAAACGTGCTGTCCACAAATCTCTCACCTCATGGGTGCACCGCAGTGACACCAGCTGCAGTTCATGCTCCGAAAACCGGAGCTCGAACTGCTGCAACTTGTTTTATCTTCATCCATGTGATGTGGGTGTTGCTGGCTCGGCCAGTATTTATTGTCCATCCCAAACTGCCCTTGACAACTGAGAGGCTCGCTCGGCCATTTCAGAGGGCATTTCAGAGTCAGCCACATTGCTGTGGATCTGGAGTCACATATAGGACAGACCAGGTAAGGACAGCAGCTTTCCCATCTCATGAACCAGATGGCTTTTTAATTGCAGATTTATTTATTGAATTTAAATGTCACCATCTGCCGTGGTGGGATTCGAACCCATGTTCCAGTGACATTACCCCGATGTCACCACCTCCCCCAATGATACTTCCTACACAAAAGGTTATCTGGAGTTGGCACATTACACAGGATGTGCACTCCAGAGGTCGGAGCAGCCCCACCATTGGCAGGAATTTGAAACTTTTAACCGCAAAGGCTTTTGTCATCAAAAAGGACTGTAATGTATCAGTGTGGTGTGAGATAGTCAAGTGTTGAATAAGTCAAGAAAATATCTTTGGAAATAGCTGACACCACAATTTACAATCCAAGTGCTATTTAGTTAATTGGGGATTTCTTTTAGTTTAGTTATTAGAACAAAAGACTGAAAATGTGAAATCTTGTGTAATTTATTAGTGTGGTCTGGGGATTCATATCTCATATTTTTCATATTGACAATCTGTGAGGTCTTAACAACTGGAAAGTGGGATGAACAGATACAATGGGCAGAATGGCCTCCTCCTGTGCTGTAAATAGAGTCAGAGAGTTATACAGCACAGAAACAGGCCCTTCGGCCCATCGTGTCCGTGCCGATCATCAAGCACCTAACTATTCTAATCCCATTTTCCAGCACTTGGCCCATAGTCTTGTCTGCTATGGCGTTTCAAGTGCTCATCTAAATACATGGTTAAATGTTGTGAGGGTTCCGGCCTCTACCACCTCTTCAGGCAGTGCTTTTCAGATTCCAACCACCCTCTGGGTGAAACTTTTTTTTTCCCCACAAATCCTCTCTAAACCTCCTGCCCCTTACCTTAAATCAATGTCTCCTGGTTATTGACACCTCCACGAAGGGAAAAAGTTTCTTCCTATCTAACCTATCAATGCCCCTCATAAATTTGAATACCTCAATCATGTCCCCCTTCAGCCTTCTCTGCTCTAATGAAAACAACCCCAGCCATTTCAGTCTCTCTTCATACCTGAAATGCTCCAGACCAGGCAACATCCTTGTGATACTTCTCTGCACCCTCTCCAGTGCAATCACATCCTTCCTATAGTGTGGTGCCTAGAACTGTACACAGTACTCCAGCTGTGGCCTAACTAGCGTTTTATACAGTTCCACCATAACCTCCCTGCTCTTATATTCTATGCCTCAGCTGATAAAGGCAAGTATCCCATATGCCTTCCTAACCACCTTATCTACCTGTGCTGCTGCCTTCAGTGATCTATGGACAAGTACACCAAGGTCCCTCTGACCCTCTGTACTTCCTCGGGTCCTACCATCCATTGTATATTCCCTTGCCTTGTTACTCCTCCCAAAATGCATCACCTGACACTTCTCAGGATTAAATTCCATTTGCCACTGCTCTGCCCATCTTACCAGCCCATCGATATCGTCCTGTAATCTAAGGCTTTCCTCCTCACTATTTACGACATCACCAATTTTCATGTCAACTGCGAATTTACTTATCATGCCTCCTATATTCACATCTAAATCATTAATGTACACTACAAACAGTAAGGGTCCCAGTACCGATCCCTGCGGTACACCACTGGTCTCGGGTTTCCACTCGCAAAAACAACCCTCGACCATCACCCTCTGCCTCCTGCCACTAAGCCAATTTTGGATCCAATTTGCCAAATTGCCCTGGATCCCATGGGCTCTGACCTTCTTAACCACTCTCCCATGTGGGACCTTATCAAAAGCTTACTGAAGTCCATGCAGACTACATCAACTGCTTTACCCTCATCTACACACCTAGTCACTGCCTTGAAAAATTCAATCAAGTTAGTTAGACACGATCTCCCCCTGACAAAGCCATGTTGACTATCCCTGATTAATCCCTGCCTCTCCAAGTGGAGATTAATCATGTCCCTCATAATTTCTTCCAATGTTTTCCCAACCACTGATGTTAGACTCACTGGCCTGTAAGTACCTGGTTTATCCCTGCTACCCTTCTTGATAATGGCACCACATTCGTAGTCCTCCAGTCCTCTGGTACCTCTCCTGTGACCAGAGAGGATCTGAAAATTTATGTCAGAGCACTTGCTCTCTCCTCCCTTGCCTCACATAACAGCCTGGGATACATCTCATCTGGGACTGGGGATTTATCCACTTTTAAGCCCGCTAAAACAGCTAATACTTCCTCACTTTCAATGCTAATATGTTCAAGTGTATCACAATCCCCCTCCCTGATCTCTACACCTACATCATCTTACTCCATAGTGAACACAGATGCAAAGTAATCATTTAAAACCTCACCTATGTCCTCCGACTTCACACACAGATTGGCACTTTGGTCCCTAATGGGCCCCACTCTTTCACTGCTTATCCTCTTGCCCTTAATATACTTAGAAAATGCCTTAGCGTTTTCCTTGATATTGCCCGCCAGTGTTTTTTCATGCCCCCTCTTTGCTCTCCTAATTACTTTTTTTTGTACCCCCCCCCCCCCCCCCACTCACCCACCCCCCAAACTACACTTTCTATACTCCTCCAGGTCCTCTGCTGTTTTCAGCACTTTGAATCTGGCATAAGCCTCCTTTTTTTTTTCTGATCCAATCCTCTATATCCCTTGACATCCAGGTTTCCCTGGACTTGTTGGTCCTACCCTTCACCTTTACGGGTACACGTTGCCTCTGAACCCTCACTATTTCCTCTTTGAATGACTCGCACTGGTCTGATGCAGACTTTCCTACAAGTAGCTGCTCCCAGTCCACTTTGGCCAGATCCTGTTTTATCATATTGAACTCGGCCTTCCCCCAATTCAGTACTTTTATTTCCAGCCCGCCTTTGTCTTTTTCTTAGAGTTATGGTCACTATCCCCGAAATGCACCCCCACTGACACTTCTACCACTTGTCCAGCATCATTCCCTAGGATTAGGTCCAGTACTGCGCCTTTTCTTGTTGCACTTTCTGGGTACTGGCTCAAAAAAGTCTCCTGTATATATTTTAAGAACTCCGCCCCCTTGAAGTCTTTTACACTCAGACCATCCCAGTTGATATCAGGTAAGTTGAAATCCCCTATTATTACTCCATTATTTTTACACCTCTCTGAGATTGGCCTACATATCTGCTCCTCTATCTCTCCCTGACTGTTTGGAGGCCTGCAGTACACTCCCAGCCAAGTGATTGCCCCCTTTTTGTTTTCAAGTTCTACTCATCTGGCCTCATTTGAAGAACCTTCTCAGATATCATCCCTCCTTCGACAGGTTTGCGTCTGCCTGCAATGAATTTGGCCTAACCATCAGCCTCAAGAAAACGAACATCATGGGGCAGGACGTCAGAAATGCTCCATCCATCAATATTGGCGACCACGCTCTGGAAGTGGTTCAAGAGTTCAGCTACCTAGTCTCAACTATCACCAGTAACCTGTCTCTAGATGCAGAAATCAACAAGCGCATGGGTAAGGCTTCCACTGCTATGTCCAGACTGGCCAAGAGAGTGTGGGAAAATGGCGCACTGACACAGAACACAAAACTCCGAGTGTATCAGGCCTGTGTCCTCAGTACCTTGCTCTACGGCAGCGAGGCCTGGACAACGTATGCCAGCCAAGAGCGACGTCTCAATTCATTCCATCTTCGCTGTCTTCGGAGAATACTTGGCATCAGGTGGCAGGACTATATCTCCAACACAGAAGTCCTTGAAGCGGCCAACACCCCCAGCTTATACACACTACTGAGTCAGCGGCGCTTGAGATGGCTTGGCCATGTGAGCCGCATGGAAGATGGCAGGATCCCCAAAGGCACATTGTACGGCGTGCTCGCCACTGGTATCAGACCCACCGGCCGTCCATGTCTCCGCTATAAAGACGTCTGCAAACTCGACATGAAATCGTGTGACATTGATCACAAGTCGTGGGAGTCAGTTGCCAGCATTCGCCAGAGCTGGCGGGCAGCCATAAAGACAGGGCTAAATTGTGGCGAGTCGAAGAGACTCAGTAGTTGGCAGGAAAAAAGACAGAGGCGCAAGGGGAGAGCCAACTGTGCAACAGCCCCGACAAACAAATTTCTCTGCAGCACCTGTGGAAGAGCCTGTCACTCCAGAATTGGCCTTTATAGCCACTCCAGGCGCTGCTTCACAAACCACTGACCACCTCCAGGTGCGTATCCATTGTCTCTCGAGATAAGGAGGCCCAAAAGAAGAAAGAAAAGAAAGAAACTGCAGTAATTGACTCCTTGATCAACAGTGCAATGCGACCGCCTCTTTTATCCCTTCTCCTGTCACACCTGAAGATTCTATACCCTGGAATATTGAGCTGCCAGTCCTGCCCTTCCCTCAACCATCTCCGTGATAGCAACTATATCATCCCATGTGCTAATCAACACCCTCAATTCATCTGTCTTGCATTAAAATAAATGCAATCCAGCCTTGCATTTGTCACTTGTGCCTTAACAGGTCTATATTTGCTCTGCCGAACAGACTGACTCAGTTTCTCTTCGAGATTTGACTGAGCATCACCCGCTCCTATACCTCCACTCTGTATCCCATTCCTCTGCCAAATGTGTTTAAACTGCCCCCAACAGCACTCGTAAACCTCCCAGCAAGGATGTTCGTCCAACTTATACGGGTCCCACCTTTGCCAGAAACAGACCCAGTGATCCAGGAAGCTAAAGCCCTCCCTCCTGCACCATCTCTTCAGCCACGCATTCATCTGCTCTATCCTCCTATTCCGATACTCACTAGCATGTGGCACTGGAGTAATCCAGAGATTACAACCTTTGAGGTCCTGCTTTTTAATCTGCCACCTAGCTCCCTAAATTCTTGTTTCAGGTCTTCATCCTCTTTTTACCTCCGTCGTTGGTACCAATGTGTTCCACGACCTCTGAATATTCGCCCCCCCTTCAGAATGTCCTGCAGCCATTCCGTGACTAACTTGACCCTAGCACCAGGGAGGCAACATACCATCCTGAAGTCATATTTGTCGCCACAGAAATGCCGATCTGTATCCCTTACGATAGAATCCATTATCAGTATAGTTCTTCCAGTCCTTTTCCTCCCCTGCTGTGCAGCAGAGCCATGCGTGGTAACACAAACTTGGCTGCTGCTGCTTTCCGCTGGGAGGTCATTCCACCCAACAGTATCCAAAGTGGTCTATCTGTTTGAGAGGGGGATGGCCACAGGGGACTCCTGCACAACCTGTCTGCGCCTACTACTCCATCTGGTGGTCACCCATCTCATTTCTGCCTGTGCAGCCATTACCTGCAGTGTGACCACCTCTCTAAACGTGCTATCCACAACGTCCTCAGCATCGCCGATGCTCCACAGTGAATCCACCTGCAGCTCCATAATGCGGGTAGTCAGTAGCTGCAGCTGGATCCACTTCCTGCACACATGGTCGTCAGGGACACTGGAAGCATCTCTGATTTCCCACATCGCGCAGGAGGAGCATATCACGGGGCTGAGCTCTCCTGCCATGACTTACCTTTAGATTATTTAGTTACTCCCTTTAAAAAATATTAATTACACGAGAGGATTGTTCTACTCCAAACACTACCCACGACAATCTAAATTACTCTAATTTAAAAAAAACACACTCTTAGAACTCACTTTATCACTCGAGGTCTTTTTTTAAACAACTTTCCCCTTATTTTTTAAAGCTAATTAAATTGACTAACAGTTGTTAATTACCCAACCAATCACAAACAAAGAACAAAGAACAGTTCAGCACAGGAACAGGCCATTCGGCCTGTACATGGGTTTCTGCTGGGTGCTCTGGTTTCTTCCCACAGCCAAAGATTTGCAGGTTGATAAGTAAATTGGCGATTGTAAATTGCCCCTAGTGCAGGTAGGTGGTAGGGGAATTGAGGGCTTGTGGTAGGAATATGGGATTAATGTAGGATTAATATAAATGGCTGGTTGATGGTCGGCACAGACTCGGTGGGCCGAAGGACCTGTTTCAGTGCTGTATCTCGAAATAAATAAATAATAAACCTCAATACTTAAAAATAAAAGACGGCTCATCGGCTACTTACTTCCCTTCTATTGGTGTCAGTTAAATCTCAGGAAGCTGCCCCTTATTCTGATGAAAACTGGAATGTTTAATTTCCAGCTCCTTGGACAAATTTCCTAATTTTGGAGAAAGGGAAACAAAGTTACAAAACTTACCAGCCAATCAACTCACAGGCTTCCTGACTCGGTGGAAACGGGAGAAGAAACTGGGAAATGGCGGCTCGGAGACTGAAGTCGCTGCACCATCGCTTTAATGCGGCCCCTCCCTTCCCCCGGGGTTCTCGCCGAACCCGGCGGCTCTGATTCAGGGCCTGAGAGCGGTTGAAACTCGGTGTTATCGAGGCTGCGCTCAGATTCCGGGAACGGCACCGCGCATGCTCCGCGGAGACAGACGACTCCGTGAGGCGGAGCCTTCTGACGCGTGCGTGTTGCGGTTCTTGGGGTGGAGATAGGCCGTATTTCTGCGCGCGGTGCATTCTGGGCACTATAGGCTGCCATTTACCAGTCGGGGAATGGACGGGTAGTTCATGGTTCATCCTCAGAAAAGTAAAATGGTATAAAGCAGCAAACATATATTAATGGCGCGTTTGCTGGCAACGAAACCAAATAGGTGCTGCATCACTGGTACATGCGCAAATGCAACCTCATCGACTGAAACGTCACTGTGCCTCAGGCAGCTGCCAGGAGTAAAGATGGCACTGCTGAATTTGACACAAAACGCGAATCAAATCCAAACCGCCTCAATGGTCGCATTCAGGTCCCTGCTCCCTTCCATGATCACCGCTTTAATCACCGCATTCAGTTTCATGCTCAATCACAGCTTATCTTCCCCGCTCCCTCCGATGCCCTTTGACTCGTCATTTTCGATGACTCTCCCACTCCCTTCCAGCGCTTATATTGGGAAGTTCAATGGCGGGGCTTCAACCCAACATTGTCGGCGTTAAAAAAAAATGTTCACGGTTCACGGCATTGGAGTCCAGGCATGCGCAGTGCCGAACTACTTTTCGCGGAAGCGCAATGCCAAGCAGTGTGAGTGATGGCGGCGGACAAGGTCCTTGTGAGTTGCATCACACACTACACCCCCTTTTCCTCCGAGGATGTTTCACTGTCGTTGTGTTGCTGAGTGTTTCGAAACTCTGTCTGCTAGAGCTGGAGGAGATTATAGAGATAGTGAGGCGTGAGGGTATGGAGAGATTTGAAAGCAAGGATGAGTATTTTAAAATTGAGGTGCTATTTAACTGGGAGCCTGTGTAGGCCAGTGAGCACAGTTGTGATGGGTGAACAGGACGTGGTTCGAGTAACGACACAGGCAGCAGAGTTTTGGATGATCTAAAGTTTATGGAGGGTAGAATGTGTGATGCTGGCCAGGAATGTGTTAGAATAGTCAAGTTGAGAGGTAACAAATACATGAATGTATGTTTCAGAGGCAGATGAGCTGAGACAGTGGTGAAGTCTGGCAATGTTACTGAGGTGGAACTAGGCAGTCTGAGTGATGGTGCTGATATGCAGTTTGAAGCTCATCTTGGGGTCAAATATGATACTAAGGTTATGAATGGTCTGGTTTAGCCTCAGACAGTTGCCAGGGAGAAGGAAAAAGTTGGTGCCCAGGGAGTGAAGTTCGTGGCAGGAAGTGAAGACTTCCCAATCTTTAATTGGAGGAAAGTTCTGTTCATCCAGTATTGGATGTCAGACAGTCAGGATGGTGTGTGACTTGGAGGGGAACTTTGAGGTGATGGTGTTCACATACACCTGCTACCCTGGTCCTTCTAGATGATGGAAGTTGAGGGTTTGGGAGGTTCTGTTCAAAGTTCTGGTCCAATTGTACTCACATAGAATCACCCTCCTCTCCTCCCTCCCTCTCTTTTTTCTCCTCTCCCTCCTTCCTCCTTTAGAGGGCAGAGTCTTGTGTAGGTCCAGACTGGTTGGCAGGTTCCCTTCCCTGAAGGACATTAGTGAACCAGTTGGGGTTGTCCATCAATCCAGCAGCTTTCATGGTCACTTTTTCCTATTGTCAGTCCCATTAATTACCAGATTCATTCAGCTCCATTTCACAACCTGCCTTTGTGTTTTTGTGGCTTCTCTCACAGACAAATTTTCCATTTTCATGCAATTTCACAGGGTTTTAGAAGAGGAGGATTTGCAGTTGTGAAATGCAAAGCAAACATTTGATCGGGTTCTGAAGGACTTGCCCAATTTATCGTAACCCAAATATCACTGGATTTTGAACATGGAAGGAAAAAGCACTGATCACAGTGGGGAGAAACTGTACACGTGTTCTGTGTGTGGAAGAGGTTTCAGCCGATCATCGGGCCTGTTGAAACACAAGTGCAGTCACACTGGGAAGAAACCATGTAAATATGGGAACTGTGGAAAGGATTGAATCATCCATTTGAGCTGGAAACCCATCCATGCAGTCACACTCTGGAGAGGCTGTTCACCTGCTCTGAGTGTGGGAAGGGATTCACTCAGTCATCCTACCTGCTGAAACACCAGCGAGTTCATACTGGGGAGAGACCTTTTAAATGTCCAGATTGTGGGAATTGCTATAAATGTTTTTAGAATTAGAATTAGAACATTACAGCGCAGTACAGGCCCTTCGGCCCTCGATGTTGCGCCGACCTGTGAAACCATCTGACCTACACTATTCCATTTTCATCCATGTGTCTATCCAATGTCCACTTAAATGCCCTTAAAGTTGGCGAATCTACTACTGCTGCAGGCAGGGCGTTCCACGCCCTTACTACTCTCTGAGTACTACTGCACTGATGTCCCATCAACGTGTTCACACTGAGGAGAGACCGTTCAGGTGTTCTTATTGCAGGGCTGGGTTCAAGCAATCATCTGAGCTCACTGTACACCAGCGCAGTCACACTGCAGAGAGACCGTTCATCTGCTCTGTGTGTGGGAAAGGATTCATTACTTCATCCCACCTGCTCAGACACCAGCGAGTTCACAATGGGGAGAGGCCATTCACCTGTTCAGAACACAGTAGGGGATTCATTACTTCATTCCATCTTCTGACACACCAACGAGCTCTCACTCGAGAGAGGTCATTCTCCTGCTCAGAGTGTGAGAAGAGATTCACTACTTCATCCAACCGGCTGACACACCAGCGAGTTCACACTGGGGAGAGGCCGTTCACCTGCTCAGAGTGTGAGAAGAGATTCACGACTTCATCCAACCGGCTGACACACCAGCGAGTTCACACTGGGGAGAGGCCGTTCACCTGCTCAGAGTGTGAGAAGAGATTCACTACTTCATCCAACCGGCTGACACACCAGCGAGTTCACACTGCGGAGAGGCCGTTCACCTGCTCAGAGTGTGAGAAGAGATTCACTACTTCATCCAACCTGCTGACACACCAGCGAGTTCACAAGTAACTCAGGGCTGAGAAATGTCCATGAAACAGCAGATTTCCAACATTGGGATTTTGGAAATCCACCAATAGGTTCTCCCTTTCCGGCCACGACCGGCTTTGACAAAAATTAAAGCAATCAGTTCTGATTTTCTTTTTTTAAAGTTGACCAAATACAAAACTGCTCGGTGGTCTTTTTACCTGTTTTTAAGTTGTGTTTATTTTTTATAGTCGGTGGAAAGGAACTTGAAGCAGGATACTAAGTGGGTGGATGTGCATACTCCTCCACAACTTCTGTGTGTTAGTGTTCTGTAAATTTCCAAAAAGGACACAGACCAATTCCCAATGTTTGTTTTTGCCTCCATGGGATATCTTAGCAGAGACCACCTGAGAACTGACACAGCTCATTTGACATGGCTTAAAATTAATGGTGCAGGATCAGTAGCTGGCAAGTCGCTGGTCTGCAGCAAAAAACATTGGTCTGTCAATAGGAATTTGAAACTTGCTTCCATTCACATTTGAATATTTTGAAGACAGAGGGAGATAGATTCTTGATAAGCAAGGAGGTGGAAGGTTATCGGGGGTAGTTGGAAATGTGGAGTAATCAGTTCAGACATGAACTTATTGAATGACAGAGCAGGCTTGAAGGGCTGAGTGGCCGACTCCTGCTCCTAATTTGTATGTTTAGACACACACTGCTGTGTACAAACAAAGTAATTTCTGAAAACCCTGCACAAACTGGTTACTGAATGTGAATATCCTGCAGTGAGCATGAGTTGTATAAACTTCATATGTCCTGTGCATTGCAGCAACTGAAGTGATCTGGAATTTCCACTTATCGGTTTGCTCAGGTGTATGGCTGAATTCCATTCATTGTTCATCTCCACTTTCACTGTCTACTGCCCCAGTCACACTGTAAACCTTGAGTCAGTGTGAAGCCGGTTTTTGCACCTTAGTGATGCAAAGCAAGGAGTATAACTCTGGCCATCTTTTTTCAATGTGTGGTTTGACATTGCTTAAGATTATCTGGAAAAGCTGTCGTGCACCTGATCTTGCTATCTGCTTCGTTCAGGTGATTAACGCAGCACAAAGTAAGAAAAATGACCCCACTTCTCGTCAAGTTTCTGGATTGTCAATGTCTGTTAAATGTTTAGTTTTTATTAATTTATATACCTACTGATTTTTGCACATCACTTACCAAGGTGCCAGAATGTTCAGTCTAGTTTGCTTCTAAATGTTGCTTTCCAGTGAAGTTGACACATCTTCACAGAACACCTTTTACATGAAAAATCTATAAATAGACAGAAGCAGGACATTGAGAACATGAAGCTCTGTAAAACCTATTATCAGCTGTCAGGTAAGTCTCATGAAATTGTTTTGAGTACAGTGCAATTTTATTCATTACCTATGCAAAATTGTACAAAATTACCATGACACAACTAGTTTGCTTCATTAAAAGTGCTATAATTACATGATTCCTTGTCAGAAAAATATTCTGACTTTTTGTCTTCAGCCACTAATTTTCAGACCTTTTGATCTTTGGCCACTCACCCTTGCATTTGTTACTTGTTTTTGTGAAATACACTCCCTAGTGTTGCTCAACTGCTGGATGAATCTGATTACATTTATATGTGTTTTTAAAATTCATTCTTGGAGTTTGGGCGTCGCTGGCCAGGCCAGCATTTATTGCCCATCCCTAATTGCCCTTAAGAAGGTGAGCTGCCTTCTTGAACCACTGCAGTCTATGTGAGGTAGGTACATCCACAGTGCTGTTAGGAAGGAAGTTTCAGGATTTTGACCCAGTGACAGTGAAGGAATGGCGATATCGTTCCAAGTCAGGATGGTATGTGACTTGGAGGGGAACTTGCAGGTGCTGGTGTTCATCAGCATTTGCTGCCTTTGTCCTTCTAGTTGGTAGAGGTTGTGGGTTTGGAAGGTACTGTCTAAGGAGCCTTGGTGCGTTGCTGCAGTGTACCTTGTAGATGGTACATTTTATGCATGTCCATAATGTGTGTACTCAGATTTAACTCAAATGTGATTTGTAACCAATCAATGATGTTTTGGGCATGAATTGTAGTCTGGTTTGTTGGTGATTTGTCAAGAAAGATTTAATTCATTTCCTCAGCAGCTCGAGAGGAACCAGACTGAGGTTTAATGAACATAAGAAATAGGAGCTGGAGGAGGCCATTTGGCCCTTCGAGCTGCTGTGCCATTCACCCAGATCAAACACTGGAATAAAAATCCTCCTCCTGGGGCAATTAGATGAGTCCAGGTCTGATAACAGTGTCTGATTCCTGGTCTGATGCTACTGTAGGTAATGCACAAGTGGTGAACCTATTAGTTCCTGTTAGTATCATGTTGTGTGCCCCTGTCTACCATGTGAGAAACTGGGGTTATATTCTGTGATGAGGTGATTGTATATTTTTAAGACATCAAAATGTTATATGGTATAGTTTCATCTTAAAATACCACAGAAAAAATTAGAAGAGGGCATGTTCTCTTTGAGAAATTTCTTGAGCAGAGACAGTTTTATCGCCAGGTGCCCTCTCACTACACAGTGGTAGATAATTGTGGTCTCCTCTACACTGAGGAGGCAAAATACAGACTGCGTGACTGCTTTGTGGAACAACTCCCTTCAGTCTGCAAGCATAGCCCTGCGCTTCCTGTTTCTTCTCATTTTAATTCTCTACCTTGCTCTCAGTCTGACCTATGTACGAACGTATGAACACATGATCTAAGAGCTGGAGTAGGCTATTCAGACCCTCGAGCCTGCTGCGCCATTCTACAAGATCATGACTGATCTGTTTGTGGATTCAGCTCCACTTTCCTGCCAACCCCCAATATCCTTTGACTCCCTTGTTTGTCAAGAGTCTGGCTATCTCTGCCTTAAAAACATTCAATGACCCTACCTCCACTGCTGTCCGGGGAAGAGAGTTCCACAGACTCACGACTCTCTGAGAGAAATACATTTCTCTGTCACTCTGTCTTAAATGGGAGAGCCTTTAATTTTAAACTGTCCCCCAGTTTTAGCCTTCCCCAGAAAGGGAAACATCCTTTCAACATCCACCCTGTCAAGTCCCCTCAGGATCTTATATGTTTCAATGAGATCAACTCTCATCCTTCTAAACTCCAATGAATACCGACCCAAACTGTTCACCCTTTCCTCAAAAGATAACCCTTTCTCCCAGGAATCAGTCGAATGAACCGTCTATGAACTGTTTCCAATGCAACTATATCCTTTAAGTAAGGAGACCAAAACTGTACAGAATACTCTAGATTTGGTCTCACCAATGCCCTGTACAACTGTAGCAAAACATTTTTTATATTCCATTCCCCTTGTAATAAATTGCAGCATTGCATAATGGCTGTATCTGGGGCAACCAAGATGCACTTTCCTTGGTAACGTCTGAGGCTGGCTTGTTCTCCCTCTGTCTGGCTGTATCCAACAGCAACCAGAATGCAACTTCTCTAACTCCTGAGGCTTGCTTGTTCATAAAGCAGTACTGATCATTTGCTGCCTTAAAGACACACCGCACACATCCGCCCCCCCCCCCCCCCCACCAACCCCCGCCAAAAAAAAATAAGTAGGATCATAACATCTCCACCCCTGGCGGAATGAAATACCATTCCGAAAATGCGTTTCATTACAATGTAAAAAAGGATAGTCGGCATGGATTTGTAAAAGACAGATCATGCATGCCTAATTTCAATGAATTTTTTGATCAAGTAGCAGGGAAAGTTGATGAAGGGAATGTGTTGAATGTTGTTTATACGGATTTTAAGAAAATATTTGACAAGGTGCTACATTAAAGGTTGCTAACAAAATTGTGGCTCATGGAACAGGGGGTTCTGTGTCCAATTGATCAAATAGTGGCTGACGGACTGAAAACAGCCAGTCAAAGGAAATGGTTGTTTTTCAAACTGGAGGATAGGAGACAGTGGTGTTCCCCAAGGGTCAGTGCTGGGACCACTGTTTGTTTTTTACTTTATATAAATTACTTGAATCTTGGAATACAAAGTAGAATATCAACATTTGCTGATGACACCAAACCTGGAGCTGCAGCAAACAGTGAGCATGATATGAACAGTCTGCAACAGGACATAGATAGGCCAGCAGAATGGACAGAAAGGTGGCAGATGGAAGTTTATACTGACAAGTGTGAGGTGATACATTTTCCAGAAGGATTCGGGAGAGGCAATTTAGACGCAATGGCATAGTTCTAAAGAGTGTGCAGGAACAGAGGGACCTGGGGTTGCAGGGGCAGAGATCCTTGAAGTTGGCAAGACATATTGAGAGGAAGGTGAGTAAAGCACATGGAATCTTGGGCTTTATAAATAGAAGTACTCAGTACAATTATTGTGAATCTCTCTATAATGCATGTTTAGGCCTCAACTGGAGTACTGCGTCTCGTTCTGGTCACAGCATTTCAGGAAGTATGAGAGGGTCCTTGAGAGGGTGCAGAGGAGATTTATGCGAATGGTTCCGGGGATGGAGGATTTTAGTTACTAGGTTAGGTTGGAAGAGCTGGGTTTGTTCTCCTTCGAACAAAGGAGATTGAGGGGCGATTTAATAGAAGTCTACCAGATTATGACAGGCTTCGATACGTCAGACAAGGAAAAACTGTTCCCATTAACAAATGCTATCAGAAGTCAGGGAAACAGATTGCAAGTTCTGGGGGGAAAAGATGCAGGGTGAATATGAGGAAGTCCTGTTTTTACATAGCAAGTGGAAATAACTTGGAACTCGCTGACCACAAGGGTGGTGGAAGGAGAAATGATCAATAACTTCAAGAGGAAGTCTGAAAAAAACATAGGCTTGCAGGGCTGCGTGTATCGACACCTTGCCTTGTGTTATTTTTTGCCCCACCTCCGCTTTATTTGCTTAAAACTGGCGACAGTTCTGACCTTTGTCAGTTCTGAGGAAAGGTCACAGACCTGAAACATTAGCGTTGCTTCCCTCTCCACAGTTGCTGCCAGACCTGTTCGATATTTTCAGCATTTTTTTTAAAATTGCCGTTATCGAGTCTGATTGCACAGCTCCCTGCAGAGCCAGCATGGACCGAAATGCCTCCTTCTGTGCTGCAAATGACTATGATGTTCAGCAGTGCGCTCATGACAAGTGGCTCCTCTTCCACTGATGTCATCTCACAATTCTTTTTTTCTCCACTTCTGGTCAGTTCAGACTCACTGATCACAGCTCTCTTCACTGCTGAGCTGCTTCACATTGCTCCCTGTCTCTAAAATTTGTGCTTTAGGTGAAGCTCGAACTCACAACTTTGACATTACTCGCTAATTGCACTGCTGTATAAGTACCACACGCTAACCAACTGCGCCACTGGAACCCCAGTTTAATATATTTAACATGGTGAACTGCAGGCCAGTTAGCCTAACATCAGTGGTCGGGAAAATGCTCTCATCGATGTTCAAGGAAGGCTGAATAAGCACTTAGAAAATCATAGTCTGATCAAACAAAGTCAACATGGTTTTACGAAAGGGAAATCTTGCTTGACAAATTTATTACAGAATTCTGAGGATGTAACAAGAAGGGTAGATAAAGGGGAACCAGGAAATATAGTATAATTGGATTTCCAAAAAGCATTCAGTAAGGTACCACAGACGATTAATACATCAGATAAAGGCTCATGGAATTGGGCTAATATATTAGCATGCATAGAGGACATAGAGCTTAATGGACAGAAAGCAAAGAGTAGGGATAAATGGAGCATTTTCAAGTTGGCAGGCTGTAATTAGCAGAGTGCCTCAAGTAACATTGCTGGGGCCTCAGCTATTCCCAATTCTGAGAGTGAAGTGGAATGATATTCAGTCCTGGGTTGAAGAGAGAATTGGTCCTCACCATCATAGATGCCAGCCTTTAGACAATTCGATTAAATCCACGTGATACCAAGAGATTGGTAAAGGCACTGGATACAGAAAAGTCCATGGGCCCTGACAAAATCCCAGCTAACATACTGAAGACCTGTTCTCCAGAACTAGCCGTGTCCTTAGACAAGCTGTTCCAGTACAGTTGTAAGATAGACATCTACCCGACAATGTGGAAAATTGCCCATTTATGTCCTGTCCACAAAAACTGGGAGAAATCTAATCTGGCCAATTACTGCCACATCAATCTACTCTCAATCATCAGCAAATTTGTGGAAGGTATCATCGACAGTGTTATCAAACAGCACTTACTCAGTCATACATCACTGACGGATGCTCAGTTTGGAATCCACCAGGGGCACTCAATTCCAGACCACATTACAGCCTTGGTCCAAACATAGAAAATAGAGCTGAATTCAAGAGGTGATAGTGACTGCCTTTGCCAGCAAGGTAACAGTAATCGTATCAAGGAGCTCAAGCAAAACTGGAGGCACCCTATCTACCATCTTAAATATTCACTTCCTCAAGTACGATGCACAGTGGCAGAAGTGTGTACCATATACAAGATGCAGTGCAGCAATTCACTAATGCTCCTTTCACAACTCCTTGCAAACTCGCAACCAGTATCACCTAGAAGGACTAAAGCAGTAGATGCATGGGAACACCACCACCTGCATGCCTCCCTCCAAGTCACACAACATCCTGACTTGGAACTATATTGCTGAGTCAAAATCCTGGAACTCCCTCCCTAACAGCACTGTGCATGTACCTCACCATATGGACTTCAGCGGTTCAAGAAGACAGCTCACTACCACCTTCCCAAGTGCAATTAGGGATGGGAAGTAAATTCCGGCATTGCCAGGGACCCTCATATCCCAATAATGAATAAGAAAAAGAATGAATAATGATCTGAGGAAAAAAATGTGCAGAGCTGTATGGAAAAGGCGAGTGTGTTGGACCAGCTGAGTTGCTCTTGCAGAGGACCTGCATAAATATGAAGGGCAGAAACACCTCCTTCAGTGCTTTAACAATTTTATGATTCAATTCTATTCTGTTATGTAAAGGAGACGTTTTGCTCCAACTACACAATATGCTGGTTAGACCATCTCTGTTCCAAGAACAACCTCAAAATAAAGTAACAGCCCCATTTTCCAAAGCATTTCTAAAGATTCACAAAGCTGGAGACAAGATTTTCCTTTTGGAACTTTTCGATTTTTCACACTCCCAAGTGCAAATACTTTCCAAAACAGCCTCGCAGTCCTTCACCTTGCATCATGCCCAGGGATGAGGAAATTCAGTTATGTGGAGATTCAGGACACGTGGCGGCCAAATACAAAGCAGCTGTCAGCAGGAAGGCCACCAGACAAAGGACTGGAAGTAGAGTAAGTGCTGCAATCTGTGTGATGAGAACAAATGGACAAGACCTACCCACAAACGGAGCCTCAGTTACACACAGGCAGAAATAATCCAGGAGGAACAGGAGGAAAGAACAGCAAACATGTCTGCTGCAAAGTTCCAAAATCTGAACCACATTGACTCAGAAATGACCGGGTTGGATTTGTCCTGCATTTTGTGTACAGGACATACCTGAGCAATTTACACATTGCCATGTAGATGCCAGTATTGTAGCTGTACTGGAAAAGCTTGGCTAGGGGAGCGGCAAGCTCCAAAGCACAGGTCTTCAATTCTATTTTCGGAATGTTTTCAGGGCCTTTGCAGTATCTAATGCCTTCAGCCAATTCTTGATATCACGTGGAGTGAATCATATTTGCTGACGATTGGCATCTGTGATGCTGGCGACATCAAGAGGAGGCCAAGATGAAACATCCACTCAGCACTTTCGGCTGAAGATGGATGCAAGTTCTTCAGCCTTGTCCTTTGCACTGATGTGCTGGGCTCCCCCATCATCGAGGATGGGGATATCTGATGCAACCTGATCATGCGTTACCCTCTTTAATACATCCTGAGCGTTCTTTATCCTATCTGATAGATCCTGACCCTTCCTTAAACACTTTGAATCTCCTTTAGCTCATGATCTTCTCTAATATGCTCTGTTATTTCTTTGATATACTCTGAGAGTCCCTTACTGTCACTGTACACACTTATAGCCTTTAGATCCTCTGGATAACATATTAACCCCTTATATTCCCTCTTAGCCTCTATAATCCCCATGTCCCTGTGAATTCACGAAGAAACGCTTCGACTCTCTGAAACTATGAAAAAAGGGTTTTGAAAGCCATGGCACAGATCGATGTGTGTGGAAACGGCTGACATTACAGTGTATGCAGGAAAATAAAGAGCAAACTTGTGTGTGAGAAGAACACAGAAAAGTTGTGCCTGGAGCTGCGCCCTTGGGGCAAGTAAACCAAAAAAAGAAAACCGTTATCGTGAAAGCATAAAATTAAAAACAGACAATGCTAGAAACATTCAGCAGGTCAGGGAGTATTTGTGGAGAGATATTCCTTTCACCAGGATACAATGATCCACTTTGATACTTCACATAGCTCAGATCTTATACTCTCCACTTCTCCCTGTAAGGAAAAGTTTGGGCTGAAATGATTGTTTTGTAGATTTGAGCAAACAGAGTAAGGCAGCAATACATAACTCCCCCACTGCGGCCTGGGGAAGGATGGAACTCAGATTCAGGAATCTTGGATGTGTTGAAAAAAGGAATAAAAGAACACATTCTTCTTCACCACAATAACCATGAGGATGGAATTCAAAACTATGTGTGCAGGTGTAATGGATTCATGGGCCGTCGACTGAACCTCTCGGTCACATCGTCACAGGAACACGTCTCAGAAAGTTCTCATAATTCCTTCATTCTCATTACAAAGCCCTGGACTCAGAGAGCGCACAGCAAGAAAACTCACTTTTAATTACCAGTCATCAGTCATCAGAATTTAATCTCTATTCACGTGGTTATGTGGATTTATGTTCCAGTCTTATGAGAGACTGGGTTTCCAATCCCAATGCTGTCAGAATTTGTGATATATCGTCAGAAAAGCTGCTCAGATGGAAAGTTCGAAATAAAAGCAGGAGATGTTGGAAATATTCAGCAGGTCTATTAGTTTTCGAGGAAAGATCATCTTCACTAAAAAGATCTTTGTCTAACAATCCATGTTAGACTATCACAGCTGACTAAGTGGGACTGTGACTGTGTAATGGCGAATACTCTGTGTTGTGGTCACAGCAACACCGATCAAGACAGAGCTTGTTTTATGTCTTAAACTGGCTGCTGTACCTGCTAATGGAATGCAGCAAATAACCAATCTTTATTCCTTGAAATTGTATTTCTTCTTGATGGAGGGAAACTATTGTCTCCTTTTACATCATCGCACTTACACATGCCTGTGCTTCAGGCTCCAACATTCAAACCCACCTCTTCTCTCAGATTATTCCTTCCACTATTAATACTGACTTCCTTCCATAAACTGCAGTTTAGCCGACTGTAACATTCACTTTCATGTTCTTAAAGCCTTTCTGGGCTGCCACCGCTGTTTCTAGGTTGCACATGTTCCATTCACACCAATGTTCATTTGGGCCTTGAACTCAGTCCATACATTTCGGTCTGAGTGACTGCTCGGCAGACACACACTACAAAAGCAGGGCTGGCCTTTGGAAGGACAGAATCGGAACGTTGATAATATTTCTTTGTGGAATCTTCTTTGACAAGGGATGTGAATTGAGGAACTGGGTTTTGATTTCGTGGCAGTTTGTGTTTTTCTCATGAAATGTGTTCTTTGATGAAGTAACGGAGACATTTGATGAGGGCAGTGGTAATGTGGTTTCTGTTGTGGAGATGGATTTTCAAAAGTCATTTGGTGAAATACCACATAATCAACTTGTTAGAAAAATTAAAGTGATGGAATTAAAGAACCAGTGACAGCGCGGATACATCATTATCTGAGGGATATAAAACAGAGAATAGCGAGAAGAGAAGAGGACTGATTTCCAGGGTGATGGGGAAAAGCTGGATTGTGGGATTAACCTGACTGATCTTCCAAAGAGCCGGCACAGGCTCGGCGTGTCGAGAGGCTTCCTTCTGTGCTGTAAAATTCACTGATTCCATCATGTTAATTTTCACATCAAACGGGAGATGCAACACAACTCAAGGCTCAAAGACAATGATTCCCAGAATATGTGCAGTTTAAGGCAATTGTACAAAGCTTTGTACCATGCTGTGATGGCCGAGTAGTTAAGGCGTTGGGCTTCAAATCCAATGGGAGTTTTCCTGCGCAGGTTCAAACCCTACTCACAGTGAAGTGAGTCTTATTTTCCTCGAGTTGACTGCTCTATTTGCTGATTGGAAATGTTCAAATGTATCAATATCAATCAGATATTGTGGAAGCTGAACAAACGGTGAGAAATAAACACAAAAATCAGCCTGTTGGAAGTGAAGAAAAGGGAGAAGCAATTGGCGAGCTTCTCTGGTGGTCGAATGGTTGGAGTTCAATGCACTTACTGCAACGACCTGGGTTCGATTCCTGGTCAGCAAATGCTCAGTAGTTGCTGCCCTGACAACTCACAAACATGACTTCCATTTAAAATAAAAGAAACAAGTAAATGGCCAGCACCTCTGGCCTTACCTGTGGAGAGAGAGAAACACAATTAAATGTTCACATCAGTGATTATGCACCAGAGCTGAAGAAGTCAGAGATGTGACAAGTCAATGACAGAGCTCGGAAAGTTAAAGGGAACATGTGAAGGGCTGTGACAAATTACAACACAGAGTGATGTATTCTTTTAGTTTAGTTTAGTTTAGAGATACGGCACTGAAACAGGACCTTCGGCCCAACGAGGGAGGATGGGGCAAGAAAAATATGGATGGCAGACATTGGGGCAGTTTTTTCTGCTTGCTGTTCAAACTGCACAAATATCATTCCTGATCAACCAATCACAACTGCTCTGTCAGAGAATCACACTGGACTGAATGACCTCCTTCTGTGCTGTACCTTTCTGTAATTGTATGTTTGTCATTTCTATCACCAGCTTTGGAAGCAGACCTGCTGAATGACATTTTAAATGGTGCCAACCCTTCACTGCAGCTCAGCTCATCAAAACATTCACTGTTATTATCGGCCTGTTAGACATCTTCCTGAGTTACATCTGCTGAACATCATTAGCTTCTCACAGCTCCGCTTTCTTCACATTGAAAGCCAGTGAGAAATTATGCAGAGTTTGAAATCTAAGCAACGGGTAAAAGATTGGAAGGAGAGTGTGACTGGGGATAATTGCTAATGGGAACAACTCTTGCACATTCCAGTATTCAGTATCTGGACGAAGCAGGAAGATGAGATCAAGGTGTGTTTATCAAGTTATCTGCAAAATCCATCGCTTCTCAATGTCCTCCATCTTTCATTCCCACTCCCTACTTTCCAGGGAAAGCTGGGATTCCTGAATTCGGTGTGTTCACATGAAGCAGCGAATTCATCTGGGAGCTGGAGGAACAGAGAGAGCTGGAGAAAAAGCAATGATAGAAGAAGGAGATCCCACATGAAACTGGCAGAATTTGATGTGTGTCAGTTGTTTCTATTGATGTATGATGGCAATGTGTTGCTTTGCACATTTTACAGGAGCTGCATTGATGAGGTTGGTGCATCTTGGAAATTGAAACTTGTACATCTGCAGCTTTATGCTCTTGTTAACACATTCGGTGCTGTCATTGCCTGAACGAGTCTTTTGTGTTCTAGCGAAACATTTGATTGTTTTAATGAGAAACCAATCTGTGGTGAAAGTGGCCTGAAGTGAAGAAAGAGCAAAATCAGCGTGGAGCAGCTAACTTGCAGTGAAGTCTGGCAGATTCCCTGGTGCTCCAGTGATGAGAATTCGGTGCTTTTTCCACTGCAGACCTGGTTACATTCCCGGTCAGGGGATGAAACTTTCTTGCTGCTGTATGAACTGTCACAAAAAGAATGCATTACTTGCTGAATAAAAACATTAAAAAGCTCATTAGGGATAATATTTGTTCTTCTGTTCTCTTTGTTCTTTTCTTCTCTTTTGCCCCACTCCCACTTAATTTTCTTGAAATCTGCAACATTTTTAACCTTTGCCAGTTCTGATGAAAGGTCACTGACTTGAAACGTTAACTCTGCTGCTCTCTCCACAGATGCTGCCAGACCTGCTGAGTATTTCCAGCACTTTTGTTTTTATTTCAGATTTCCAGCATCTGAAGTATTTTGCTTTTATATGAGGGTTGATGAGGCTGACGTGCTTCATTTAGTCTTCATGGATTTGAGCAAGGCTTTTAACAAGGTCCAACATGGAAGAATGGTCATCAAATTAAATGCTTATACGATATTAAGGCACCTGGCAAGTTGGATCCAAAATTGACTCAGTGGCAGGAATCAAAAGGTAATGGCAAAAGTGTATATTTGTGACTGTTAGCCTGTTCTCTGTGGGATTCTGACCTCTGGGGGAGCCTAAATTTGGGAGTCTCACTTTTTTTCTTTGTCGGAGAATATTTGTTCTGAACTCTCTTTGCTCCTCATTGAATGCCTCCCACTGCTCTGACACTGATTTACCTTCAAGTAGCTGTTTCCAGTCCTCTTTTAACAAATCAAATCTCCGATTAGTAAAAGTGACCTTCTCACAATTTAAAATTTTAACTCTTGGTCTATCTGTATCCTTTTCTAACTACGCTAAATCTAACTGAATTATGATCATTGCCACTAAAATGCTCTCCCACTGATACCCCTTCCACCTACACAGGTTTTTTTCCCTTAACAGTACGTCTAGAACTGCCCCTTTTCTTGTTGGGTTTGCTCAGCATTGGTTAATAATTCTCCTGAATGCACTGTTAGAATTTTGCTCCATCTATACCTTATGGACTTCAGAATCTTCAGAATTATACATAAATATTGAATCTTAATTTCCACATTGAGAAACATTGGATTGAATATGATGCAGCTATAAAGCAGTGTCATTGAGCAGCACGAAAGGAAATCAGCATTAAATTAAGTTAAAACTACAATTATCTATCACTGTGTAGTGTGAGGGCACTTCATGATGCAATGGTCTCTGCTCAAGACAAATTCTGAAAGAGAACATCCCCTCTTGCATTATTTAACTCTGCTAATATTCCCTGTTGTATTTTCAGATAAAGCTGCACCATGAAACATTTTGATGTCTTGAAAATGTGCAACCTCCCCATGTAGCAACTGAACCCTCATTCCCCATGTGATCGGTAGGGATACTCACCACTGAACTAATAAGAAAAAACCCCACAACCCACACTTGTACGCTTGTGCATTCCATACCGAAGCATCAGGACAAGTATCGCACTGTTACCAGACCTGGGTTCATCCAGCAGCCCCAGAGGAAGGATCTTTATTCCAGACAGTCACTGAGGAGAGAGGAACAAAGAGAGAAAAGGAGAAAGAGAATGACAGAGAGATCAACAGAGTCTGGAGTAGATGCTGAAAGGAACAGATTCACAATTCCGTATTTTACTTCATTGAGATTTTTTTTTTTATTTCCAAAATATACTTTATTCATAAAAATCTGTAAAAATTACATTGCCAAACAGTTTCCAAACAGCACCAAAAAATACAAACATTGCAAGGGAGATCAGTTTCCTTCAATACTGTCATGAGTTTCTTCCCAACCCTTCCGTTTCACAATTGTCATGTCAATTACAGTTTTACATTTACAGCAATTCAGAATATTAACGATACAGTTCGAGGGGTTTCCCATGGATCCAGCCCCTCAGTCAAGCTTGGTGGGGGAACCTTACACTGTGGTCTTTCCCCATAGAGCCTTTGCTGCGGCTGCCCCAAGCTTTAGTGCGTCCCTCAGCATGTAGTCCTGGACCTTGGAATGTGCCAGTCTGCAACATTCGGTGGTGGACAACTCTTTGCGCTGGAAGACCAGCAAGTTTCGGGCAGACCAAAGGGCGTCTTTCACCGAATTGATAGTCCTCCAGCAGCAGTTGATGTTTGTCTCGGTGTGCGTCCCTGGGAACAGCCCGTAGAGCACAGACTCCTGTGTTACAGAGCTGCTTGGGATGAACCTTGACAAAAACCACTGCATCTCTTTCCACACCTGCTTTGCAAAGGCACATTCCAGGAGGAGGTGGGTGAGCGTCTCTTCCCCACCACAGCCAATGCGAGGGCACTGTGCGGAGGGGGCGAGACTTCGGGTGTGCATGAAGGATCTGACTGGGAGGGCCCTTCTCACCACCAGCCAAGCTACGTCTTGGTGCTTGTTTGAAAGTTCTGGTGATGAGGCATTCCGCCAAATGACTTTGACGGTCTGCTCGGGGAACCATCCGACAGGATCCACGTCAAAAGCCAAAACATTTGATGTTTTCAACACGGCTGCTGAAATAGCCAGAATGTCATGAGCTTGGAGTCATTTTTAGATCATTTAAAGATGACTTTGAAAAAAATCACCTCATGCTAATTTAAAATAACAGTTTAACATTCTGGTTTTGCTCCCCAGGTTGCTGGTAGTGCAGTGTTTCTATCACGTTAGAGTTATCACCTTTCTTGTATTTGGGAACAGTCCCCAGTTCAAAACCACGTTGAAACGTTATGAAAGCGCATTCTGTGAAATACTAGGAAACCTTGAGTGATAGACATTCGTCAATACATGTTATCAAATTGGAATATGTCACAGATTGTTACATTTGCTTTTCCTCTGTACAGTTCTGTACACTCAAGCTGTTCACAGCGTCTTTCACTCAATTTCCTTTCTCCCCCTGTCAGTGCAGAAAGTCACCCTCAACGTTGAACGTTACAGCTGATTTCTGTTCAAATTTGTGAGCCAATATTAAAGGATCATTCCGTGCTACCTCGGTTAATAACAGCAAGTCTAAGCTATATGTCGCACATGGAAACAGTTACATCAATTATTCACTCATTCCCAACGCCACAGTCAGTGAGACCGGGACAAGCCCACACTCTTCTAAACCCACACTCTCCAATCACCCACTGTCAACAGAAAACAACAAATCAATCAGATGGTTACTGTACATCCGTGGGACACGGGACACGACATCCCGGGCCAAACATCCTCATACTCTGAGCACAATGAATGAATCACAAACAATAGTAACAACTTTCGAAATCGTTCCCATGTAAAATGTGTTCATGTTATTTAAAGCTGACTGTTCTGAAAGTGAGCACCATGGGATTTGTGTTTTTCGTGTTTGTCTGTTAGGTTTGCAATTCAATTTGTGGTGGATATTGAAGAGAATCTCATATCAAAATGAGGACACAACGGAGGTAAACAATAAATCCCTGAACAATTCCTCAGTAAAATGGATTGCAATCTTTGGAAGGAGGTGCAGTTACAAAGTGGAAGATGGGAATGATGTTATTGATGATTGAGTGGAATGTGTTGCATCCTTGGGCTTTTGCTGATCAATTTCCTTTTACATCTTGGAACACAAAAAAAGCTGAGGCACCAGAAGGAAACCAACAGTTATCTCACTTTATGAGAGATATGGCAACGCTACTGTGGGTTGCCCAGTTACCTCAGTCAATAGAGCATGAGATTCTTAATTTCATGGTCATGGGTTAGAGATCCATGTTCACTGTGATTGGTTTAAACTTTGCTGCTGCTTTCAAGGGCGAACCCCAGCTCTCCATTCTTCCACCACTGTCACCCGCGCTCAGACTGTGTCTTTCTCCAGCACGCTGTTGTGAAAATCACAATTCCTGATTTACAAGTGAAAACTGTCCTCCGAATCACTGGGCATGTGAGAGACAAGTTTGTAGATGCAGCCTAATGTACAGTAAATGATAATACTTTAAAAATTGGAAGTTCCAGTGCAGCTTTTGTACCAAAACCAAAAAGTTCTGAGTCACAGAATAAGAATGGTCACTTCCTGGGGGACAAATAGCATCGGATCCACGTCTAAAAAGATTCCAATGACAATCATCGGATTCATTAGATTCAGAGAGAAAAACTCGGAAACTCATCCTGAACGTCATTTACATGCAGATGAGCTATGAGGAAAGATTGGATAAGGCTGAGTTTGTATTCCTTGGGACAGAGGAAGCTAAGGGGAGATGTAATGGAGGTGTATAAAATTATGAGGGACCTGTTTCTCAATAGACAGGCCAGAATGAGGTTTTCATTGCTGAAGCCACATTTAGCACTGTCAGTAGAAGAAAAACAATCAAGACAGAAAGAGAGTCATGATAGGGGTAGCGTGGGAGAAAGAAGTCTGAAGTTGAACCAGAAGGTGAGAGTGAAGATTCATCATCACAAGTGGTTGAAGTGGTGACCAGGAAGAGTGGTGGAAGATGTGGTCCTCGCACATATTTAGTCAAGATGTTTGGTAGTGTAAAAGTTACGTTTGTACATATAGTTCATTTTTTACCTTCAGAGGTTCACAAAAAAAGAAAAAAGTTGGAAAGAATCAAATGAGTCTAATAAATCAGATAGTTTGGTTACGAGTTGAGCACAAATATTTACTCAAACACAAATCATGCCAGAATCTTGTGCAAGAAAATGTTTGAGTTCAGATCCAAGGCACAGTTAGAAAGACATGTCTGATGAAATGGAAATTTCAAATGTAGCTCAAGGTCAAAATCAGCCTCTGTTGGAGAAACCTCTCCTCAGACTCAGTCCAAGATGGGTCAAGGTCTTTCCACAAGTTCTGGATGTTTCAGTCAGGATAGAAGGTGGCATAGAATTGGGGAGTGGCAAATGTGACACCCTTATTCAAGAAATGTGTAAGGTCAGTCCTAGCAATTACATGCAAGTTGGTTTAACATCAGTGGTGGGTAAGATTTCAGAAACAATAGTCAGGGAAAATATCAATTTACATGTAGAGATGTTCAAGTTAATTAAGGATAACCAGAAGGGATTTGTAAAAGACAGATCATGCATGACTAATTTAATTGAATTTTTTGTTGAAGTAAAGGAAAAGTTTGATGAAGGGAGTGTGTTGAATGTTGTTTATATGGATTTTAACAAAATATTTGATAAGGTACCACAGAAAAGGCTCTTGTTAACAAAATTGTGACTTTTGGAATAGGAGGGTCAGTGTCCATTTGAATAAGTTATTGGCTGAAGGACTGAAAACAACGAGTCAATGAAAATGGTTGTTTTTCAGACTGGAGAATGGTAGATAGTGATGTTCCCCAAGATAACAGAATTTCAAAATTTGCTGATGACAACAAACTTGGAGCTGCAGCAACCAGTGAGCACAATATGAACAGCCAACAACAGGGCATAGATAGGGTAGTAGAATGGAGAGAATGGTGGCAGATAGAATTTAATACTGACAAGTGTGAAGTGATGCATTTTGACAGAGGGATTAAGGAGAGGCAATGTAGATGTAATAGCATAATTCTAAAGAATGTGCTGGAACAGAGGGACCTGGGGGTGCAGGTGCATAGATCTTTGAAGGTGGCAAGATATATTGAGAGAATAGTTAGTAAAGCATAAGGAATCTTAGGCTTCATAAATAGAAGTAGTCAGTACAATTTTGGTGAACCTCTATAAAGCTCTGGTTAGCCACAACTCTGTCCTGTTCTCGTCACCACATTTCAGGAACGATATGAGGGTCCTTGAGTGGGTGCTGAGGAGATTTAACAGAAGGGTTCCAGGGATGGAGCATTTTAGTTACAAGGTTAGGTTGGCAGAGCTGGCTTGTTCTCCTTAGAACAAAAGAGATTGAGGGGAGATTTAATAGAAGTGTACCAGATTATGACTGGCTGGGATAAGTTAGACAAGGAAAAATTGTTCCCATTAACAAATGGCACAAGGAGTGGTGACCACAAATTGCCACTTCTGTGGAAAAAAAAAGATGCGTGGAGTATGAGGAAGCACTGTTTTTATATCTCAAGTGATAATGACCTGGAACTCGCTGCCCACAAGAGTGGTGGAGTCAGAAATGATCAATGCCTTCAGGAGGAATTCTGAGAAAAGTAAGCTTGCAGGGCTACGGGCATCGAGTCTGACTGCTTTGCTCTGTGCAGAGATGGCATGCACCGAGTTGTCTCCTTCGCTGCTGCAAATGACTATGAAGTTTTGCAGTGCACTCACGGCACGTGGCTCCTGTTCCTTTAATGTCACCTCATCGTTGTTTTCTATCCCTTCTTCTGGCCAGTTCAGACGAACTTCTCTGCAGTGTGAAGCTGTTTCTCATTGCACCCCGTTTCTAAAATTAGGTGCTTCAGGTGAGGCTCGAACTCACAATCTCGGCACATTTCATTCATTGCACTGCTGTATAAGTGCCACGCGCAAACCGATTGCGCCACTGGCGCTAGAGCACTCCTCATATAGTATGGGGAATTACAGGCAAGTTAGCCTAACATCAGTCGTCTGGAAAATGTTCTATTCTGTGACAAAGGAAGTATTAACAAGCACCTGGAAAATCATTGTCTGATCAAACAAAGTTAACATGTTTTTACCGAATGGAAATCTTGATTGAAAGATTTATTCCAGAATTCTGAGGATGTAACTGAAAGGGCAGGAATGTAGTATAATTGGATTTTCAAAAGGCATTCAGTAAGATACCATCGAAGATTAATACACTGGATAATCGCTCATGGAATTGAAGTGATATATTAGCATGCGAGGAGGACTTAGAGGTAAACAGACAGAAAGCAACGAGTAGGGATAAATGGAGCATTTTCAAGATATCAGACCGTAACTCGTGGAGTGCCTCAAGGATCAGTGCTGGGGCCACAGCTATGTCCAATACCGAGAGTGTGGTGGAAGCAGATTCGGTCCTGGGTTGAAGAGAAGATTGGTCCTTATCATCATTGATGCCAGCCTTTAGATAATTCCATTAAATCCACGTGCTATCAAGAGACGGGTGAAAGCACTGAATATAGAAAACACGATGGGCCCTGACACAATTCCAACTGTCATACTGAAGATCTGTGCTCTCGAACCAGCTGTGGTCTGAGAGAAGTTGTTTCAGTACAATTGCAAAAAGCACATCTTCCTGACAATGCGAAATTAGCCCAGCTATGTCCTGTCTACAAAAATCGGGAAAAGTCCAATCCGCCCATTAACTACCCCATCAGTCTACTCTCAATCAACAGCAAAATGTGGAAGGTATCGTCGACAGTCCTATCAATAAACACTTACTCAGTAACACAGCGCTGACCGATGCTCAGTTCAGATTCCACCAGGGGCACTCAATTTGAGACTTCATTACAACCTTGGCCAAACATGGAAAATAGAGCTGTATTAGAGAGGTGACTGTGTCTGCCTTTGACATCAAGGTAACATTAGACCTAGTATGGGATCAAGGAGCCCGAGCAAAACTGGAGGCAATGGGAAAGAGAGGGGAAACGCTCCACGAGATGAAGTCATACCTAACACAAAGGTATGTCCTCGGGGCAGTGTTTGCCAGAGTGGTTGGGGAGGGTTAAACTAAAATGGCAGGGGGATGGGAAACTTTGCAAGGAGCCAGAGGAAGGGTGATCAAGGAAAAGAACCAAAGGGGAATAAGAAAAGTGATAGGCAGAGAAATCAAGGGCCAGAATCAAACAGGGCCACAGTGAAAAATAGTGGGAAGGAGACAAGGAATGTTAAATAGACAAGCCTTAAGTCTTTGTGACTTAACGTGTGGATTATTAACAATCTTCTTCTTTGTCCTCCTTGTCTCCAGATACAATGGGTAAGCGCCTGGAGGTGGTCAGTGCTTTGTGCAGCAGTGCTTGGAGTGGCTATAAAGGCCAATTCGAGAGTGACAGACACTTCCACATGTGCTGCAGATAAAATTGGTTGTCAGGGCTGTTACACAGTTGGCTCTCCCCTTGCATTTCTGTCTTTTTTTCCTGCCAACTGCTCAGTCTCTTCGACTCACCACGCTTTAGCCCCGCCTTTATGGCTACCCACCAGCTCTGACAATCACTGGCAACTGACTCCAACGACGTGTGATCAATGTCACAGGACTTCATGTTGCGCTTGCAGACGTCTTTAAAGCAGAGACATGGACGGCTGGTGGGTCTGGTACCAGTGACGAGCTCACTGCACAATGTGTCCTTGGGGATCTTGCCATCTTCCATGCAGCTCACATGGCCAAGCCATCTCAAGCACCGCTGGGTCTGTAGGATGCATAAGTTGGGGATGTTGGCGGCCTCGAGGACTTCTGTGTTGGAGATACGGTCCTGCCACCTGATGCCAAGGATTCTCTGGAGGCAGCGAACATGGAATGAATTGAAACATCGCTCTTGGCTGAAATACGTTGTCCAGGCCTCACTGCTGTAGAGCAAAGTACTGAGGTCACAGGCTTGATACACTCGGACCTTTGTGTTCTGTGTCAGTGCGCCATTTCCCACACTCTCTTGGCCAGTCTGGACATAGCAGTGGAAGCCTTTCCCATGCGCTTGTTGATTTGTGCATCGAGAGACAGGTTACTGGTGATAGTTGAGCCTAGGTTGGTGAACTCTTGAACCACTTCCGGAGCGTGATCACCGATATTGATGGATGGAGCACTTCTGACGTCCTGTCCCATGATATTCATTTTCTTGAGGCTGATTGTTCGGCCAAATTCGTTGTAGGCAGCCGCAAACCTGTCGATGAGACTCTGCAGACACTCTCCAGTGTGAGATGTTAATGCAGCATCGTCAGCAAAGAGGAGTTCCCTGATGAGTACTTTCCGTACTTTGGTCTTCGCTCTTAGACGGAAAAGGTTGAACAACCTGCCACCTGATCTTGTGTGGAGGAAAATTCCTTCTTCTGAAGACTTGAACGCATGTGAGAGCAGCAGGGAGAAGAAGATCCCAAACAGTGTTGGTGCGAGAACACAGTCCTGTTTCACGCCACTCAAGATAGGAAAGGGGTCTGATGAGGCACCGCTGTACTGGATTGTGCCTTTCATATTGTCATGGAATGATGTGATGATACTTTGTAGCTTTGGTGGACATCCGATCTTTTCTAGTAATCTGAAGAGACCACGTCTGCTGACGAGGTCAAAGGCTTTGGTGAGATCAATGAAAGCAACGTAGAGGGGCATCTGTTTTTCACGGCCTTTCTCCAGTAGCTGACGAAGGGAGAACAGCATGTCAATGATCAATCTCTCTGCTCGAAAGCCACATTGTGCCTCAGGGTAGACACGCACGGCCAGCTTCTGGAGTCTGTTTAAAGCAACTGGAGCGAAGACTTCCCCACTATACTGAGCAGGGTGACTCCACGGTAGTTGTTGCAGTCACCGCGGTCACCTTTGTTCTTATAGAGGGTGATGATATTGGCATCGTGCATGTCCTGTTGTACTGCTCCCTCGTCCCAGCACAGGCAAAGCAGTTTGTAGAGTGCTGAGAGTATAGCAGGCTTAGCACTCTTGATTATTTCAGGGGTAATGCTGTCCTTCCCAGGGGCATTTCCGCTGGCCAGAGAATCAATGGCATCACTGAGTTCCGATTTTGTTTGCTGTATGTCCAGCTCATCCATGACTGGCAGAGACTGGGCTGCATTGAGGGCGGTCTGAGTGACAATATTTTCCCTGGAGTACAGTTCTAGGTAGTGCTCCACCCAGAGGTCCATTTGTTTGCGTTGGTCAGTGGTTGTGTCCCCTGATTTAGATTTGAGGGGGGCGATCTTCTAGATGGTTGGCCCAGAAGCTCTCTTAATGCCATCATACATATCTCTGATTCTTGCGGTGTCGGAGGCCAGCTGAATATGGCTGCATAGGTGTTGCCAGTAGTCATTTGCGCAGCGCCTGGCTGTTCTTAGTGCAGCATTTCTGGCTGCTTTAAGTGCTACAATTGTTAGCTCGCTGGGGGCTTTCTTGTAGTTCAACAGTGCAATGCGCTTAGCGGCTATGACAGGGTCCAGCTCTTCAAAGTGAGATTGAAACCAGTCTGCATTCTACTTCACACATTTACCATAGGTGATCATAGCTGACACATAGATGGCGTCTCTGATGTGGGCCCACTTGGTCTCTGCATCCCCTGTGGGAGTGTTTTGAAGGGCTTTTTCAAGTTGAATTTAGAAATTTATGTAACAGCTGTGGATAAGAAATTCTGCTTGGAGTGATGCAGCTTCTTTTTTTTGAGTCTAACCTTGCTGCACACCAGGGAATGGTCGGTATGAGCAATAAAGTGGATGAATTAATTGCGCAATTGGATGTAAACGGGTATGATATCGTTGGGATTACGGAGACATGGCTGCAGGCTGACCAGAGATGGGAAACGAACATCCAGGGTATTTGAAATAAAAACAAGAAATGCTGGAAATACTCAGCAGGTCTGGCAGCATCTGTGGAGAGAGAAGTTAACGTTTCAGGTCAGTGACCCTTCTTCAGAACTGGCAAATATTAGAAATGTAAAAGGTAATAAGCAAGTAAAGTATGGGTGTGGCAAGAGATAACAAGGAGAAGGTGGAAATAGGACAAGGTCACAGAATTGTTGGCCAGAAGGTCATGGAGCAATGATACATAAATTATGCGTTGAAAGACAAAGCATTCGTACAGAAAGGGTGTTAACGGACTGAAAATTGAACAGCCGCAAGTACAAACATGAAAAAAATAGTGGGTAAGCAAATTGATCAAACTAATGTACGGCAGATGAAGTATAATGTGAATAAATGTGATGTTATCCACTTTGGTGGCAAAAACAGGAAGGCAGATTATTATCTAAATGCCAAAAAAACTGAGAGAGGAGAATATCCAACGAGACCTGGGTGTTCTCGTTCGCCAGTCGCTAAACGTAAGCATGCAGGTGCAACAGGTGTTTAAATAAATGCAAATGTTAAAATGGCCTTCATTGTGATAGGATTCGAGTGCAGGAGCATGAATGTCTTGCTGCAATTCTACAGGGCCTTGGTGAGGCCACACCTGGAATACTGAGCAGTTTTGGTCGCCTTATCTGAGGGAGGATGTTCTTGCTCTCGAGGGAGTGCAACGAAGGTGTACCAGACTGAATTTTGGGATGGCGAGACTGACGTATGAGAGATTGAATTGGTTAGGATTATATTCGCTGGAGTTCAGAAAAGTGAAGGGGTGGGGGCGGGGGTGGGTGGTGGGTGTGGGGTGGGGGCGGGTTGTGTGTGTGTGGGGGTGGGGAGGGGGATCTCATAGAAACCTATAAATTTCTAACAGGCATTGACAGGGTAGATGCAGGAAGGATGTTCCCGATGGTGGGGGAGTCCAGAACCAGTGGTCATAGTCTAAGGATACGGGGTAAACCATTGCTCAGTGACACTCAGTTTGGGTTCCGCCAGGGCCACTCAGCTCCTGGCCTCATTATAGCCTTGGTTCAAACATGGACAAAAGAGCTGAACTCAAGAGGTGAGGTGAGAGTGACTGCCCTTGACATCAAGGCAGCCTTTGACCGAGTATGGCATCAAGGAGCCCTGGCAAAACTGAGGTCAAGGGAAATCAGGGGGAAAGCCCTTCGCTGTCTGGAGTCATACCTGGTGCAAAGGAAGATGGTTGTGGTTGTTGGAGGTCAATCATCTGAGCTCCAGGACATCACTGCAGGAGTTCCTCAGGGTAGTGTCCTAGGCCCAACCATCTTCAACTGCTTTATCAATGGCTTTCCTTCAATCATAAGGTCAGAAGTGGGGATGTTCGCTGATGATTGCACAATGTTCAGCACCATTCGTGACTCCTCAGATACTGAAGCAGTCCGTGTAGAAATGCAGCAAGACCTGGACAATATCCAGGCTTGGGCTGATAAGTGGCAAGTAACATTCGCGCCACACAAGTGCCAGACAATGTCCATCTCCAACAAGAGAGAATCTAACCATCTCCCCTTGACATTCAACAGCATTACCATCGCTGAATCCCCCACTATCAACATCCTAGGGGTTACCATTGACCAGAAACTGAACTGGAGTAGCCATATAAATACCATGGCTACAAGAGCAGGTCAGAGGCTAGGAATCCTGAGGCGAGTAACTCAGTTTCTGACTCCCCAAAGCCTGCCCACCATCTACAAGGCATAAGTCAGGAGTGTGATGGAATACTCTCCACTTGCCTGGATGGGTGCAGCTCCAACAACACTCAAGAAGCTCAACACCATCCAGGACAAAGCAGCCCGCTTGATTGTCACCCCATCTACAAACATTCACTCCCTCCACCACCGACGCACAGTGGCAGCAGTATGTACCACCTACAAGATGCACTGCAGCAATGCACCAAGGCTCCTTAGACAGCACCTTCCAAACCCGCGACATCTACCAACTAGAAGGACAAGGGCAGCAAATACATGGGAACACCACCACCTGCAAGTTCCCCTCCAAGTCACACACCATCCTGACTTGGAACTATATCGCCGCTCCTTCACTGTCGCTTGGTCAAAATCCTGGAACTCCCTTCCGAACAGCACTGTGGGTATACCTACACCAAATGGACTGCAGCGGTTCAGGAAGGGAGCTCACCATCACCTTCTCAAGGGCAATTAGGGATGGGCAATAAATGCTGGCCTGGCCAGCGTCGCCCACATCCCATGAATGAATTTAAAAAAATTCAGGACTGAGATGAGGAGACGTTTCTTCACCCAGAAAGTGGTGAACCTGTGGAATTCGCTCCCCCAGAAAGCAGTTGAGGTCAAAACATTGTATGTTTTCAAGCTCTTGGGCTCAAAGGGATCGATGGATGTGGGGGAAAAGCAGAAACAGATTAGTGAGTTGTATGATCAGCCATGATCATAATGAATGGCGGACCAGGCTCGAAGGGCCGAATGGCCTACTCCTGCTCCTATCTTCTATTCTTCCATTTTAAAAGGCAGATGGTTGTGTTGTTGGGCGCCAATCATCTCAGCTCCTGGACATAATTGCAGGAGTTCCTCAGAGTCTTGTCCTGGACCCAATCAACTTCAGATTCTTCATCAATGACCGTCCCTCCATCACGAGGTCAGACGTGGGGATGCTCGCTGATGATTGCACTATGGTTGGTACCATTCTAGACTCCTCAGACACTGAAGCAGTCCATATGCATATGCAGCAAGGCCTGGACTACAGTCAAGCTTGGACTGATAAACGGCAAGTTACAGTCACACCTCACAATTGCTGGACAATTTTCATCCCCGACAAGAGAAATTCTAAACATCTCCCCTTGAAGGCATTATCATCGCTGAATCCTCCACCATCAACATCTTGGGGATTAGCCTTGCCCAGAAACCAGGAACAGCGATAAACATACTGTGGCTGCAAGAGTGGGTCCGGGGCTGGAAATTCTGCAACTCATCTTCTAACTCCCCAAAACCTGTCCACCATCTAGAAGGCAGAAGTCAGGGTGTGATGGAAAGCTCTCCACTTGCCTGCATGATTTCAGCCCCAAACACACTCTGAAGGTTCAACAGCATCTAAGACGAACCAACCTGCTTCATCATCACCCTATCCACCACATTAAACATTCACTTGCTCCACTATGGTGCACAGTGGCAGCAGTACGTACCATATACATGATGTACCGCAGCAACTCACCAATGCTCCTTTCACAACTGCTTGCAAACCTGCAACCAGTATCACCTCGAAGGACAAGAGCAGCAGATGCATGGGAACACCGCCACCTGCATGCCACCCTCCAAGTCACACAGCATCTTGACCTAGAACTATATTGCTGGGTCAAAATGCCGGAATTCCCTCCCTAACATCACTGTCTGAGTGCCTCCCCATATAGACTTCAGCAGTTCAAGAAGGCAGCTCACCATCACCTTCCCAAGCACAATTACTGATGGGTAGTAAATGCTGGCATTGCCAGGGACTCTCATATCCCAATAAGGAAGAAGAAAAATAATGGGTAATTATCTGAAGAGAAACATTTGCAGAGCTATGTTGAAAATGCAGATGTGTTGGACCAGCTGAGTTGCTCTTGCAGAGAGCCAGGATGCACAAGAAAGGCCATAGGATCTCCTTCTGTACTGTAACGATTTTGTTATTCTGTTCTATTCTGTTGTAAAAAGAGAAATTTGGCTTCAACTGCACAATATGCTGGTTAGACCATACCTGGAATACTGTGTATAGTTTTGGTCACAGCACATTATAAAGGATACACATTGGCCTTGGAAACAGGGCAGTGAAATTTCACCAGAATGCAGCCAAGGCTCTAATGGTTAAATTATGAGATGTGATTAATTTAGGCTTGCATTCCATAGACTTTGGGTGGTTAATGGGTGATTTGATTGAGTATTTTAGGGTCAGGAAATGAATGAGGAGGGTAAATAGAGAGAAACGTCTTTTTCACTTGATCATTGTGGACAGGAAGCTAACTAGAAAAATTGTACTCAATTTTAAATGGTGAGGGAGCATTCCTTTTCTCCCAGTGTGCACATTCTGTCATGAATCGACCTGTTGAAAGGCACTGAGAGGGTTTCAGAGCACAGCTACTGAAACATCTGCAGATGGTGAATATCCAGACTCCTTTTGAATGAGTCGAGTGTTTCTGCCCCAACTACCCATTTAGATAGTGAGTTCCAGACCCTCACCACCCTCTGGGTGAAAAGACTTCTCCTCATCTCCCATCTCCCTTCTAACTTTTCTACCAATCACTTTAAATCTATGCCCCTCGTCTCTGATCTCTCTTCCAAAGTAAATAGGCCAGTCACCTCCACTCTATCCAGGCCCCTCAACATCTTGTACATTTCAATCAGATCTCCCGTCAGCCATCTCTGTTCCAAGAACAACCCGAAAATAAATTAACAACTCCATTTCCCATAAGATTTTCAAAGCTGGAGACTGGATTTTCCTTTTCGTACCATTCAATTTTTCGCACTCCCAAGTGCAAATACTTTCCAAAACCGCCTCGCTGTCCTTCGCCTTTCATCATGCCCAGGGATGAGGAAATTCAGTTATGTGGAGATTCTGGACACGTGGCGGCCAAATACAAAGCAGCTGTAAGCTGGAAGGCCACCAGACAAAGGACTGGAAGTAGAGTAAGTGCTGCAACATGTGTGATGAGGACACCTGGACAGGACCTACCCAAAACGCAGCCTCAGTTACACACAGGCAGAAATAATCAGGAAGGAACAGCAAACATGTCTGCTGCAAAGTTCCAAAATGTGAACCACATTGACTCACACAGAGTGAACAGTCATATACACCAAAAGTGACGAAAGCCTAAAGAGAGACAGCCAGGACAAAACAGTGCCACTAATTTGGCTGAGTTCTGTTTCATTTCTGACTTCTTAAAATTTATTTCATGGGATATGGGCATCGCTGGCAAGACTAGCATTTATTGCCCATCCCTAATTTCCCTTGAGAAGGTGGTGGTGAGCTGCCTTCTTGAACCACTGCAGTCCATGTGGTGTCGGTGCACGGACAGTGCTGTTAGGGAGGGAGTTCCAGGATTTTGATCCAATATCAGTAAAGGAACGGTGATATATTTCCAAGTCAGGATGGTGTGTGGCCTGGAGTGGAACTTGCAGATAGTGATGTTCCCACTCATCTGCTGTCCTTGCCCTTCCAGGTGGCAGAGGTCACGCGTTTGCAAAGTGCTGTCGAATTGCAAAGTGCTGTTGAAGGAGTTGTGGTGAGTTGCTGCAGTGTATCTTGTAGATGATGCACACTGCTGCTATTGTGCTTTGGTGGCAAAGGGAGTGAATGTTTGTGGTGGTGGATGGGCTGCCAATCAAGTGGGCTGATATGTCCCGGATGGAGTTGAGCTTCCTGAATGCAGCTCCAATATCATTCAAGTAAGTGGAGAGTATTCCATCGCACTCCTGACTTGTGTCTTGTAGATGGCGGACAGGCTTTGGGGTGTCAGGTGTTGGGTTAATCGCTGCAGAATTCCCAGCCTCGGACCCGCTGTTGTAGACACAGTATGTATGTGGCTAATTCAGTTCTGTTTCTGGTCAATGGCATCCCCCAAAGTTGTTGATAGTCGGGGTTTCAGCGATCATAATTCCATTGAACTGGGGTTCCATTCCCAAAGCGGTTATAATTTGTGTTATATCGGTGACCAATGGTGTACCACAGGGATCGGTGCTGGGACACTTGCTGTTTCTTATATCAGCAGAAAAGCTGCTCAGGTGGAAAGTCCAAAATAAAAGCATCACATGTTAGAAATATTCAGCAGATCAGGCAGCTTATGTCGAGAAATCCTCTTCACTGAAAAAGATCTTTCTCAAACAATTGTGTTAGACTATCACAGCTGATTCAGTGGGACTGTGACTGGATAATGGTGAATACTCTGTGTTGTGGTCACAGCAACTCCAAATCCAGACAGAGCTTGCTTTATGTCTTAAACCGGCTGCTGCACCAACTAATGGAATGCAACAAATAACCAATCCTTACTTCTTGAAAATGAATTTCTTCTTGATGGAGAAAAAAAACTACTGTCTCCTTTTACAGTATTTCACTTACACATGCCTGTGCTTCACGTTCCAACATTCAAACCCGCCCCTTCTCTCAGATTATTCCTTCCACTATTAACACTCACTTGCTTCCATTTCATTTCACTGCGGCTTAGCTGACTGTAACATTCACTTTCACGGTCTTAAAGCCCTTAACATCGCTCGGTTACCACCGCTGTTTCGAGGTTACAAACGTTCCATTCACACCAATGTTCATTTGGACCTTGAACTGAGTCTATACACTTAGGTCCGACCGCTCGGCAGACACATGCTACAAAAGCAGGGCTGGCCTTTGGAAGGTCAGCGGTGGGTTGTTGACAATATTTCTTTGGGGAATCTTCTTTGCCAAGGGATGTGAATTGATGAACTGGGTTTTGTTTTCATGGCAGATGATGTTTTTCTCATGAAATGTGTTCTGTGATGAATTAATGGAGAAAGAAACTGGAACACACTCCCTGAAGGGGTGGTAGCGGCAGGAACACTCACAACATTTAATAAGTATTTAGATGAGCACTTGAAACGCCATAGCATACAAGGCTGCGGGCCAAGTCATCGAAATGGGATTAGAATAGATGGGTGCTTGATAGCTGGCACAGATACGATGGTCCGAAGGGCCTATTCCTGTGCTGTATAGCTGTATAACTCTAAAGTTGATGAGGGTAGCGGTAATGTGATTGATGTTGTGGAGATGGACTTTAAAAAGCATTTGGTGAAATACCACATAATCAACTTGTTAGAAAAATTAAAGTGATGGAATTAAAGGACCAGTGACAGCGCGGATACATAATTTTCTGAGGTACATAAAACAGAGAATAGCGAGAAGAGAAGAGGACTGATTTCCAGGGTGATGGGGAAAAGCTGGATTGTGGGATTAAACTGACTGATTTTTCAAAGAGCCGGTGCAGGCTCAGTGGGTTGAGAGGATTCCTTCTGTGTTGTAAACTACACTGATTCCATCATGTTAATTTTAACATACACTGGGAGATGCAACTCAACTCAAGGCTCAAAGACAATGATTCCCCACAATATGTCTAATTTCAGCAATTGTCTAATGCATTGTACCAATGATTTAATTAGAAGAGCAAGCAGCATCTGAGCTGTGATGGCCGAGTGGTTAAGGCGTTGGACTTGAAATCCAATGGGGGATTTCCCTGCGCAGGTTCAAACCCTGCTCGCAGCGGCTTTGCGTCATTTTTCTTGAGTTGACTACTCACTTTGCTGGTTGGAAATGTTCAAATGTCTCAATATCAATCAGAGATCGTGGATTTGTCATAAACTGAACAAAAGGCAAAAAATGTGTGAGAAATAAACAAACACATCAGCAGAAATGGGAAAAGCAGTTAATATTGAAAAGCGTGGGTGAGCTTCACTGGTGTTCGAGTGGCGTGGGCTCAATGCATTCACTCTCGCGTTCTGGGTTCGATTCCTGGTCAGAAAGTAATCAGTTTTTTTACTGTGATGACAACTCTCACAAACGTGACTGACATTAAAAAGAAACAGCAAATGGTTCGCAACTCTGCCGGTCATAGAGTTATATAGCAGAAAAACACGCCCTTCGGCCAATTGTGTCTGTGCCGGTCATGAAGAACCTAACTATTCTCATCCCATTTTTCAGCACTTGGTCCGTAGCCTTGTATTCTCTGCCGTTTCAAGTGCTCATCGAAATACTTGGTAAATGTTGTGAGGGTTCCAGCCTCTACCAACCCTTTTCAGGCAGTGTGGTCCAAATTCCAAACACCCTCTGAGTGAACTTTTTCCCTCAAATCCACTCTAAACCTCCTGCCCCCTACCTTCAATCTATGCCCCCTGGTTATTGACACGTCCGCTTAGGAAAAAGTTTCTTCCTGTCGAACCTATCAATGCCCCTCATAATTTTGTATACCTCAATCGTGTCCCCCCTCAGCCTTCTCTACTCTAAGGAAAATAACTCGAGCCATTTCAGTCTCTCTTCATAACTGAAATGCTCCAGGTCAGAAAACATCATCGTGAATCTCCTCTGCACCCTCTCCAGGGCAATCACATCCTTCCTATAGTGTGCTGCCCAGAGTACTGTGCACAGTACTCCAGCTGTGGCCTAACTAGCATTTTGTACAGTTCCATCGTAACCTCCCTGCTCTTATATTCTGTGCCTCGGCTAATAAAGGCAATTATCCCATATGCCTGCCTAACCACCTCATCTGCCAGTGCTGCTGCTTTCAGTGGTCTATAGACAAGTACACCAAGGTCCCCCAGACATTCTGTACTTCCTAGGGTCCTACCATCCATTGTATATTCCCTTGCCTTGTTAGGCCTCCAAAATGCATCACCTCACACTTATCAGGATTAAATTCCATTTGCCACTGCTCCACCCATCTTACCAGCCCCTCTATATCGTCCTGTAATCTAAGGCTTTCCTCCTCACTATTTACGACACCACCAATTTTCGTGTCATCTGCGAATTTACTGATCATACCTCCTATATTCACGTCTAAATCATTCATGTACACTACAAACAGCAAGGGTCCCAGCAGTGATCCCTGCGCTACACCACTTGTCACAGGCTTCCAATCACAAAAACAACCCTCGACGACCACCCTCTGCCTCCTGCCACTAAGCCAATTTTTGATCCACTTTGCCAAAGTTCCCTGGATCCCATGGGCCCTTACCTTCTTAACCAATCTCCCATGCGGGACTTTATCAAAAGACTTACTAAAGTCCATTTGACTACATCAACTGGTTTACCCTCATCTACACATCTAGTCACCACCTCAAAGAATTCAATCAAGTTAGTTAGACACGATCCCTCCCTGACAAAGACATGTTAACTATCCCTAATTAATCCCTGCCTCTCCAAGTGGAGATTAATCCTGTCCCTCAGAATTTCTTCCAATAGTTGCACAACCACTGATGTTAGATTCACCGGTCTGTCATTACCTGGTTTATCCCTGGAATCTATCTTGAAGAAAGGTACCATATTCGCTGTCCTCCAATCCTCTGGTATGTCTCCTGTGGCCAGATAGGATCTGAAAATTTGTGTCAAAGCCCATCTGATCACCTCCCTTGCCTCACATCATAGCCTGGGATACATCGCACCTGGGCCTGGGGATTTAGCAAATTTTAAGCCCGCTAAAACAGGTAATGATTCCTCCCTATCAATGTTAATGTGTTCAAGTATATCACAATCACCCTCCCTGATGTCTACACCCACATCGTCCTTCTCCATAGTGAACACAGATGAAAAGTAATTTTTAAAACCTCACCTATCACCTCTGGCTCCACACACAGATTGCCACTTTGGCCCCTAATGGACCCCTGTTTCGCCTGTAGATTCTATACCCTGGAATATTGAGCTGCCAGTCCTGCCCCTCCATCAATCATGTCTCTGTGATATCAATAATATATTAATCCAATGTGATAATCTTCGCCCTCAATTCATCTGCCTTACTGGTAAGATTCCTTTCATTAAAATAGATGCAATCCAGCCTTGCATTTTTCACTTGTGCCTTAACAATATTTGCTCTGCCTTCCACACTGACTCAATTTCTCTTTTATATTTGGCTGTGCATCATCCCCGACTGTACCTCCACTTTGTATCCCATCCCCCTGCCAAAATATGTTCGCACCCAGCAACCCCACCCACACCGCCCCAGCACCCCCCGCCCCACCCCCCCCCCCCCACCCCAGCCCCGGACCCCCAACAGCACTAGCAAACCTCTCAGCAAGATTTTGGTCCCGTTCCAGTTCAGGTGCAACCCACGCAACTTGCACACCAGTAACATACCCAGTGATCCCTCCTGCACCATCTCCTCAGCCACGCATTCATCTGCTCTTTCCTCCTATTCCTATACTCACTCACACGTGGCACCAGGAGTAATCCGGAGAATACACCGTTTGAGATCCTGTTTTTCAATCTTCTACCTAGCTCCCTAAATTCTTGTTGCAGTGCCTCATCCCTCTTTCTGCCAATGTCGGTGTGTACCACGAACTCTGAATGTTCACCCTCCCCCTTCAGAATGTCCTGCAGCTGCTCCATGACATACTTGACCAGAGAACCAGGGAGGCAACATACCATCCTGGAGACCGTTTCCCACCACAGAAACGCCTATCTGTACACGTCACGATAGAATCCCCTATCACTATAGCTCTTCCACTCTTTTTCCTGCCCTGCTGCGCAGCTGAGCCACCTGCGGTATCTGTGGAGAGAGCGAAACACAATTAAAGGTCCAGGTCGGTGATTGTGCAGCAGAGCTGAAGAAGTCAGAGATGTAACTGGTCACTAACAGTTATAGAGACAGAGCTTGGGATGGAAAGGGGAACATGTTAGAACACAGAGTGATGAACTGATGAAAGTGAGGAAAAGGCCAGGAAAATATGGGTGGCAGGCAATGGGGCAGATATTTCTGCCTGCTGCTCAATCTGCACAAATATCATTCCTGATCAACCAATCACAACTGCTCTGTCAACGAATCATGCTGGACCGAATGGCCTCCTTCTGTACTGTACGCTTCTGCTATTGTATGTTCATTAACAGCACTGCTGCTGCCTTCACAGTCATTCTACCAACTTACAACCAATTAGAGCCAAATACACATTGAAAACCAGTGAGAAATTATGCAGAGTTTGAAATATAAGCAAGTGGTAAAAGATTGGAAGGAGAGTGTGACTGGGGATAATTGCTAATGGGAACAACTCTTACACATTCCAGTATTCAGTATCTGGAAGAAGCAGGAAGATGAGATCACAGTGCTTATTTATCCCATTATCTGCAACACCCATTGTTTCCCAATGTCCTCCATCTTTCATTCCCATTCCTGGCTTTCCAGGGAAATCTGGGTTTCATGAATTCGATGTGTTCACATCAGGCATCTAACTCACCTGGGAGCTGGGGGAACAGAGAGAGCTGGACAAAAAGCAATGATAGAAGCCGAAGGAGATCCCACATGAAACTGGCAGAATTTGATGTGTGTCAGTTGTTTCTATTGATGTATGACGGCAGTGTGCTGCTTTGTACATTGATGAGGTCGGTTCATCTTGGAAATTGAAAATTGTACATCTGCAGCTTTGTGCTCATGTCAACACATTCGGTGCTGTCATTGCCTGAACAAGGCTTTTGTGTTTCAGGTAAACATTTGATTGTTTTAATGAAAAACTAATCTGTGGTGAAAATGGCCTGAAGTGAAGAAATAGCAAATGTAGCGTGGAGCAGCTCACTTGTAGTGAATTCTGGCAGATTCCCTGGTGGTCTTGTGGAATTCAATGCTTTCTACATCGCAGACATGGTTATATTCCTAGTCAAGGAATGAAACACGGTCAGGGAATGAAATTTTCTTGCTGCTGTATGAAATGACACAAAAATACATTCCTTGCTGAATAAAAACGTAATAAAGCTCATTAGGAATAATATTTGTTCTTCTGTTCTCTTTGTTCTTTTGTTCTCTTTTGCACCACCTCACTTTATTTGCTTAAAATCTATTACATTGCTAACCTTTGCCAGTTCTAGTGAAATGTCGCTGACCTTAAACGTTAACTCTGCCGCACTCTCCACAGATGCGGTCAGACTTGCTGAATATTTCCAGCACATTTTGTTTTTATTTCAGATTTCCAGCATCTGCAATATTTTGCTTTTATATTAGGGTTGTTGCGACAGGCGTACTTCTTTTATTCTTCATCAATTTTAACAAGTTCCAACATGGCAGACTGGCAGATATGAAGCAGTGTCACTGAGCAGCACGAACAGAAATCAGTATTAGATTAAAATCACAATTATCTATCACTGTGTACTGTGAGGGCACTTCATGATGAAACGGTCACTGCTTCAGAAAATTCTTAAACAGAACATTCCCTCTTGCATTTTTATCTCTGCTAACATTCGCCATTATATTTTGAGATGAAGCTGCACCATGAAACATTCCGATGTCTTGAAAATGTGCAACCTCCCCATGTAGAAATTGACTCCACACTCCCCATGTGATAGGTAAGGATACTCACCACTGAACTAAAAAGGAAGGAACACAACTCATAGTTGTGTATCCGCGACAGAAGCATCAGTCCAAGAATCGCACTGTTAGCAGACCTGGGTTCATCCACCAGCCCCGAGGGAGGATTTTTATTCCAGACAGACACCGATGAGAGGGAAACAAAGAGAAAAAGAGAGAAAAGGAGAAAGAGAATGGCAGAGTGTGGAGTAGATGCTGAAAGGAACAGATTCACTCCACAATTCCATATTTTACTTCACTGAGACTGACAGACAGAAAGTAAGAAAAGAAAAGAAAACAGCACCTTTCACGTCCCCAGGATCTCACAAAGCACTTTCCAGTCAAGGAAGTACTTTTAAAGTGTGGTTACTGCAGTCATTTAATGGCAGAGAGAGAGAGAGAGAGTGTTGGACAAAAATGCTGATCCATCAGATGTCAAAATATGATCTTAAGAATTGCATCTCAATATAGAATCTTTCTTTCCAGGTCTATAAAAATTTTGCTGTTTGTTTGATTCCGGATCAGCAAATGTGAACCTGAAGCTGAGTGACTAAATTTCGCCTCTAATACCTGATGAAACAGGGACAAAGCATCGCAAATTCTATCAGGTCACCTTCCTGCCTTCTCTATTTTCGAGGTTTTCCTGTTGGTTTTCAGCCCTCCGTTCTGGTATAAGTTGTCAATGAACGTTTATTTTCCTGTTCCCTGTGAGAGCTGGCAGCGGTGGAAACAATTCCTAATGTCCGAGGGATTTCACTTTGTTTTTTTTAAATTGATTAATTCATTCTCTCGATGTATTCATTACCTAACCACTCGACTATAACTACTCGGTCTATATCTGTTTAAATGTTGCTCAGTTAAAATTTAAATCATCCTCTGCTTTTTAATACACCGGCAGTTAGTCGCTGAACAGTCTCCACTCAAGAAAATGCAGAAAGAGACAATCTCGTCTTTTATTATTTTTACCCTGCTACTTTCCACTGCAACATTTTAAAATGATGCTACACAACTAAAATAAATCAAGTTTGTGAAGGTAAAATTCCAGTCACCTCCTCAGGGAATTGAACCACATTGACACACATAGAGCAAAACACACAGATATGTACAACAAGAGTGAGGGAGGCCGAAAGAGAGACAGACAGCCGGAAAGAAAGAGTGTCTCCAATTTGGCAGATTTTTGTTCCATTTCTAAAGGTACATTTTGAAATGCAAATGAGAAAATCCTGGAGGGATTGAAAGGTGCAGGATTTTATTACCTGTAACTGATGATTGGCTCTGCAGGGACCTGGTTAAACTTTGAAATAATCAGAAAGGTAGGCAGCAGGACCCGAGCACTCACACAGAATTCACAACAGATTGTTAAGTTTATCATCTTAACCACTCGGCGACAACTGCATGCAATAAAGTATTATACCTGGTAAATGGAGTTCGGTCATAAAAGCAACAGCAAAGTTAAAAATAAACTTGCCCAACTTGGGATGAAACTGAGCACAAAACCAAAAATACAGTTGTTGCTGGAAATCTAAAATAAGAACAGAAACTGCTGGAAATACTCAGCAGGTTCGCCAGCATCTGTGGAGTGAGAAACAGAGTTAATGTTTCAGGTCAGTGATCTTTCAGCAGATCTCGATGTCACCTTTTCTTCTGCCAATCTTCTTCAATCTGTACTCTCTGGTTTTTCAATCCTTCAGCCAAGAGAAACAGTTCCTCTTTAATTCTTCTATCTAAACCCTTCATTTAAACATTTTCATCAATTCTCCTCTCTCCTCTGCTCGAAAATGAACAACCCCAGCTTCTCCAGTCTATCCACGGATCTGGAATTTCACATTCCTGAATTATATTTTCCTGAAGATTGATGACGTCAAAAGCCAAAACATTTGATGTTTTCAACACGGCTGCTGAAATAGCCAGAATGTCATGAGCTTGGAATCATTTATAGATCATTTAAAGATGAATTTGAAAAAAATCACCTCGTGCTAATTTAAAATAACAGTTTAACATTCTGGTTATGCTCCCCATGTTGATTGCAGTGCAGTATTTCTATAACGTTAGAGTTATCATCCGTCTTGTATTTGGAAACTGTCCCCAGTTCAAAACCACATTGAAACCTTATCAAAACACATTCCATGCAATACTAGGAAAAGTTGAGTGATACACATTCGTCAATACATGTTATCAAATTGCATTAAGTCACAGACCTGTTACATTTGCTTTTCCTCTGTACAGTTCTGTACACTCAAGCTGTCCACAGCGTCTTTCACTCACTTTCGTTTCCACCACTGACAGTGCAGAAAGTCATCCTCAAAGTGGAACATTACTGTTGATTTCTGTTCAAATTTGTGGGAGATTATGAAAGGATTATTCTGTGTTGCCTCGGTTAATAACAGCAAGTCTAAGCTGCATGTCACACATGGAAACAAATACATCAATTATTCACTCTTTCCCAGCTCCACAGTGAGTGAGACCGGGACAAGCAGCAATATTCCACCTCCACACTCTCCAATCACCCACTGCCAACACAAAACAACAAATCAATCAGAGGATTACTGTACATCCATGGGACACAGGACACTACAGTCTGGGCCAAACCTCCCCATACTCTGAGCACAGACTCAGGAGTGACTGAGTCACAAACAAAAGTAACAACTTTCGAAATCGCTTCCCTGTAAAATGTGTTCATGTTATTTAAAAGCTGACTGTTCTGCATCTGAAAATGAGCACCATGGAATTTGTGCTTTTCGTGTTTGTCTGTTAGGTTTGCAATTCAATTTCTGGTGGATACTGAAGAGAATCTCATATCAAAATGATGACACAAAGTAGGTAAATAATAAACCCCAAAACAATTCCTCAATAAAATGGATCGCAATCTTTGGAAGGAGGTGCAGCTAAGAAGTGGAAGATGGGAATGATGTTATTGATGATTGAGTGGAATGTGTTGCATCCTTGAGCTTTTATTGATCAATTTCCTTTTACATCTCGGAACACAGAAAAATGACAACGCCACCGTGGGTTGCCTAGTTACCTTAGTCAGTGGAGCATGAGACTCTTAATCTCCTGCTCATGGGTTAGACCCCCGTGTTCAGTGTGATTGTTTTAAACTTTGTTGCTGCTTTCACGAGCAAACCCCAGCTCTCCATTCCTCCACCACTGTCACCCGTGCTCAAACAGTGTCTTTCTGCAGCACGCTGTTGTGAATATCACACTTCCTGGTTTACAAGTGAAAAATGTCCTCTGAATCACTGGTCATGTTAGAGACAAGTTTGTAGATGAAGCCTAATGTACAGTGAATGATAATACTTTAAAAGTGGGAAGTTCCAGTGCAGCCTTTGTACGAAAAGAAACTGTTCAGAGTAACAGAATGACAATGGTCACTTTCTGGGGGACAAATAGCATCGGATCCACGTCGAAAAGGATTCCAATGACAATGATCAGATTCATCAGATTCAGGGAGAAAAACTGGGAAACTCATCCTGAACCTCATTTACATGCAGATGAGCTATGAGGAAAGATGGTATAAGGTTGGATTTGTTTTCCTTGAAACAGAGGAAGCTAAGGGGAGATTTAATGGAGGTGCAGAAAATTATGAGGGACCTGGATAGAGTGGGTAGTGAGGACCTGTTTCCATGATCAGAGAGATCAATAACCAGGGGGCATGGATTTAGAAAGAAATAAAGCCTTGCATTTATATAGAGCCTTTCACGACCACTGGAATCCCAAAGCATTTCTGTCACTGCTTTTTCTCCAGCTCCCTCTGCTCCTCCAGAGAAGAAAGTGGAGCTGCCAGAAACGAATGTTGTTCAGCAGATGTAGTGCAAAAATATACCTAACAGGCCGATGACAACAGCAAATCTTTTGATGAGCTGAGCTGCAGTGAAGGGTTGGCACCATTAAAAATGTCATTCAGCAGGTCTGGTTCCAAATCTGCTGATAGAAATGACAAGAAAACTTCTCTGTGAATTTCCTCAGTGTCATAATGTCAGAAGGCAAAGATACAAGACAGGAAAGTGTATTTGGCTGTAATGGTTGCAAGATGGCAGAATGACTGTGAAAGGCAGTCGCAGTAGTGTTGAGAAAAATACAATTATAAAAATGTACTGCACAGAAAGAGGCCATTCGGCCCGGCGTGCTTATTTGCCCGAGTAATTCCGATTGGTTGATAAGGAGCAATATTTCTGCAAGTTTGAACAGAAGGCAGAAAAACCTATCCCATTATCACCCACATTTTGCCTTGCACCAGCATCTCTTCAGTCAGTATATCACTCCGTATTGCAACTTTTCACAGCCCTTTGCTTGTTTTCTATTACTCCCCTAGCTCTGTCGCTGTTCTTTTTCCAGCCTGTTACATCTCTGACATCTCCAGCTCTGATGAATGATCATCAACTTGGAAGATTAACTTGTTTCTCACTCCTTAGATGTAACAAGAGCTGTTGAGTGATTTCTCTGCCCATTGCACGAGTCATCTCCCAATCTATATTAGGATACATTAAATCCCCCATTATTGCTATTCTATAATTCTTGCACCTCTCTGTATATTTGTTCCTCGATAGCTTTCCGACTAGCTGGTGGTCTCTGGAATTCACCCAGCAATCGAAATGTGACTCGATTGTTTTTTTTAGCTCCAACCAAATACATTCTTTCCTTAATATAAAAGCAAAATAATGCAGATGCTGGAAATCTGAAATAAAAACAAGAAATGCTGGAATCACTCAGCAGGTCTGACAGCATCTGTGAAAAGAGAAGCAGAGTTAACGTTTCGGGTCAGTGACCCTTCTTCGGAACCCATTCTTTCATTGTCCCCTCCAGGACATCCTCAGTCTCCAGCACTGTAACGTTCTCCTCAATTAATACTTCTACCCTTCCTCCTTTCTTTCCGTAGCTATCTTTTCTGCACTCCTTGTAGCCAAGTACATTTGGGACCCAGTTCTGTCCATTTTGAGTCAGGTTTCCGTGATCACGACATCATATTTCCACTTGGGCCTCTGAAACTTGGAACTCACCAACCTTATTTACCACACTCCATGCATTTACATGCTGACACAGTAAACCTAATTTAGATCTTATGGCAGTTGGTGCTTTTCTCACGAAGTGTGTTCTTTGTTGAAGTAATGGAGAAAGTTGATGAGGGCAGCGGTAGTCTGGTTGTTATTGTGTATATGGACTTCAAAAAGACACCTGGTGAAATACCACATAATCGACTTCCAGGAAAAACTAACCTGGATGGAATTAAAGGACCAGTGACAGCGTGGATACAAAATTTTCTTGCATACACCTATATTTTCCATGTTTGGACCAAGGTGGTTTTGAGGCCTGAAATTGAGTGCCCCTGGTGGAACCCAAACTGAGTATCGGTCAGCAAGTTGTTACTGAGCAAATGCACTTCATAGCACTGTCAACGACACCTTCCATCACTTTGCTGATGATTGAGAGTAGACAATTGGCCGGATTGGATTTCTCCCGATTTTTGTGGACAGGGCATACTTGGGCGATTTTCCAAATTTTCTGTATTGGAGCTGCACTGGAACAGCTTGTCTAAGGACATGGCTTGTTACAGAGCACATGTCTTCCGTATGACTGCTGGGATTTTGTCAGGGCCCACAGACGTTTCTGTATCCAGTGCCTTCGCCCATCTCTTGCTATCACGTGGATTTAATTGAATTGTCTAAAGACTGGCATCTATGATGGTGAGGAACAATTCTCTCTTCAACCCATGACCAATTCACAACTCATTGCAAACTCGCAACCAGTATCACCTGGAAGACGAAAGCAGTAGGTGCATGGGAACAGCACCACCTGCATGCCTCCCTCCAAGTCACTCAACATCCTGACTTGGAACTATATTGCTGAGTCTAAATCCTGGAACTCCCTCCCTAACAGCACTTTGCATGTACCTCACCATATGGACTTCAGTGGTTCAAGAAGGCAGCTCACCACCACCTTCCCAAGTGCAATTAGGGATGGGAAGTATATTCCGGCATTGCCAGGAACCTTCATATCTCAAGAACGAATAAGAAAAAAAATGGATAATTATCTGAGGAAAAAATAAATGTGCAGAGCTGTATGCAAAAGGTGGGTGTGTTGAACCAGCTGAGTTGCTCTTGCAGAGAGCCTGCATTAATATAAAGGGCAGAAACACCTCCTTCTGTGCTGTAACAATGTTATGATTAAATTCTATACTGTTATATAAAGGAGACGTTTTGCTCCAACTACACAATATTTTGGTTAGACCACACCTGGAGTACTGTGCATAGTTTTGGTCTCAGCCCTTTATAAAACATGCACATTGGCCTTGGAAACAGGGCAGTGAAAATTCGCCAGAATGCAGCCAAGGCTCTCATGGTTAAATTATGAGGTGTGATTCATTCAAGCAGGCCTGCATTCCTTGGAATATCGGAGTGTAATGGGTGATTTGATTGAGTATTTTAGGATTTGGAAATGAATTAGAATATAGAACATAGAACATAGAACATAGAACAGTAAAGCACAGTACAGGCCCTTCGGCCCACGATGTTGTGCCGAACCTTAAACCTACACAAGATCTAATTAACTACCTACCATTTATTCTACTATCATCCATGTACCTATCCAAGAGTCGCTGAAATGCCCCAAATGTATCTGCTTCCACTACCACCGCTGGCAGCGCATTCCACGCATCCACCACTCTCTGTGCAAAGAACCTACCTCTGACATCTCCCCAAAACCTTCCTCCAATCACCCTAAAATTATGCCCCCTGGTGATAGCCCTTTCCACCTTGGGAAAAAGTCTCTGACTATCCACTCTATCTATGCCTCTCATCATATTGTACCCCTCTATCAAGTCACCTATCATCCTTCTTCGTTCCAATGAGAATGCCCTAGCTCCCTCAATCTTTCTTCAAATTAGTCGGGGACATAGAGAGAAACTTCTTTTTTCCCTTGTTGCTTTAAATGTGGTGCGTTGTGTTCTCATCTTGAATCGTAGAATAACGGAATTATGGAAAGTTTAAGGTACGGAAAGAAGCCACTTGGCCAATTGCGTCTGTGTGGTCAAAAATTGATCCACCCCTTCTAACCCACCTTCCAGCATTTGGTTAGTAGCCCTGAAGATTATGACACTTGAGATGCATATCAAGAATCCTCTTAAATGAGTCGAGGGTTTCTACCTCAACTACCCTTTCAGACAGTGAGTTCCAAACCCCCACCACCCTCTGGATGAAAAGATTGTTCCTCATCTCCCCTCTAGTTTTTCGACCAATCACTTTAAATCTATGCCCCGAGTCACTGTCCTCTCTGTGAAAGTAAATAGGCCATTCACCTCCACTCTACTCAGGCCCCTCAACATTTTGTACATTTCAATCAGATCTCCCCTCAGCCATCTCTGTTCCAAGAACAACCTCAAAATAAAGTAACAGCCCCATTTTCCAAAGCATTTCTAAAGATTCACAAAGCTGGAGACTAGATTTTCCTTTTGGTACCTTTCGATTTTACACACTCCCAAGTGCAAATACTTTCCAAAACAGCCTCGCTGTCCTTCACCTTGCATCATGTCCAGGGATGAGGAAATTCAGTGATGTGGAGATTCTGGACACGTGGCGGCCAAATACAAAGCAGCTGCAAGCAGGAAGGCCACCAGACAAAGGACTGGAAGTAGAGTAAGTGCTGCAACCTGTGTGATGAGGACACCTGGACAAGACCTACCCACAAACGGAGCCTGAGTTACACACAGGCAGAAGTAATCAAGGAGGAACAGGAGGAAGGAACAGCAAACATGTCTGCTGCAAATTTCCAAAATGTGAACCACATTGACTCATACAGAGTGAACAGTCATATACACTGAGAGTGTCTGAAGCCTAAAGAGAGACAGCCAGGACAAACCAGTGCCACTAATTTGGCTGATTTCTGATAATTTCCCAACGTCTTAAAATTCATTTCGTGGGTTGTGGGCATCGCTGGCAAGACCAGCATTTATTGTCCATCTTTAATTGCCCTTGAGAAGGTGGTGTTGAGCTGCCTTCTTGAACCGCTGCAGTCCATGTGGTGCAGGTGCACCCACGGTGCTGTTAGGGAGGGAGATACAGGATTTTGATCCAATAACAGTAAAGGAATGGTGATATATTCCAAGTCAGGATAATGTATAGCTTGGAGGGGAACTTGCAGATGTTCCCACTCATCTGCTGTCCTTGTCCTACCAGGTGGGATAGGTCACGCATTTGGAAAGTTCTGTCGAAGGAATTGTGGTGAGTTGTTGCAGTGCATGTTGTAGATGACACACTCTGCTGCCACTGTGCATCACTGGTGAAGGGAGTGAATGTTTGTGGTGGCGGATGGGGTGCCACTCAAGCGGGCTGCTTTGTCCTGGATTGTTTCGAGCTTCCTGAGTGAGTGCAGCTCCAACAAAATTCAGGTGAGTGGAGAGTATTCCGTCACACTCCTGACTTGTGTCATGTTGCTGGCAGACAGGCTTTGGGGTGTCAGGTGGTCGGTTACTCGTTACAGAATTCACAGCCTCTGACACCCTCTTGTAGCCACGGTATTTATGTGGCTGGTCCAGGTTAGTTTCTGGTCAATGGTAACTCCCAGAATGTTGATAGTCGAGGTTTCAGCGATCGTGATGTCACTGAATATCAAGTGGAGGTGGTTAGATTGTCTCTTGTTGGAGATGGTCATTTCCTGGCACTTGTGTGACGTGAATGTTACTCACCACTTATCAGTCCAAGCGTGGATATTATCCAGGTCTTTTTGCATATGAACCTTGACTGCTTCAGTATCTGAAGAGTCACGAATGGTGCTGAAAATTGTGCAATTATCAACAAACATCCTTACATCTGTCCTTATGATGGATGGAAGTCAGTGATGAAGCAGCTGAAGATGGTTGAGCCTTGGACACTACGCTGAGGAACTGCTACAATAGTGATCTGGAGCTGAGATGATTGACCTCCAACAACCACAACCATCTTTGTTTGAGCACAGTATGACTCCAATCAGTGGAGAGTTTTCCCCCTGATTCCCATTCGCTCCATTTTGCTTGGGCTCCTTGATGTTAAACTCGGTCAAATGCTGCCTTGATGTCAAGGGCAGTCAATCTCACCTCACCACTGCAGTTTAGCTCTTTTGTCCATGTTTGGACCAAGGCTGTAACGAGTTCAGGAGCTGAGTGGCCCTGGTAGAACCCAAACAGAGCGTCACTGGGCAGGTTATTGCTAAGCAAGTGCTGCTTCATCGCACCGTCGCCAACACCTGCCATCACATTCCTGATGATCGGGAGTCGACTGATCGGGTGGTAAATGACCGAGTTGGATTTGTCCTGCATTTTGTGTACATTACATACCTGAGCAATTTCCACATTGCCATGTAGATGCCAGTATTGTAGCTGGACTGGAAAAGCTTGGCTAGGGGAGCGGCAAGTTCTGAAGCACAGGTCTTCAATTCTATTTTCGGAATGTTTTCAGGGCCTTTGCAGTATCTAATGCCTTCCGCAGATTCTTGATATCACGTGGAGTGAATCATATTAGCTGACGACTGGCATCTGTGATGCTGGCGACATCAAAAGGAGGCCAAGATGGATCATCCACTTAGCAGTTTTGGCTGAAGATGGATGCAAATTCTTCAGCCTTGTCCTTTGCACTGATGTGCTGGGCTCCCCCATCATTGAGGATGGGTATATCTGATGTAATCTGATCATGCGTTCTCCTCTTTAATGCATCCTGAACGTTCTTCATCCTATCTGATCGATCCTGACCCTTCCTTAAACACTTTGAGTCTCCTTCTCTAATATCTTCTCTAATATGCTCTATTATTTCATTGATATACTCTGAGAGTCCCTTACTGTCACTGTACACACTTATAGTCTTTAGATCCTCTGGATAACATATTAACCCCTTATATTCCCTCTCAGCCTCTATAATCCCCATGTCCTTGTGAATTCACTAAGAAACGCTTAGACTCTCTGAAACTATGAAAAAAAAGGTTTTGAAAGCCATGGCACAGATCAATGTGTGTGGAAACGGCTGATTTTACAGTGCATGCAGGAAAATAAAGAGCAAACTTTTGTGTGAGAAGAAGACAGAAATGTTGTGCCTGGAGCTGCACACTTGGGGCAAGAAAACAAAAAAAAAAGGAAACCTTTAACGTGAAAGCAGAAAATTAAAAACAGACAATGCTGGAAACATTCAGCAGGTCAGGCAGCATCTGTGGAGAGATATTCCTTTCACCAGGATACAATTATCCACTTTGATACTTCACATAGCTCAGATCTTACACTCTCCACATCTCCCTGCAGGAAGTGTTTGGGCTGAAATGATGGTTTCGTAGATTTGAGCAAACAGAGTAAGGCGGCACTGCGGCCTGGGGAAGGATGGAACTCAGATTCAGGAATCTTGGATGTGTTGATAAAAGGAATAAAAGAACACATTCTTCTTCACCACAATAACCATGAGGATGGAATTCAAAACCATGTGTGCAGGTGTAATGGATTCATGGGCCGTCGACTGAACCTCTCGGTCACATCGTCACAGGAACACGGCTCAGAAATTTCTCATATTTCCTTCATTCTCATTACAAAGCCCTGGACTCAGAGAGCGCACAGCAAGAAAACTCACTTTTAATTACCAGTCATCAGTGCCAGAATTTAATCTCTATTAGTGTGGTTATGTGGATTTATGTTCCAGTCTTATGAGCGACTGGGTTTCCAATCCCAATGCTGTCATAATTTGTGTTATATCGTCAGAAAAGCTGCTCAGATGGAAAGTTGAAAATAAAAGCAGAAGATGTTGGAAATATTCAGCAGGTCTGTTAGCTTTCGTGGAAAGATCATCTTCACTAAAAAGATCTTTGTTTAACAATCCGTGTTAGACTATCACAGCTGATTGAGTGGTACTGTGACTGTATAATGGTGAATACTCTGTGTTGTGGTCACAGCAACACCGATCAAGACAGAGCTTGTTTTATGTCTTAAACCGGCTGCTGGACCTGATAATGGAATGCAGCAAATAACCAATCTTTACTCCATGAAAATGTATTTCTTCTTGATGGAGGGAAACTATTGCCTCTTTTTACATAATCGCACGTATACATGCCTGTGCTTCAGGCTCCAAAATTCAAACCCACCTCTTCTCTCAGATTATTCCTTCCACTATTAATACTGACTTCCTTCCATTTCATTTTACTGCAGCTTAGCCGACTGTAACATTCACTTTCAAGTTTTTTTTTTCAAGCCTTTTTTTCTTAAAGCCTTTCTGGGTGACCACCACTAATTCTAGGTTGCACATGCTCCATTCGCACCAATGTTCATTTGAGCCTTGAACTCAGTCCAAACATTTAGGTCTGAGTGACCACTCGGAAGACACACACGACAAAAGCAGGACTAGCCTTTGGAAGGACAGAGTCGGAATGCTGATAATATTTCTTTGGGGAATTTTCTGAGACAAGGGATGTGAATTGAGGAACTGGGTTTTGATTTCGTGGCAGTGTGTGTTTTTCTCATGAACTGTGTTCTTTGATGAAGTAACGGAGACATTTGATGAGGGCAGTGGTAATGTGGTTGCTGTTGTGGAGATGGATTTTCAAACGTCATTTGGTGAAATACCACATAATCAACTTGTTAGAAAAATTCAAGTGATGGAATTAAAGGACCAGTGACAGCCTGGTGACATAATTATCTGAGGGATATAAAACAGAGAATAGCGAGAAGAGAAGAGGACTGATTTCCAGGGTGATGGGGAAAAGCTGGAGTGTGGGATTAAACTGACTGAACTTCCAAAGAGCCGGCACAGGCTCGGCGGGTCGAGAGGCTTCTTTCTGTGCTGTAAAATTCACTGATTCGATCATGTTAATTTTCACATCAACTGGGAGATGTTATGCAATTCAAGGCTCAAAGACAATGATTCCCATATAATGTGTCGTCAAAGTCAGTTGTATAAAGCATTGTACAGATAAATAAATACAAAGGCGCATGCCTATTGTGTTGTGATGGCCGTGTGGTTAAGGCATTGGATTTGAGTTCTGATGGGGGTTTTCCCACGCAAGTTCGAACCCTGCTCACAGCGAAGTCAGTGTCGTTTTCCTCGAGTTGGCTGCTCTATTTGCTTATTGGAAATGTTCAACTGTGTTGACATCAAACAGATATTGTGGAAGCTGAACAAAAGGGAAGAAATAAACACAAAAATCAGCCTGTTCTCACATTGAACAACTTCTCCTTCAACTCCACTCACTTCCTTCAAGGAAAAGGTGTTGCTATGGTACCTCCATGGGTCCCAGTTATGCCTGTCATTTTGTGGGAGATGTCGAGCATTCTTTGTTCCAGTCCTACTCAGGCCCCCTCCCCCAACTCTTTTTCTGGTACATTGATGACTGTATCGGTGCTGTTTCCTGCTCCCGCCCCGAACTGGAAAACTTTATTACCTTTGCTTCCAATTTCCACCCTTCTCTCACCTTTACATGGTCCATCTCTGAAACTTTTCTTCCCTTCCTCGACTTCTCTGTCTCTATCTCTGGGGATAGATTGTCTACTAATATCCATTATAAGCCCACCGACACCCACAGCTACCTCTACTACACTTCCTCACACCCTACCTCCTGTAAGGACTCCATTCCATTCTCCCAGTTTCTCCATCTCCGTCACATCTGCTCTGATGATGCTACCTTCCATGACGGTGCTTCTGATATGACCTCCTTTTTCCTCAACCGAGGATTCCACCCCCCCACCCCCCACTGTTGTTGTCAGGGCCCTCAACCGTGTCTGGCCCATTTCCCGCACCTCTCCCCTCACCCCCTCCCCTCCCTCCCAGAACAGTGACAGGGTTCCCCTTGTCCTCACTTTCCACCCCATAAGCCTCCATATCCAAAGGATCATCTTCCGCCATTTCCGCCACTTCAAGCGTGATGCCACTACCAAATACATCTTCCCCTCCCTTCCCCTGTCAGCATTCCGAAGGGATCGTTCCCTCTGCGACACCCTGATCCACTCCTCCATTACCCCTACCACCTCGTCCCCGTCCCATGGGACCATCCCTTGCAATCGCAGGAGGTGTAATGCCTGTCCATTTACCTCCTCTGTCCTCACTATCCCAGGCCCCAAACACTCCTTTGAGGTGAAGCAGTGATTTACTTGTCCATCTTTCAATGTAGTATACAGTATTCGCTGCTCGCAATGTGGTCTCGTCTACATTGGGGAGACCAAACGCAGACTGGGTGACTGGTTTGCTGAACACCTCCCCTCAGTCCGCAATCAGGACCATGAGCTTCCAGTTGCTTGCCATTTCAACACTTCCCACCCCCCCTGCTCTCATGTTCACATCTCTGTCCTGGGATTGCTGAAATGTTCCAGTGAACAACATCTCATTTACTGATTCGGCGCACCACAGCCTGCTGGACTGAACATTGAGTTCAATCATTTCAGAGCATGAGTGGCCCCCCATTTTACATTTATTTTTAGTTCTTTTTTCTTTTTTACAACTTTTTTTTAATGTTTATTTCATTTCAGCTTAGTTTGTTCAGTTTGCTTACCCACAGTTTTTTTTTCATGTTTGTACTTGCTGCTGTTCAACCTTCAGTCCGTTAACATCCTATTTGTACTAATGCTTTGTCTTTCAACACACCATTAACATATTGTTTGCCTTTACTCCATGATCTTTTGGTCAGCTTTGTGGCCTTGTCCAATCTACACCTTCTCCTTTGTTATCGCTTGCCCCACCCCCGCCTCACTTGATTATAACCTTTGACATTTCTAATATTTGCTAGTTCCGAATAAGGGTCACTGACCCGAAACGTTAACTATGCTTCTCTTTCCACTGATGCTGCCAGACCTGCTGAGTGGTTCCAGCATTTCTTGTTTTTATTTCAGATTTCCAGCATCAGCAGTATTTTGCTTTTACAAAAATCAGCCGACTGGAAGTGAAGAAAAGGGAAAAGCAATTGGCGAGCTTCACTGGTGGTCGAATGGTTGGAGTTCAATACACTTAATGCAACGACCTGTGTCCGATTCCTGGTCAAAAAATTGTCAGTTCTTGCTGCCCTGACAACTCGCAAACATGATTTCCATTTAAATTGTTTTTGAAAAGCATAAATGGTCAGCACCTCTGGCCTTACTTGTGGAGAGAGTGGGAAACACAATTAAAGGTTCAGATCAGTGATTATGCACCAGAACTGAAGAATTCAGAGATGTGACAGGTCGATGACAGAGCTCAGAAAGTTCAAGGGAACATGTGAAGGGCTGTGATAAATTACAACACAGAGTGATGTACTGATAAAAGAGAGGGTGGGGCAAAGAAAATATGGGTGGCAGGCAATGGGGCAGCTTTTTTTGCTTGCTGTTCAAACTGCACAAATATCATTCCTAATCAACCAATCACAACTGCTCTGTCAGGGAATCACACTGGACTGAATGACCTCCTTCTGTGCTGTACCTTTCTGTAATTGTATGTTTCCAAACACCACTGCTGCTGCCTTCAAAGTTATTCTACCATCTTACAACACATTGCAGCAAAATACTCTTTCTTAACTTGTGTCCTTGACTTTTTTCATGATGACACGAAGGAAATTCAGTGAGAAGTTTTCTTGTCATTTCTATGACCAGCTTTGGAAGCAGACCTGCTGAATGACATTTTAAATGGTGCCAACCCTTCACTGCAGCTCAGCTCATCTAAACATTCACTGTTATCATCGGCCTGTTAGGCATCTTCCTGAGTTATATCTGCTGAACAACATTAGCATCCCGCAGCTCCGCCTTCTTCACATTGAACGCCAGTGAGAAATTATGCACAGTTTGAAATCTAAGCAATGGGTAAAAGATTGGAAGGAGAGTGTGACTGGGGATAATTGCTAATGGGAACAACTCTTGCACATTCCAGTGTTCAGTATCTGGAAGAAGCAGGAAGATGAGATCACAGTGCGTGTTTATCCTGTTATCTGTAAAATCCATCGCTTCTCAATGTCCTCCATCTTTCATTCCCACTCCCTGCTTTCCAGGTAAAGCTGGGTTTCCTGAATCTGGTATGTTCACATGAAGCAACTAATTCACCTGGGAGCTGGAGAAGCAGAAGGATCAGGAGGAAAAGCAGTGATAGAAGAAGAAGGAGATCCCACATGAAACTGGCAGAATTTGATGTGTGTCAGTTGTTTCTATTGATGTATGACGGCAGTGTGTTGCTTTGCACAATTCACAGGAGCTGCATTGATTAGGTTGGTGCATCTTGGAAATTGAAACTTGTACATCTTCAGCTTTATGCTCTTGTTAACACATTCTGTGCTGTCATTGCTGGAACAAGTCTTTTGTGTTCTTGCTAAACATTGGATTGTTTTAATGAGAAACCAATCTGTGGTGGAAGTGGGCTGAAGTGAAGAAATAGCAAAAGCAGCATGGAGCAGCTAGCTTGCAGTGAAGTCTGGCAGATTCCCAGGTGCTCCAGTGATGAGAATTCTGTGCTTTTTCCACTGCAGACCAGATTACATTCCCGGTCAGGTGGGATTCTGACCTCTGAAGGAGCCTAAATTTGGGGGTCCCATGTTTTTTTTAGTAGGAGAATATTTGTTCGGAACTCTCTTAGCTCCTCCTTGAATGCTTCCCACTGCTCTGACACTGATTTTCCTGCAAATAGCTGTTTCCAGTCCTCTTTTAACAAATCAAATCACCGATGAGTAAAAGTGACCTTCTCACATTTAAAATTTTAACTCTTGGTCGATCTGTATCCTTTTCTAACTACACTAAATTCAGCTGAATTATGATCACTGCCGCTAAAATGCTCTCCCACTGATACCCGTTCCACCTGCACAGGTATTTTCCTTCGCACTACGTCCAGAACTGCCCCTTCTCTTGCTGGGTTTGCTCAGCATTGGCTAAAAATTCTCCTGAATGCACTGTAAGAATTTTGCTCCATCTATACTTTATGGACTTCAGAATCTTCAGAATTATGCATAAATATTGAATCTTAATTTCCAACTAGATAAACATTGGATTGAATTTGATGCAGCTATAAAGCAGTGTCTTTGAGTAACACGAAAGGAAATCGGTATTAAATTAAGTTAAAACTACATTTATCTATCACTGTGTAGTGTGAGGGCACTTCATGATGCAATGATCTCTGCTCAAGGCAATTCTAAAAGAGAACATCCCCTCTTGCATTATTTAACTCTGCTAATATTCCCTGTTGTATTTTCAGATAAAGCTGCACCATGAAACATTTTGATGTCTTGAAAATGTGCAACCTCCCCATATAGCAACTGAACCACTGAACTAATAAGGAAAAAAAACTACAACCCACACTTGTACGCTTGTGCATTCCATACCGAAGCATCAGGACAAGTATCGGACTGTTACCAGACCTGGGTTCATCCAGCAGCCCCAGAGGAAGGATTTTTATTCCAGACAGTCACTGAGGAGAGAGGAACAAAGAGAGAAAAGGAGAAAGAGAACGACAGAGAGATCAATAGAGTCTGGAGGAGATGCTGAAAGGAACAGATTCACTCCACAATTCCATATTTTACTTCATTGAGATTGACAGACAGAAAGCGAGAAAAGACACAAAGATGTACATTTAAACAGCGCCTTTCACGTCATCAGGATCTCACAAAGCACTTTACAGTCAATAAAGTACTTTTGAAGTGTGGTTTCTTCTGTAATCTCATGACAGAGAGAGACAGAGAGTTCGACAAAAATATTGATTCAGCAGATGCCAAAATATGATCTTAAGAATTACATCTCAATGTGGAAACTTTATTTCCAGGTCTGTAAAAATCTTATTGTTTGTTTGATTCCGGTTCAGTAAATGTAAACCTGAAGCAGAGTGAATAAATTCGCCTCTAATCCCTGATGAAATAGGGACAAAGCTTCCCAAATTCTATCAGGTCACCTTCCAGCCTTCGCTATTCTCGAGGTTTTCCTGTTTGTTTTAATCTCTCCGTTCCGGTAAAAGTTGTGAGTGAACATTTATTTTCCTGTTCACTGTGAGACCTGGCAGCAGTGGAAACAATTCCAAATCTCCTGTTTGAAATTCTTCTTTTTTTGTTTATTAATTCATTATCTCGATGTGTTTATTACCTTAACCACTCGACTATGATTTCTCGTTCTCTATCTGTTTAAATGTTGCTCATTTCAATCATCCGCTGCTTTGTAACACACGGGCACTGAATCACTGAACAGTCTCCTCTCAAGAAAATGCAGAAAGAGACAATCTCGTCTTGTATTATTTTTACCCTGCTATTTTCCGCTGTAACATGTTAAAATAACTCTATACAACTAAAATAAATCAAGTTTATGAAGGTAAAAATCCAGTCACCTCCTCGGGGAATTGAACCACATTGACAAACATAGATAGAAACACACAGATTTGTGCACCGAGAGTGAGGGAGGCCGAAGGAGAGACAGACAGCTGGAAAGAAAGGGTGTCTCCAATTTGGCAGATTTTTGTTCCATTTCTAAACGTAAATTTTGAAATGCAAATGAGAAAATTCTGGAGGGATTGAAAGGTGCAGGATTTTATTACCTGTAATTGATGATTGGTTCTGCAGGGACCTGGTTAAACTTTGAAATAATCAGAAAGGTAGGCAGCAGGACCCGAGCACTCACACAGATTTCACAACAGATTGTTAAGTTTATCATCTTAACCACTCGGCTACAACTACATGCAATAAAGCATTATACCTGGCAAATGGAGTTCGGTCATAAAAGCAACAGCAAAGTTAAAAATAAACTCGCCCAACTTGGGTTGAAGTTTAGTAGAAAAGTAACAAGACTGTGGTTGCTGAAAATCTGAAATAAAAGCAGAAAGTGATGGAAATACTCAGCAGGTTCGCCAGCACCTGTGGAGTGAGAAACAGAGTTAATGTTTCAGGTCAGTGATCTTTCAGCAGATCTCGATGTCACCTCTTCTTCTGCCAAAATTATTCAATCTGTACTCTCTGGATCTTCAATCCTTCAGCCAATAGAAACAGTTCCTCTTTAATTCTTGGATCTAAACACTTCATTTAAGCATTCGATCAATTCTCCTCTCTTCTTCTCTGCTCGAAGATGAACAACCCCAGCTTCTCCAGTCTATCCACATATCTGGAATCTCACATTCCTGAATTTTATTTTCCAGAAGATTGAAGACGTCAAAAGCAAAAACATTTGATGTTTTCAACACGGCTGCTGAAATAGCCAGAATGTCATGAGCTTCGAATCATTTATAGATCATTTAAAGATGACTTCGAAAAAAATCACCTCGTGCTAATTTAAAATAACAGTTTAAGTTTCTGGTTTTGCTCCCCAGGTTGATTGCAGTGCAGTGTTTCCATAAAGTTAGAGTTATCATCTTTCTTGTATTTGGGAACAGTCCCCAGTTCAAAACCACGTTGAAACCTTATCAAAACGTATTCCATGAAATACCAGGAAACCATGAGTGATAGACATTCGTCAATTCATGTTATCAAATTGCAAAATATCACAGATTGTTACATTTGCTTTTTCTCTGTACAGTTCTGTACACTCAAGCTGTTCACAGCGTCTTTCACTCAATTTCCTTTCTACCTCTGTCAGAGCAGAAAGTCACCCTCAACGTGGAACATTACAGCTGATTTCTATTCAAATTTGTGAGCCATTATTAAATGATCATTCCGTGCTTCCTCGGTTAATAACAGCAGGTCAAAGCTTCATGTCGCACATGGAAACAGTTACAGCAATTATTCACTCATTCCCAATGCCACAGTCAGTGAGACCGGGACAAGCAGCAATATTCTAAACCCACACTCTCCAATCACCCACTGTCAACAGAAAACAACAAATCAATCAGAGGGTTACTGTACATCCGTGGGACACGGGACACTACAGCCCGGGCCAAACATCCTCATACTCTGAGCACAATGAATGAGTCACAAACAATAGTAACAACATTCGAAATCGTTCCCATGTAAAATGTGTTCATGTTATTTAAAAGCTGACTGTTCTGTATCTGAAAGTGAGCACCATGGGATTTGTGTTTTTCGTGTTTGTCTGTTAGGTTTGCACTTCAATCTGTGGTGGATATTGAAGAGAATCTCATATCAAAATGAGGACACAACGTAGGTAAACAATAAATCCCAGAACAATTCCTCAGTAAAATGGATCGCAATCTTTGGAAGGAGGTGCAGCTAAAAAGTGGAAGATGGGAATGATGTTATTGATGATTGAGTGGAATGTATTGCATCCTTGGGCTTTTGTTGATCAATTTCCTTTTACATCTTGGAACACAAAAAAGCTGAGGCACCAGGAGGAAACCAACAGTTATCTCACTTTATGAGAGATATGGCAACGCTACCGTGGGTTGCCCAGTTACCTCAGTCAATAGAGCATGAGATTCTTAATTTCATGGTCATGGGTTAGAGCTCCATGTTCACTGTGATTGTTTTAAACTTTGTGGCTGCTTTCACGGGCGAATCCCAGCTCTCCATTCCTCCACCACTGTCACCCGCACTCAAACTGTATCTTTCTCCAGCACGCTGTTGTGAATATCACAATTCCTGAATTACAAGTGTCCTCTGAATCACCGGACATGTGAGAGACAAGTTTGTAGATGCAGCCTAATGTACAGTAAATGATAATACTTTGAAAGTAGGAAGTTCCAGTGCAGCTTTTGTACAAAACAAAAAACGTCTCTGTCACAGAATGAGAATGGTCACTTCCTGGGGGACAAATAGCATCGGATCCACGTCTAAAAGGATTCCAATGACAATGATCGGATTCATTAGATTCAGGGAAAAAAACTCGGAAACTCATCCTGAACGCAATTTACATGCAGATGAGCAGAGGAATGATCGGATAAGGCTGGGTTTGTATTCCTTGGAACAGAGGAAGTTAAGGGGAGATGTAATGCAAGTGTATAAAATTATGAGGGACCTGTTTCTCAATAGACAGGCCAGAATGAGGTTTTCATTGCTGAAGCCACATTTAGCACTGTCAGTAGAAGAAAAACAATCAAGACAGAAAGAGAGTCATGATAGGGGTAGAGTGGGAGAAAGAATTCTGAAGTTGAACCAGAAGGTGAGAGTGAAGATTCATCATCACAATTGGTTGAAGTGGTGACCAGGAAGAGTGGTGGAAGATGTGGTCCTCGCACATATTTAGTCAAGATGTTTTGTAGTGGAAAAGTTAAGTTGGACATAAAGATCATTTTTTACCTTCAGAGGTTCACAAAAAAAAGAAAGAAGTTGGAAAGAATCAAATGTGTCTGATAAATCAGATAGTTTTGTTACGAGTTGAGCACCAATTGTTACTCAAACAAAAATCATGCCAGAAACTTGTGCAAGAAAATGTTTGAGTTCAGATTCAAGGCAGAGATAGAGAGACATGTCTGATGAAGTGGAAATTTCAAATGTAGCTCAAGGTCAAAATCAGCCTCTGTTGAAGAAACCTCTCCTCAGACTCAGTCCAAGATGGGTCAAGGTCTTTCCACAAGTTCTGGATGTTTGAATCAGGAAAGAAGGTGCCAGAGAATAGGGGAGTGGCAAATGTGACACCCTTATTCACGAAATGTGTAAGGTCAGTCCTCGCAATTACAGGCCAGTTGGTTTTTCGAAACAATAGTCAGGGAAAATATCAATTTACACGTAGAGAGGTTCCAGGTAATTAAAATAACCAGCATGGATTTGTAAAAGACAGATCATGCATGACTAATTTAATTGAATTTTTTATGAAGTAAAGTAGAATTTTGATGAAGGGAGTGTGCTGAATGTTGTTTATATGGATATTAATAAAATATTTGATAAGGTACCACATTAAAGGCTTGTTAATAAAATTGTGACTCATGGAATAGGACGGTCAGTGTCCAGTTGGATAAAATATTGGCTTAAGTACTGAAAACAACAAGTCAAAGAAAATGGAAGTTTTTCAGACTGGATGATGATAGACAGTGATGTTCCCCAAGACTCATTGCTGATTTTTGTTCTTCATGTAAATGATGTGAATCCAGGAATAGATAGCAGAATTTCAAAATTTGATGATGACACAAACCTTGGAGCTGCAGCAAACATTTGAGCATCATATGAACAGCCTACAACAGGCCATAGATAGGATAGTAGAATGGACAGAATGGTGGCAGATAGAATTTTATCCTCACAAGTGTGAAGTGATGCATATTGACAGAAGAATTAAGGAGAGGCAATGTAGACGTAATAGCATAGTTCTAAAGAGTGTGCTGGAACAGAGTGACCTGGGAGTGCTGGTGCATAGATCTTTGGCAAGATATACTGAGAGAATAGTTAGTAAAGCATAAGGAATCTTAGGCTTAATAAAAAGAAGTACTCGGTACAATTATGGTGAACCTTTATAAAGCTCTGGTTAGCCACAACTCTGTCCTGTTCTTATCACCACATTTCAGGAACGATATAGGTAGGGGAGGTCCTTAATGAATCCTTTGCTTCAGTATTCACTGGTGAGAGGGACTTTGTCGTTTGTGAGGACAGCGTGGAACAGGCTGATATGCTCGAACAGGTTGATGTTACGAAGGAGGATGTGCTGGAAATTCTGAATGACATGATGATAGATAAGTCCCCGGGGCCATAAGGGATATACCCAAGGTTATTACGGGAAGCGAGGGAAGAATTTGCCGCGGCTTTGGCGATGATTCAGTTTAGTTCAGAGATACAGCACTGAAACAGGCCTTTCGGCCCATCGAGTGTGTGCCGACCATCAACCACCCATTTATACTAATCCTACACTAATCCCATATTCCTACCACATCCCCACCTGTCCCTATATTTCCCGATCAACTACCTATACTAGGGGCAACTTATAATGGCCAATTAACCTATCAACCTGCAAGTCTTTGGCATGTGGGAGGAAACCGGAGCACCCGGAGGAAACCCACGCAGAAACAGGGAGAACTTTGACGATCTTTGCGTCCTCACTGTCCACTAGAGTGGTACCAGATGATTGGAGGGTGGCAAATGTTATTCCATTGTTCAAGAAAGGGAATAGGGATAACCCTGGGAATTACAGACCAGTCAGTCTTACGTTGGTGGAGGGCAAATTATTGGAGAGGATTCTGAGAGACAGGATTTATGATTATTTGTAAAAGCATAGTTTGATTAGAGATAATAAGCATGACTTTGTGAGGGGCAGGTCATGCCTCACAAGCCTTATTGAATTCTTTGAGGATGTGACAAAACACATTGATGAAGTAAGAGCAGTGGATGTGGTGTATATGGATTTTAGCACGGCGTTTGATAAGGTTCCCCATGGTAGGCTCATTCAGAAAGTAAGGAGGCATGGGATACAGGGAAATTTGGCTGTCTGGATACAGAATTGGCTGGCCCATAGAAGACAGAGTGTGGTAGTAGGTGGAAAGTATTCAGCCTGGAGCTCGGTGACCAGTGGTGTTCCGCAGGGATCTGTTCTGAGACTTCTGCTCTTTGTGATTTTTATAAATGACTTGGATGAGGAAGTGGAAGGTTGGGTTAGTAATTTTGCCGATGACACAAAGGTTGCTGGAGTTGTGGATAGTGTGGAGGGCTGTTGTAGGTTGCAACGGGACATTGCCAGGATGCAGAGCTGGGCTGAGAAGTGGCAGATGGAGTTCAACATGGAAAAGTGTGAAGTGATGCATTTTGGAAGGTCGAATTTGAATGCAGAATACAGGCTTAAAGACAGGATTCTTGGCAGTGTGGAGGAACAGAGGTATCTTGGGGTCCATGTCCATAGATCCCTCAAAGGTGCCACCCAAGTTGATAGGTTTGTTAAGAAGGCATATGGTGTGTTGGCTTTCATGAACAGGGGGATTGAGTTTAAGAGCAGCGAGGTTATGCTGCAACTCTATAAAGCCCTGGTTAGACCACACTTGGAATATTGTGTTCAGTTCTGGTCGATCATTATCAGAAGGATGTGGAAGCTTTAGAGAGTTTGCAGAGGAGATTTACCAGGATGCTGCCTGGACTGGAGGGCATGTCTTATGCAGAAAGGTTGAGGGAGCTCGGGCTTTTCTCATTGGAGCAAAGAAGGATGAGAAGTGACTTGATAGAGGTGTATAAGATGATGAGAGGCATAGATAGAGTGGATAGCCAGAGACTTTTTCCCAGGGCAGAAAGGGCTATCACCAGGGGGCATAATTTTAAGGTGACAGGAGGAAGGTTTAGAGGAGATGTCAGAGGAAGGTTCTTTACACGGAGAGTGGTGGAATGCACTGCCAGCGGTGGTAGTAGAAGCAGATACATTAGGGACATTTAAGCAACTCTTGGATAGGTACATGGATGATAGTAGAATGAAGGGTATGTAGGTAGTTTGATCTTAGAGTAGGTTAAAGGGTCGGCACAACATCGTAGGCCGAAGGGCCTGTACTGTGCTGTACTGTTCTATGTTCTATGTTCTTTGATATGAGGGTCCTTGAGAGAGTTCAGAGGAGATTTAGCAGAAGGGTTCCAGGGATGGAGCATTTTAGTTACAAGGTTAGGTTTGCATCCGCAGTATTTTGCTTTTATTTTAGGTTGGCAGAGCTGGGGTTGTTCTCCTTAGAACAAAAGAGATTGAGGGGAGATTTAATAGCAGTGTACCAGATTATGACAGGCTGGGATAAGTTAGACAAGGAAAAATTGTTCCCATTAACAGACTGCACAAGGAGTAGTGACCACAATTTGCCAGTTCTGTGGAAAAAAAGGATGTGGGGGAGTATGAGGAAGCACTGTTTTTATATCTCAAGTGATAATGACCTGGAACTCGCTGCCCACAAGAGTGGTGGAAGCAGAAATGATCAATGCCTTCAGGAGGAATTCTGAGAAAAGCAGACCTGCAGGGCTACGGGCATCGAGCCTGACTGCATTGCTCTGTGCAGAGATGGCATGGACCGAGTTGTCTCCTTCTCTGCTGGAAATAACTATGAAGTTTTGCAGTGTTCTCACCACACGTGGCTCCTGTTCCTTTGATGTCACATCACAGTTCTATTGTTCCCCTTCTTCTGGCCAGTTCAGACGAATGAATGACTGCTCTCTGCACTGGACAGCTGTTTCTCATTGCACCCCGTTTCTAAAAGTCTATGCTTGAACTCACAACCTCGGCATAGCTCATTAATTGTACTGCTGTATAAGTACCACGCGCTTACCGATTGCGCCACTGGAGCCACATTACTCTCTTTATAGTATGGCGAATTGTAGGCAAGTTAGCTGAACATCAGTCGTCTGGAAAATGTCCGAATCTATCACAAAGGAAGTATTAACAAGCACTTGAAAAATCATTGTCTGATCAAACAAAGTCAACATGTTTTTACCGAATGGAAATCTTGATTGACAGATTTATTCCAGAATTCTGAGGATGTAACTGAAAGGGCAGGAATGTAGTATAATTGGATTTCCAAAAGGCATTCGGTAAGATTAATACACTAGATAAAGGCTCATGGAATTGAAGTAATATATTAACATGCAAGGAGGACTTAGAGGTAAACAGACAGAAAGCAACGAGTAGGGAGAAATGGAGCATTTTCAAGATCTCAGACTGCAACTCGTGGAGTGCCTCAAGGATCATTGCTGGGGCCAAAGCTTTGTCCAATACCGAGAATGTGGTGGAATCGGATTCGGTCCTGGGTTGAAGAGAAGATTGGTCTTTATCATCATTGATGCCAGCCTCGAGAGAATTCCATTAAATCCACGTGCTGTCAAGAGACGGGTGAAAGCACTGAATATAGAAAACATGATGGGTCCTGACACAATTCCAACTGTCATACTGAAGACCTGTGCTCTAGAACCAGCTGTGGCCTGAGAGACGCTGTTTCCGTATAATTGCAAAACGCACATCTTCCTGACAATGCGCAATTTGCCCAGCTATGTCCTGTCTACAAAAATCGGGAAAAGTCCAATCCGCCCATTAACTACCCCATCAGTCTACTCACAATCATCAGCAAAGTTGTGGAAGGTATCGTTGACAGTGCTATCAATAACCACTTACTCAGTAACACATCGTTGACCGATGCTCAGTTTGGGTTCCACCAGGGGCACGCAATTCCAGACTTAATTACAACCTTGACCAAACATGGAAAATAGAGCTGTTTCCAAGAGGTGACAGTGACTGAAATTGACATAAAAATAACATTAGACCTAGCATGGGATCAAGGAGCCCGAACTAAACTGCAGGCAATGGGAAAGAGGGGGAAAATGCTCCACGAGATGACGTCTTACCTAACACAAAGGTATGTCCCAGGGGGAGTGTTTGCTCGAGTGGTTGGGGGGGATTGAACTAAAATGGCAGGGGGATTGGAAACTTTGCAAGGAGTCAGAGGAAGGGGGAATCAAGGACAAGAACAAACGACATTAAGGGGAATAAGAAAAGTGATAGGCAGAGAAATCAAGGGCCTGAATCAAACAGGGTCACAGTGAAAAATAGTGGGAAGGAGACAAGCAACGTAAAAAAGACAAGCCTTAAGGCTTTGTGACTTAACGTGTGGAGTATTAACAATCTTCTTCTTTGGCCTCCTTGTCTCGGGAGACAATGGGTAAGCGCCTGGAGGTGGTTAGTGGTTTGTGGAACAGCGCCTGGAGTGGCGAAAAAGGCCAATTCGAGAGTGACAGACTCTTCCACACGTGCTGCAGATAAAATTGGTTGTCGGGGCTGTTACGCAGTTGGCTCTCCCCTTGCACTTCTGACTTTTTTCCTGCCAACTGCTACAACAGGCCATAGATAGGATCGTAGAATGGACAGAATGGTGGCAGATAGAATTTTATCCTCACAAGTGTGAAGTGATGCATTTTGACAGAAGAATTAAGAAGAGGCAATGTAGACGTAATAGCATAGTTCTAAAGAGTGTGCTGGAACAGAGTGACCTGGGAGTGCTGGTGCATAGATCTTTGAAGGTGGCAAGATATACTGAGAGAATAGTTAGTAAAGCATAAGGAATCTTAGGCTTAATAAAAAGAAGTACTCAGCACAATTATGGTGAACCTTTATAAAGCTCTGGTTAGCCACAACTCTGTCCTGTTCTTGTCACCACATTTCAGGAACGATAAAGGTAGGGGAGGTCCTTAATGAATCCTTTGCTTCAGTATTCACTAGTGAGAGGGACCTTGTCGTTTGTGAGGACAGCGTGGAACAGGCTGATATGCTCGAACAGGTTGATGTTAAGCAGGAGGATGTGCTGGAAATTTTGAAAGACATGATGATAGATAGGTCCCCGGGGCCATAAGGGATATACCCAAGGTTATTACGGGAAGCGAGGGAAGAATTTGCCGCGGCTTTGGCGATGATTCAGTTTAGTTCAGAGATACAGCACTGAAACGGGCCCTTCGGCCCATCGAGTCTGTGCCGACCATCAACCACCCATTTATACTAAGCTTACACTAATCCCATATTCCTACCACATCCCCACCTGTCCCTATATTTCCCTATCACCTACCTATACTAGGGGCAACTTATAATGGCCAATTAACCTATAAACCTGCAAGTCTTTGGCATGTGGGAGGAAACCGGAGCACCCGGAGGAAACCCACGCAGACACAGGGAGAACTTTGACGATCTTTGCGTCCTCACTGTCCACTGGAGTGGTACAAGATGATTGGAGGGTGGCAAATGTTATTCCCTTGTTCAAGAAAGGGAATAGGGATAACCCTGGGAATTACAGACCAGTCAGTCTTACGTTGGTGGTGGGCAAATTATTGGAGAGGATTCTGAGAGACAGGATTTATGATTATTTGTAAAAGCATAGTTTGATTAGAGATAATAAGCATGACTTTGTGAGGGGCAGGTCATGCATCACAAGCCTTATTGAATTCTTTGAGGATGTGACAAAACACATTGATGAAGGAAGAGCAGTGGATGTGGTGTATATGGATTTTAGCACGGCGTTTGATAAGGTTCCCCATGGTAGGCTCATTCAGAAAGTAAGGAGGCATGGGATACAGGGAAATTTGGCTGTCTGGATACAGAATTGGCTGGCCCATAGAAGACAGAGTGTGGTAGTAGGTGGAAAGTATTCAGCCTGGAGCTCGGTGACCAGTGGTGTTCCGCAGGGATCTGTTCTGAGACTTCTGCTCTTTGTGATTTTTATAAATGACTTGGATGAGGAAGTGGAAGGTTGGGTTAGTAATTTTGCCGATGACACAAAGGTAGCTGGAGTTGTGGATAGTGTGGAGGGCTGTTGTAGGTTGCAACGGGACATTGCCAGGATGCAGAGCTGGGCTGAGAAGTGGCAGATGGAGTTCAACATGGAAAAGTGTGAAGTGATTCATTTTGGAAGGTCGAATTTGAATGCAGAATACAGGCTTAAAGACAGGATTCTTGGCAGTGTGGAGGAACAGAGGGATCTTGGGGTCCATGTCCATAGATCCCTCAAAGGTGCCACCCAAGTTGATAGGTTTGTTAAGAAGGCATATGGTGTGTTGGCTTTCATTAACAGGGGGATTGAGTTTAAGAGCAGCGAGGTTATGCTGCAACTCTATAAAGCCCTGGTTAGACCACACTTGGAATATTGTGTTCAATTCTGGTCGCCTCATTATAAGAAGGATGTGGAAGCTTCAGAGAGTTTGCAAAGGAGATTTACCAGGATGCTGCCTGGACTGGAGGGCATGTCTTATGCAGAAAGGTTGAGGGAGCTCGGGCTTTTCTCATTGGAGCGAAGAAGGATGAGAGGTGACTTGATAGAGGTGTATAAGATGATGAGAGGCATAGATAGAGTGGATAGCCAGAGACTTTTTCCCAGGGCAGAAAGGGCTATCACCAGGGGGCATAATTTTAAGGTGACAGGAGGAAGGTTTAGAGGAGATGTCAGAGGTAGGTTCTTTACACGGAGAGTGGTGGGTGCGTGGAATGCACTGCCAGCGGTGGTAGTAGAAGCAGATACATTAGGGACATTTAAGCAACTCTTGGATAGGTACATGGATGATGGTAGAATGAAGGGTATGGAGGTAGTTTGATCTTAGGGTAGGTTAAAGAGTCGGCACAACATCGTGGGCCGAAGGGCCTGTACTGTGCTGCACTGTTCTATGTTCTATGTTCTTTGATATGAGGGTCCTTGAGAGAGTTCAGAGGAGATTTAGCAGAAGGGTTCCAGGGATGGAGCATTTTAGTTACAAGGTTAGGTTTGCATCCGCAGTATTTTGCTTTTATTTTAGGTTGGCAGAGCTGGGGTTGTTCTCCTTAGAACAAAAGAGATTGAGGGGAGATTTAATAGCAGTGTACCAGATTATGACAGGCTTGGATAAGTTAGACAAGGAAAAATTGTTCCCATTAACAGACTGCACAAGGAGTAGTGACCACAATTTGCCAGTTCTGTGGAAAAAAAGGATGTGGGGGAGTATGAGGAAGCACTGTTTTTATATCTCAAGTGATAATGACCTGGAACTCGCTGCCCACAAGAGTGGTGGAAGCAGAAATTATCAATGCCTTCAGGAGGAATTCTGAGAAAAGCAGACTTGCAGGGCTACGGGCATCGAGCCTGACTGCGTTGCTCTGTGCAGAGATGGCATGGACCGAGTTGTCTCCTTCTCTGCTGGAAATAACTATGAAGTTTTGCAGTGTTCTCACCACACGTGGCTCCTGTTCCTTTGATGTCACATCACAGTTCTATTGTTCCCCTTCTTCTGGCCAGTTCAGACTAATGAATGACTGCTCTGTGCACTGGACAGCTGTTTCTCATTGCACCCCGTTTCTAAAAGTCCATGCTCCAGGTGAGGCTTGAACTCACAACCTCGGCATAGCTCATTAATTGTACTGCTGTATAAGTACCACGCGCTTACCGATTGCGCCACTGGAGCCACATGGCTCTCTTTATAGTATGGCGAATTGTAGGCAAGTTAGCTGAACATCAGTCGTCTGGAAAATGTCCGAATCTATCACAAAGGAAGTATTAACAAGCACTTGAAAAATCATTGTCTGATCAAACAAAGTCAACATGTTTTTACCGAATGGAAATCTTGATTGACAGATTTATTCCAGAATTCTGAGGATGTAACTGAAAGGGCAGGAATGTAGTATAATTGGATTTCCAAAAGGCATTCGGTAAGATTAATACACTAGATAAAGGCTCATGGAATTGAAGTAATATATTAACATGCAAGGAGGACTTAGAGGTAAACAGACAGAAAGCAACGAGTAGGGAGAAATGGAGCATTTTCAAGATCTCAGACTGCAACTCGTGGAGTGCCTCAAGGATCATTGCTGGGGCCAAAGCTTTGTCCAATACCGAGAATGTGGTGGAATCGGATTCGGTCCTGGGTTGAAGAGAAGATTGGTCTTTATCATCATTGATGCCAGCCTCGAGAGAATTCCATTAAATCCACGTGCTGTCAAGAGACGGGTGAAAGCACTGAATATAGAAAACATGATGGGTCCTGACACAATTCCAACTGTCATACTGAAGACCTGTGCTCTAGAACCAGCTGTGGCCTGAGAGACGCTGTTTCCGTATAATTGCAAAACGCACATCTTCCTGACAATGCGCAATTTGCCCAGCTATGTCCTGTCTACAAAAATCGGGAAAAGTCCAATCCGCCCATTAACGACCCCATCAGTCTACTCACAATCATCAGCAAAGTTGTGGAAGGTATCGTTGACAGTGCTATCAATAAACATTTACTCAGTAACACATCGTTGACCGATGCTCAGTTTGGGTTCCACCAGGGGCACGCAATTCCAGACTTAATTACAACCTTGACCAAACATGGAAAATAGAGCTGTTTCCAAGAGGTGACAGTGACTGAAATTGACATAAAAATAACATTAGACCTAGCATGGGATCAAGGAGCCCGAACTAAACTGCAGGCAATGGGAAAGAGGGGGAAAATGCTCCACGAGATGACGTCTTACCTAACACAAAGGTATGTCCCAGGGGGAGTGTTTGCTCGAGTGGTTGGGGGGGATTGAACTAAAATGGCAGGGGGATTGGAAACTTTGCAAGGAGTCAGAGGAAGGGGGAATCAAGGACAAGAACAAACGACATTAAGGGGAATAAGAAAAGTGATAGGCAGAGAAATCAAGGGCCTGAATCAAACAGGGCCACAGTGAAAAATAATGGGAAGGAGACAAGCAACGTAAAAAAGACAAGCCTTAAGGCTTTGTGACTTAACGTGTGGAGTATTAACAATCTTCTTCTTTGGCCTCCTTGTCTCGGGAGACAATGGGTAAGCGCCTGGAGGTGGTTAGTGGTTTGTGGAACAGCGCCTGGAGTGGCGAAAAAGGCCAATTCGAGAGTGACAGACTCTTCCACACGTGCTGCAGATAAAATTGGTTGTCGGGGCTGTTACGCAGTTGGCTCTCCCCTTGCACTTCTGACTTTTTTCCTGCCAACTGCTACAACAGGCCATAGATAGGATCGTAGAATGGACAGAATGGTGGCAGATAGAATTTTATCCTCACAAGTGTGAAGTGATGCATTTTGACAGAAGAATTAAGAAGAGGCAATGTAGACATAATAGCATAGTTCTAAAGAGTGTGCTGGAACAGAGTGACCTGGGAGTGCTGGTGCATAGATCTTTGAAGGTGGCAAGATATACTGAGAGAATAGTTAGTAAAGCATAAGGAATCTTAGGCTTAATAAAAAGAAGTACTCAGCACAATTATGGTGAACCTTTATAAAGCTCTGGTTAGCCACAACTCTGTCCTGTTCTTGTCACCACATTTCAGGAACGATAAAGGTAGGGGAGGTCCTTAATGAATCCTTTGCTTCAGTATTCACTAGTGAGAGGGACCTTGTCGTTTGTGAGGACAGCGTGGAACAGGCTGATATGCTCGAACAGGTTGATGTTAAGCAGGAGGATGTGCTGGAAATTTTGAAAGACATGATGATAGATAGGTCCCCGGGGCCATAAGGGATATACCCAAGGTTATTACGGGAAGCGAGGGAAGAATTTGCCGCGGCTTTGGCGATGATTCAGTTTAGTTCAGAGATACAGCACTGAAACGGGCCCTTCGGCCCATCGAGTCTGTGCCGACCATCAACCACCCATTTATACTAAGCTTACACTAATCCCATATTCCTACCACATCCCCACCTGTCCCTATATTTCCCTATCACCTACCTATACTAGGGGCAACTTATAATGGCCAATTAACCTATAAACCTGCAAGTCTTTGGCATGTGGGAGGAAACCGGAGCACCCGGAGGAAACCCACGCAGACACAGGGAGAACTTTGACGATCTTTGCGTCCTCACTGTCCACTGGAGTGGTACAAGATGATTGGAGGGTGGCAAATGTTATTCCCTTGTTCAAGAAAGGGAATAGGGATAACCCTGGGAATTACAGACCAGTCAGTCTTACGTTGGTGGTGGGCAAATTATTGGAGAGGATTCTGAGAGACAGGATTTATGATTATTTGTAAAAGCATAGTTTGATTAGAGATAATAAGCATGACTTTGTGAGGGGCAGGTCATGCATCACAAGCCTTATTGAATTCTTTGAGGATGTGACAAAACACATTGATGAAGGAAGAGCAGTGGATGTGGTGTATATGGATTTTAGCACGGCGTTTGATAAGGTTCCCCATGGTAGGCTCATTCAGAAAGTAAGGAGGCATGGGATACAGGGAAATTTGGCTGTCTGGATACAGAATTGGCTGGCCCATAGAAGACAGAGTGTGGTAGTAGGTGGAAAGTATTCAGCCTGGAGCTCGGTGACCAGTGGTGTTCCGCAGGGATCTGTTCTGAGACTTCTGCTCTTTGTGATTTTTATAAATGACTTGGATGAGGAAGTGGAAGGTTGGGTTAGTAATTTTGCCGATGACACAAAGGTAGCTGGAGTTGTGGATAGTGTGGAGGGCTGTTGTAGGTTGCAACGGGACATTGCCAGGATGCAGAGCTGGGCTGAGAAGTGGCAGATGGAGTTCAACATGGAAAAGTGTGAAGTGATTCATTTTGGAAGGTCGAATTTGAATGCAGAATACAGGCTTAAAGACAGGATTCTTGGCAGTGTGGAGGAACAGAGGGATCTTGGGGTCCATGTCCATAGATCCCTCAAAGGTGCCACCCAAGTTGATAGGTTTGTTAAGAAGGCATATGGTGTGTTGGCTTTCATTAACAGGGGGATTGAGTTTAAGAGCAGCGAGGTTATGCTGCAACTCTATAAAGCCCTGGTTAGACCACACTTGGAATATTGTGTTCAATTCTGGTCGCCTCATTATAAGAAGGATGTGGAAGCTTCAGAGAGTTTGCAGAGGAGATTTACCAGGATGCTGCCTGGACTGGAGGGCATGTCTTATGCAGAAAGGTTGAGGGAGCTCGGGCTTTTCTCATTGGAGCGAAGAAGGATGAGAGGTGACTTGATAGAGGTGTATAAGATGATGAGAGGCATAGATAGAGTGGATAGCCAGAGACTTTTTCCCAGGGCAGAAAGGGCTATCACCAGGGGGCATAATTTTAAGGTGACAGGAGGAAGGTTTAGAGGAGATGTCAGAGGTAGGTTCTTTACACGGAGAGTGGTGGGTGCGTGGAATGCACTGCCAGCGGTGGTAGTAGAAGCAGATACATTAGGGACATTTAAGCAACTCTTGGATAGGTACATGGATGATGGTAGAATGAAGGGTATGGAGGTAGTTTGATCTTAGGGTAGGTTAAAGAGTCGGCACAACATCGTGGGCCGAAGGGCCTGTACTGTGCTGCACTGTTCTATGTTCTATGTTCTTTGATATGAGGGTCCTTGAGAGAGTTCAGAGGAGATTTAGCAGAAGGGTTCCAGGGATGGAGCATTTTAGTTACAAGGTTAGGTTTGCATCCGCAGTATTTTGCTTTTATTTTAGGTTGGCAGAGCTGGGGTTGTTCTCCTTAGAACAAAAGAGATTGAGGGGAGATTTAATAGCAGTGTACCAGATTATGACAGGCTTGGATAAGTTAGACAAGGAAAAATTGTTCCCATTAACAGACTGCACAAGGAGTAGTGACCACAATTTGCCAGTTCTGTGGAAAAAAAGGATGTGGGGGAGTATGAGGAAGCACTGTTTTTATATCTCAAGTGATAATGACCTGGAACTCGCTGCCCACAAGAGTGGTGGAAGCAGAAATTATCAATGCCTTCAGGAGGAATTCTGAGAAAAGCAGACTTGCAGGGCTACGGGCATCGAGCCTGACTGCGTTGCTCTGTGCAGAGATGGCATGGACCGAGTTGTCTCCTTCTCTGCTGGAAATAACTATGAAGTTTTGCAGTGTTCTCACCACACGTGGCTCCTGTTCCTTTGATGTCACATCACAGTTCTATTGTTCCCCTTCTTCTGGCCAGTTCAGACTAATGAATGACTGCTCTGTGCACTGGACAGCTGTTTCTCATTGCACCCCGTTTCTAAAAGTCCATGCCCCAGGTGAGGCTTGAACTCACAACCTCGGCATAGCTCATTAATTGTACTGCTGTATAAGTACCACGCGCTTACCGATTGCGCCACTGGAGCCACATTACTCTCTTTATAGTATGGCGAATTGTAGGCAAGTTAGCTGAACATCAGTCGTCTGGAAAATGTCCGAATCTATCACAAAGGAAGTATTAACAAGCACTTGAAAAATCATTGTCTGATCAAACAAAGTCAACATGTTTTTACCGAATGGAAATCTTGATTGACAGATTTATTCCAGAATTCTGAGGATGTAACTGAAAGGGCAGGAATGTAGTATAATTGGATTTCCAAAAGGCATTCGGTAAGATTAATACACTAGATAAAGGCTCATGGAATTGAAGTAATATATTAACATGCAAGGAGGACTTAGAGGTAAACAGACAGAAAGCAACGAGTAGGGAGAAATGGAGCATTTTCAAGATATCAGACTGCAACTCGTGGAGTGCCTCAAGGATCATTGCTGGGGCCAAAGCTTTGTCCAATACCGAGAATGTGGTGGAAGCGGATTCGGTCCTGGGTTGAAGAGAAGATTGGTCTTTATCATCATTGATGCCAGCCTCGAGAGAATTCCATTAAATCCACGTGCTGTCAAGAGACGGGTGAAAGCACTGAATATAGAAAACATGATGGGTCCTGACACAATTCCAACTGTCATACTGAAAACCTGTGCTCTAGAACCAGCTGTGGCCTGAGAGACGCTGTTTCCGTATAATTGCAAAACGCACATCTTCCTGACAATGCGCAATTTGCCCAGCTATGTCCTGTCTACAAAAATCGGGAAAAGTCCAATCCGCCCATTAACTACCCCATCAGTCTACTCACAATCATCAGCAAAGTTGTGGAAGGTATCGTTGACAGTGCTATCAATAAACACTTACTCAGTAACACATCGTTGACCGATGCTCAGTTTGGGTTCCACCAGGGGCACGCAATTCCAGACTTAATTACAACCTTGACCAAACATGGAAAATAGAGCTGTTTCCAAGAGGTGACAGTGACTGAAATTGACATAAAAATAACATTAGACCTAGCATGGGATCAAGGAGCCCGAACTAAACTGCAGGCAATGGGAAAGAGGGGGAAAATGCTCCACGAGATGACGTCTTACCTAACACAAAGGTATGTCCCAGGGGGAGTGTTTGCTCGAGTGGTTGGGGGGGATTGAACTAAAATGGCAGGGGGATTGGAAACTTTGCAAGGAGTCAGAGGAAGGGGGAATCAAGGACAAGAACAAACGACATTAAGGGGAATAAGAAAAGTGATAGGCAGAGAAATCAAGGGCCTGAATCAAACAGGGCCACAGTGAAAAATAGTGGGAAGGAGACAAGCAACGTAAAAAAGACAAGCCTTAAGGCTTTGTGACTTAACGTGTGGAGTATTAACAATCTTCTTCTTTGGCCTCCTTGTCTCGGGAGACAATGGGTAAGCGCCTGGAGGTGGTTAGTGGTTTGTGGAACAGCGCCTGGAGTGGCGAAAAAGGCCAATTCGAGAGTGACAGACTCTTCCACACGTGCTGCAGATAAAATTGGTTGTCGGGGCTGTTACGCAGTTAGCTCTCCCCTTGCACTTCTGACTTTTTTCCTGCCAACTGCTACAACAGGCCATAGATAGGATCGTAGAATGGACAGAATGGTGGCAGATAGAATTTTATCCTCACAAGTGTGAAGTGATGCATTTTGACAGAAGAATTAAGAAGAGGCAATGTAGACATAATAGCATAGTTCTAAAGAGTGTGCTGGAACAGAGTGACCTGGGAGTGCTGGTGCATAGATCTTTGAAGGTGGCAAGATATACTGAGAGAATAGTTAGTAAAGCATAAGGAATCTTAGGCTTAATAAAAAGAAGTACTCAGCACAATTATGGTGAACCTTTATAAAGCTCTGGTTAGCCACAACTCTGTCCTGTTCTTGTCACCACATTTCAGGAACGATAAAGGTAGGGGAGGTCCTTAATGAATCCTTTGCTTCAGTATTCACTAGTGAGAGGGACCTTGTCGTTTGTGAGGACAGCGTGGAACAGGCTGATATGCTCGAACAGGTTGATGTTAAGCAGGAGGATGTGCTGGAAATTTTGAAAGACATGATGATAGATAAGTCCCCGGGGCCATAAGGGATATACCCAAGGTTATTACGGGAAGCGAGGGAAGAATTTGCCGCGGCTTTGGCGATGATTCAGTTTACTTCAGAGATACAGCACTGAAACGGGCCCTTCGGCCCATCGAGTCTGTGCCGACCATCAACCACCCATTTATACTAAGCTTACACTAATCCCATATTCCTACCACATCCCCACCTGTCCCTATATTTCCCTATCACCTACCTATACTAGGGGCAACTTATAATGGCCAATTAACCTATAAACCTGCAAGTCTTTGGCATGTGGGAGGAAACCGGAGCACCCGGAGGAAACCCACGCAGACACAGGGAGAACTTTGACGATCTTTGCGTCCTCACTGTCCACTGGAGTGGTACAAGATGATTGGAGGGTGGCAAATGTTATTCCCTTGTTCAAGAAAGGGAATAGGGATAACCCTGGGAATTACAGACCAGTCAGTCTTACGTTGGTGGTGGGCAAATTATTGGAGAGGATTCTGAGAGACAGGATTTATGATTATTTGTAAAAGCATAGTTTGATTAGAGATAATAAGCATGACTTTGTGAGGGGCAGGTCATGCATCACAAGCCTTATTGAATTCTTTGAGGATGTGACAAAACACATTGATGAAGGAAGAGCAGTGGATGTGGTGTATATGGATTTTAGCACGGCGTTTGATAAGGTTCCCCATGGTAGGCTCATTCAGAAAGTAAGGAGGCATGGGATACAGGGAAATTTGGCTGTCTGGATACAGAATTGGCTGGCCCATAGAAGACAGAGTGTGGTAGTAGGTGGAAAGTATTCAGCCTGGAGCTCGGTGACCAGTGGTGTTCCGCAGGGATCTGTTCTGAGACTTCTGCTCTTTGTGATTTTTATAAATGACTTGGATGAGGAAGTGGAAGGTTGGGTTAGTAATTTTGCCGATGACACAAAGGTAGCTGGAGTTGTGGATAGTGTGGAGGGCTGTTGTAGGTTGCAACGGGACATTGCCAGGATGCAGAGCTGGGCTGAGAAGTGGCAGATGGAGTTCAACATGGAAAAGTGTGAAGTGATTCATTTTGGAAGGTCGAATTTGAATGCAGAATACAGGCTTAAAGACAGGATTCTTGGCAGTGTGGAGGAACAGAGGGATCTTGGGGTCCATGTCCATAGATCCCTCAAAGGTGCCACCCAAGTTGATAGGTTTGTTAAGAAGGCATATGGTGTGTTGGCTTTCATTAACAGGGGGATTGAGTTTAAGAGCAGCGAGGTTATGCTGCAACTCTATAAAGCCCTGGTTAGACCACACTTGGAATATTGTGTTCAATTCTGGTCGCCTCATTATAAGAAGGATGTGGAAGCTTCAGAGAGTTTGCAGAGGAGATTTACCAGGATGCTGCCTGGACTGGAGGGCATGTCTTATGCAGAAAGGTTTAGGGAGCTCGGGCTTTTCTCATTGGAGCGAAGAAGGATGAGAGGTGACTTGATAGAGGTGTATAAGATGATGAGAGGCATAGATAGAGTGGATAGCCAGAGACTTTTTCCCAGGGCAGAAAGGGCTATCACCAGGGGGCATAATTTTAAGGTGACAGGAGGAAGGTTTAGAGGAGATGTCAGAGGTAGGTTCTTTACACGGAGAGTGGTGGGTGCGTGGAATGCACTGCCAGCGGTGGTAGTAGAAGCAGATACATTAGGGACATTTAAGCAACTCTTGGATAGGTACATGGATGATGGTAGAATGAAGGGTATGGAGGTAGTTTGATCTTAGGGTAGGTTAAAGAGTCGGCACAACATCGTGGGCCGAAGGGCCTGTACTGTGCTGCACTGTTCTATGTTCTATGTTCTTTGATATGAGGGTCCTTGAGAGAGTTCAGAGGAGATTTAGCAGAAGGGTTCCAGGGATGGAGCATTTTAGTTACAAGGTTAGGTTTGCATCCGCAGTATTTTGCTTTTATTTTAGGTTGGCAGAGCTGGGGTTGTTCTCCTTAGAACAAAAGAGATTGAGGGGAGATTTAATAGCAGTGTACCAGATTATGACAGGCTTGGATAAGTTAGACAAGGAAAAATTGTTCCCATTAACAGACTGCACAAGGAGTAGTGACCACAATTTGCCAGTTCTGTGGAAAAAAAGGATGTGGGGGAGTATGAGGAAGCACTGTTTTTATATCTCAAGTGATAATGACCTGGAACTCGCTGCCCACAAGAGTGGTGGAAGCAGAAATTATCAATGCCTTCAGGAGGAATTCTGAGAAAAGCAGACTTGCAGGGCTACGGGCATCGAGCCTGACTGCGTTGCTCTGTGCAGAGATGGCATGGACCGAGTTGTCTCCTTCTCTGCTGGAAATAACTATGAAGTTTTGCAGTGTTCTCACCACACGTGGCTCCTGTTCCTTTGATGTCACATCACAGTTCTATTGTTCCCCTTCTTCTGGCCAGTTCAGACTAATGAATGACTGCTCTCTGCACTGGACAGCTGTTTCTCATTGCACCCCGTTTCTAAAAGTCTATGCTCCAGGTGAGGCTTGAACTCACAACCTCGGCATAGCTCATTAATTGTACTGCTGTATAAGTACCACACGCTTACCGATTGCACCACTGGAGCCACATTACTCTCTTTATAGTATGGCGAATTGTAGGCAAGTTAGCTGAACATCAGTCGTCTGGAAAATGTCCGAATCTATCACAAAGGAAGTATTAACAAGCACTTGAAAAATCATTGTCTGATCAAACAAAGTCAACATGTTTTTACCGAATGGAAATCTTGATTGACAGATTTATTCCAGAATTCTGAGGATGTAACTGAAAGGGCAGGAATGTAGTATAATTGGATTTCCAAAAGGCATTCGGTAAGATTAATACACTAGATAAAGGCTCATGGAATTGAAGTAATATATTAACATGCAAGGAGGACTTAGAGGTAAACAGACAGAAAGCAACGAGTAGGGAGAAATGGAGCATTTTCAAGATATCAGACTGCAACTCGTGGAGTGCCTCAAGGATCATTGCTGGGGCCAAAGCTTTGTCCAATACCGAGAATGTGGTGGAATCGGATTCGGTCCTGGGTTGAAGAGAAGATTGGTCTTTATCATCATTGATGCCAGCCTCGAGAGAATTCCATTAAATCCACGTGCTGTCAAGAGACGGGTGAAAGCACTGAATATAGAAAACATGATGGGTCCTGACACAATTCCAACTGTCATACTGAAGACCTGTGCTCTAGAACCAGCTGTGGCCTGAGAGACGCTGTTTCCGTATAATTGCAAAACGCACATCTTCCTGACAATGCGCAATTTGCCCAGCTATGTCCTGTCTACAAAAATCGGGAAAAGTCCAATCCGCCCATTAACGACCCCATCAGTCCACTCACAATCATCAGCAAAGTTGTGGAAGGTATCGTTGACAGTGCTATCAATAAACACTTACTCAGTAACACATCGTTGACCGATGCTCAGTTTGGGTTCCACCAGGGGCACGCAATTCCAGACTTAATTACAACCTTGACCAAACATGGAAAATAGAGCTGTTTCCAAGAGGTGACAGTGACTGAAATTGACATAAAAATAACATTAGACCTAGCATGGGATCAAGGAGCCCGAACTAAACTGCAGGCAATGGGAAAGAGGGGGAAAATGCTCCACGAGATGACGTCTTACCTAACACAAAGGTATGTCCCAGGGGGAGTGTTTGCTCGAGTGGTTGGGGGGGATTGAACTAAAATGGCAGGGGGATTGGAAACTTTGCAAGGAGTCAGAGGAAGGGGGAATCAAGGACAAGAACAAACGACATTAAGGGGAATAAGAAAAGTGATAGGCAGAGAAATCAAGGGCCTGAATCAAACAGGGCCACAGTGAAAAATAGTGGGAAGGAGACAAGCAACGTAAAAAAGACAAGCCTTAAGGCTTTGTGACTTAACGTGTGGAGTATTAACAATCTTCTTCTTTGGCCTCCTTGTCTCGGGAGACAATGGGTAAGCGCCTGGAGGTGGTTAGTGGTTTGTGGAACAGCGCCTGGAGTGGCGAAAAAGGCCAATTCGAGAGTGACAGACTCTTCCACACGTGCTGCAGATAAAATTGGTTGTCGGGGCTGTTACGCAGTTGGCTCTCCCCTTGCACTTCTGACTTTTTTCCTGCCAACTGCTACAACAGGCCATAGATAGGATCGTAGAATGGACAGAATGGTGGCAGATAGAATTTTATCCTCACAAGTGTGAAGTGATGCATTTTGACAGAAGAATTAAGAAGAGGCAATGTAGACATAATAGCATAGTTCTAAAGAGTGTGCTGGAACAGAGTGACCTGGGAGTGCTGGTGCATAGATCTTTGAAGGTGGCAAGATATACTGAGAGAATAGTTAGTAAAGCATAAGGAATCTTAGGCTTAATAAAAAGAAGTACTCAGCACAATTATGGTGAACCTTTATAAAGCTCTGGTTAGCCACAACTCTGTCCTGTTCTTGTCACCACATTTCAGGAACGATAAAGGTAGGGGAGGTCCTTAATGAATCCTTTGCTTCAGTATTCACTAGTGAGAGGGACCTTGTCGTTTGTGAGGACAGCGTGGAACAGGCTGATATGCTCGAACAGGTTGATGTTAAGCAGGAGGATGTGCTGGAAATTTTGAAAGACATGATGATAGATAAGTCCCCGGGGCCATAAGGGATATACCCAAGGTTATTACGGGAAGCGAGGGAAGAATTTGCCGCGGCTTTGGCGATGATTCAGTTTAGTTCAGAGATACAGCACTGAAACGGGCCCTTCGGCCCATCGAGTCTGTGCCGACCATCAACCACCCATTTATACTAAGCTTACACTAATCCCATATTCCTACCACATCCCCACCTGTCCCTATATTTCCCTATCACCTACCTATACTAGGGGCAACTTATAATGGCCAATTAACCTATAAACCTGCAAGTCTTTGGCATGTGGGAGGAAACCGGAGCACCCGGAGGAAACCCACGCAGACACAGGGAGAACTTTGATGATCTTTGCGTCCTCACTGTCCACTGGAGTGGTACAAGATGATTGGAGGGTGGCAAATGTTATTCCCTTGTTCAAGAAAGGGAATAGGGATAACCCTGGGAATTACAGACCAGTCAGTCTTACGTTGGTGGTGGGCAAATTATTGGAGAGGATTCTGAGAGACAGGATTTATGATTATTTGTAAAAGCATAGTTTGATTAGAGATAATAAGCATGACTTTGTGAGGGGCAGGTCATGCATCACAAGCCTTATTGAATTCTTTGAGGATGTGACAAAACACATTGATGAAGGAAGAGCAGTGGATGTGGTGTATATGGATTTTAGCACGGCGTTTGATAAGGTTCCCCATGGTAGGCTCATTCAGAAAGTAAGGAGGCATGGGATACAGGGAAATTTGGCTGTCTGGATACAGAATTGGCTGGCCCATAGAAGACAGAGTGTGGTAGTAGGTGGAAAGTATTCAGCCTGGAGCTCGGTGACCAGTGGTGTTCCGCAGGGATCTGTTCTGAGACTTCTGCTCTTTGTGATTTTTATAAATGACTTGGATGAGGAAGTGGAAGGTTGGGTTAGTAATTTTGCCGATGACACAAAGGTAGCTGGAGTTGTGGATAGTGTGGAGGGCTGTTGTAGGTTGCAACGGGACATTGCCAGGATGCAGAGCTGGGCTGAGAAGTGGCAGATGGAGTTCAACATGGAAAAGTGTGAAGTGATTCATTTTGGAAGGTCGAATTTGAATGCAGAATACAGGCTTAAAGACAGGATTCTTGGCAGTGTGGAGGAACAGAGGGATCTTGGGGTCCATGTCCATAGATCCCTCAAAGGTGCCACCCAAGTTGATAGGTTTGTTAAGAAGGCATATGGTGTGTTGGCTTTCATTAACAGGGGGATTGAGTTTAAGAGCAGCGAGGTTATGCTGCAACTCTATAAAGCCCTGGTTAGACCACACTTGGAATATTGTGTTCAGTTCTGGTCGCCTCATTATAAGAAGGATGTGGAAGCTTCAGAGAGTTTGCAGAGGAGATTTACCAGGATGCTGCCTGGACTGGAGGGCATGTCTTATGCAGAAAGGTTGAGGGAGCTCGGGCTTTTCTCATTGGAGCGAAGAAGGATGAGAGGTGACTTGATAGAGGTGTATAAGATGATGAGAGGCATAGATAGAGTGGATAGATCAGATTAGATTAGAGATACAGCACTGAAACAGGCCCTTCGGCCCACCGAGTCTGTGCCGAACATCAACCACCCATTTATACTAATCCTACACTAATCCCATATTCCTACCAAACATCCCCACCTGTTCTTATATTTCCCTACCACCTACCTATACTAGTGACAATTTATAATGGCCAATTAACCTATCAACCTGCAAGTCTTTTGGCTTGTGGGAGGAAACCGGAGCACCCGGAGAAAACCCACGCAGACACAGGGAGAACTTGCAAACTCCACACAGGCAGTACCCGGAATGGAACCCGGGTCCCTGGAGCTGTGAGGCTGCGGTGCTAACCACTGCGCCACTGTGCCGCCCGATAGCCAGAGACTTTTTCCCAGGGCAGAAAGGGCTATCACCAGGGGGCATAATTTATAGGTGACAGGAGGAAGGTTTAGAGGAGATGTCAGAGGTAGGTTTTTTACACGGAGAGTGGTGGGTGCGTGGAATGCACTGCCAGCGGTGGTAGTAGAAGCAGATACATTAGGGACATTTAAGCAACTCTTGGATAGGTACATGGATGATGGTAGAATGAAGGGTATGGAGGTAGTTTGATCTTAGGGTAGGTTAAAGAGTCGGCACAACATCGTGGGCCGAAGGGCCTGTACTGTGCTGTACTGTTCTATGTTCTATGTTCTTTGATATGAGGGTCCTTGAGAGAGTTCAGAGGAGATTTAGCAGAAGGGTTCCAGGGATGGAGCATTTTAGTTACAAGGTTAGGTTTGCATCCGCAGTATTTTGCTTTTATTTTAGGTTGGCAGAGCTGGGGTTGTTCTCCTTAGAACAAAAGAGATTGAGGGGAGATTTAATAGCAGTGTACCAGATTATGACAGGCTTGGATAAGTTAGACAAGGAAAAATTGTTCCCATTAACAGACTGCACAAGGAGTAGTGACCACAATTTGCCAGTTCTGTGGAAAAAAAGGATGTGGGGGAGTATGAGGAAGCACTGTTTTTATATCTCAAGTGATAATGACCTGGAACTCGCTGCCCACAAGAGTGGTGGAAGCAGAAATTATCAATGCCTTCAGGAGGAATTCTGAGAAAAGCAGACTTGCAGGGCTACGGGCATCGAGCCTGACTGCGTTGCTCTGTGCAGAGATGGCATGGACCGAGTTGTCTCCTTCTCTGCTGGAAATAACTATGAAGTTTTGCAGTGTTCTCACCACACGTGGCTCCTGTTCCTTTGATGTCACATCACAGTTCTATTGTTCCCCTTCTTCTGGCCAGTTCAGACTAATGAATGACTGCTCTGTGCACTGGACAGCTGTTTCTCATTGCACCCCGTTTCTAAAAGTCTATGCTCCAGGTGAGGCTTGAACTCACAACCTCAGCATAGCTCATTAATTGTACTGCTGTATAAGTACCACGCGCTTACCGATTGCGCCACTGGAGCCACATTACTTTCTTTATAGTATGGCGAATTGTAGGCAAGTTAGCTGAACATCAGTCGTCTGGAAAATGTCCGAATCTATCACAAAGGAAGTATTAACAAGCACTTGGAAAATCATTGTCTGATCAAACAAAGTCAACATGTTTTTACCGAATGGAAATCTTGATTGACAGATTTATTCCAGAATTCTGAGGATGTAACTGAAAGGGCAGGAATGTAGTATAATTGGATTTCCAAAAGGCATTCGGTAAGATTAATACACTAGATAAAGGCTCATGGAATTGAAGTAATATATTAACATGCAAGGAGGACTTAGAGGTAAACAGACAGAAAGCAACGAGTAGGGAGAAATGGAGCATTTTCAAGATATCAGACTGCAACTCGTGGAGTGCCTCAAGGATCATTGCTGGGGCCAAAGCTTTGTCCAATACCGAGAATGTGGTGGAATCGGATTCGGTCCTGGGTTGAAGAGAAGATTGGTCCTTATCATCATTGATGCCAGCCTCGAGAGAATTCCATTAAATCCACGTGCTGTCAAGAGACGGGTGAAAGCACTGAATATAGAAAACATGATGGGTCCTGACACAATTCCAACTGTCATACTGAAGACCTGTGCTCTAGAACCAGCTGTGGCCTGAGAGACGCTGTTTCCGTATAATTGCAAAACGCACATCTTCCTGACAATGCGCAATTTGCCCAGCTATGTCCTGTCTACAAAAATCGGGAAAAGTCCAATCCGCCCATTAACGACCCCATCAGTCTACTCACAATCATCAGCAAAGTTGTGGAAGGTATCGTTGACAGTGCTATCAATAAACATTTACTCAGTAACACATCGTTGACCGATGCTCAGTTTGGGTTCCACCAGGGGCACGCAATTCCAGACTTAATTACAACCTTGACCAAACATGGAAAATAGAGCTGTTTCCAAGAGGTGACAGTGACTGAAATTGACATAAAAATAACATTAGACCTAGCATGGGATCAAGGAGCCCGAACTAAACTGCAGGCAATGGGAAAGAGGGGGAAAATGCTCCACGAGATGACGTCTTACCTAACACAAAGGTATGTCCCAGGGGGAGTGTTTGCTCGAGTGGTTGGGGGGGATTGAACTAAAATGGCAGGGGGATTGGAAACTTTGCAAGGAGTCAGAGGAAGGGGGAATCAAGGACAAGAACAAACGACATTAAGGGGAATAAGAAAAGTGATAGGCAGAGAAATCAAGGGCCTGAATCAAACAGGGCCACAGTGAAAAATAGTGGGAAGGAGACAAGCAACGTAAAAAAGACAAGCCTTAAGGCTTTGTGACTTAACGTGTGGAGTATTAACAATCTTCTTCTTTGGCCTCCTTGTCTCGGGAGACAATGGGTAAGCGCCTGGAGGTGGTTAGTGGTTTGTGGAACAGCGCCTGGAGTGGCGAAAAAGGCCAATTCGAGAGTGACAGACTCTTCCACACGTGCTGCAGATAAAATTGGTTGTCGGGGCTGTTACGCAGTTGGCTCTCCCCTTGCACTTCTGACTTTTTTCCTGCCAACTGCTACAACAGGCCATAGATAGGATCGTAGAATGGACAGAATGGTGGCAGATAGAATTTTATCCTCACAAGTGTGAAGTGATGCATTTTGACAGAAGAATTAAGAAGAGGCAATGTAGACGTAATAGCATAGTTCTAAAGAGTGTGCTGGAACAGAGTGACCTGGGAGTGCTGGTGCATAGATCTTTGAAGTTGGCAAGATATACTGAGAGAATAGTTAGTAAAGCATAAGGAATCGTAGGCTTAATAAAAAGAAGTACTCAGCACAATTATGGTGAACCTTTATAAAGCTCTGGTTAGCCACAAATCTTTCCTGTTCTTGTCACCACATTTCAGGAACGATAAAGGTAGGGGAGGTCCTTAATGAATCCTTTGCTTCAGTATTCACTAGTGAGAGGGACCTTGTCGTTTGTGAGGACAGCGTGGAACAGGCTGATATGCTCGAACAGGTTGATGTTAAGCAGGAGGATGTGCTGGAAATTTTGAAAGACATGATGATAGATAAGTCCCCGGGGCCATAAGGGATATACCGAAGGTTATTACGGGAAGCGAGGGAAGAATTTGCCGCGGCTTTGGCGATGATTCAGTTTACTTCAGAGATACAGCACTGAAACAGGCCCTTCGGCCCATCGAGTCTGTGCCGACCATCAACCACCCATTGATACTAATCCTACACTAATCCCATATTCCTACCACATCCCCACCTGTCCCTATATTTCCCTATCACCTACCTATACTAGGGGCAACTTATAATGGCCAATTAACCTATCAACCTGCAAGTCTTTGGCATGTGGGAGGAAACCGGAGCACCCGGAGGAAACCCACGCAGACACAGGGAGTACTTTGACGACCTTTACGTCCTCACTGTCCACTGGAGTGGTACAAGATGATTGGAGGGTGGCAAATGTTATTCCCTTGTTCAAGAAAGGGAATAGGGATAACCTGGGAATTACAGACCAGTCAGTCTTACGTTGGTGGTGGGCAAATTATTGGAGAGGATTCTGAGAGACAGGATTTATGATTATTTGTAAAAGCATAGTTTGATTAGAGATAATAAGCATGACTTTGTGAGGGGCAGGTCATGCCTCACAAGCCTTATTGAATTCTTTGAGGATGTGACAAAACACATTGATGAAGGAAGAGCAGTGGATGTGGTGTATATGGATTTTAGCACGGCGTTTGATAAGGTTCCCCATGGTAGGCTCATTCAGAAAGTAAGGAGGCATGGGATACAGGGAAATTTGGCTGTCTGGATACAGAATTGGCTGGCCCATAGAAGACAGAGTGTGGTAGTATGTGGAAAGTATTCAGCCTGGAGCTCGGTGACCAGTGGTGTTCCGCAGGGATCTGTTCTGAGACTTCTGCTCTTTGTGATTTTTATAAATGACTTGGATGAGGAAGTGGAAGGTTGGGTTAGTAATTTTGCCGATGACACAAAGGTAGCTGGAGTTGTGGATAGTGTGGAGGGCTGTTGTAGGTTGCAACGGGACATTGCCAGGATGCAGAGCTGGGCTGAGAAGTGGCAGATGGAGTTCAACATGGAAAAGTGTGAAGTGATTCATTTTGGAAGGTCGAATTTGAATGCAGAATACAGGCTTAAAGACAGGATTCTTGGCAGTGTGGAGGAACAGAGGGATCTTGGGGTCCATGTCCATAGATCCCTCAAAGGTGCCACCCAAGTTGATAGGTTTGTTAAGAAGGCATATGGTGTGTTGGCTTTCATTAACAGGGGGATTGAGTTTAAGAGCAGCGAGGTTATGCTGCAACTCTATAAAGCCCTGGTTAGACCACACTTGGAATATTGTGTTCAGTTCTGGTCGCCTCATTATAAGAAGGATGTGGAAGCTTCAGAGAGTTTGCAGAGGAGATTTACCAGGATGCTGCCTGGACTGGAGGGCATGTCTTATGCAGAAAGGTTGAGGGAGCTCGGGCTTTTCTCATTGGAGCGAAGAAGGATGAGAGGTGACTTGATAGAGGTGTATAAGATGATGAGAGGCATAGATAGAGTGGATAGCCAGATACTTTTTCCCAGGGCAGAAAGGGCTATCACCAGGGGGCATAATTTTAAGGTGACAGGAGGAAGGTTTAGAGGAGATGTCAGAGGTAGGTTCTTTACACGGAGAGTGGTGGGTGCGTGGAATGCACTGCCAGCGGTGGTAGTAGAAGCAGATACATTAGGGACATTTAAGCAACTCTTGGATAGGTACATGGATGATGGTAGAATGAAGGGTATGGAGGTAGTTTGATCTTAGGGTAGGTTAAAGAGTCGGCACAACATCGTGGGCCGAAGGGCCTGTACTGTGCTGTACTGTTCTATGTTCTATGTTCTTTGATATGAGGGTCCTTGAGAGAGTTCAGAGGAGATTTAGCAGAAGGGTTCCAGGGATGGAGCATTTTAGTTACAAGGTTAGGTTTGCATCCGCAGTATTTTGCTTTTATTTTAGGTTGGCAGAGCTGGACTTGTTCTCCTTAGAACAAAAGAGATTGAGGGGAGATTTAATAGCAGTGTACCAGATTATGACAGGCTTGGATAAGTTAGACAAGGAAAAATTGTTCCCATTAACAGACTGCACAAGGAGTAGTGACCACAATTTGCCAGTTCTGTGGAAAAAAAGGATGTGGGGGAGTATGAGGAAGCACTGTTTTTATATCTCAAGTGATAATGACCTGGAACTCGCTGCCCACAAGAGTGGTGGAAGCAGAAATTATCAATGCCTTCAGGAGGAATTCTGAGAAAAGCAGACTTGCAGGGCTACGGGCATCGAGCCTGACTGCGTTGCTCTGTGCAGAGATGGCATGGACCGAGTTGTCTCCTTCTCTGCTGGAAATAACTATGAAGTTTTGCAGTGTTCTCACCACACGTGGCTCCTGTTCCTTTGATGTCACATCACAGTTCTATTGTTCCCCTTCTTCTGGCCAGTTCAGACTAATGAATGACTGCTCTCTGCACTGGACAGCTGTTTCTCATTGCACCCCGTTTCTAAAAGTCTATGCTCCAGGTGAGGCTTGAACTCACAACCTCGGCATAGCTCATTAATTGTACTGCTGTATAAGTACCACACGCTTACCGATTGCGCCACTGGAGCCACATTACTCTCTTTATAGTATGGCGAATTGTAGGCAAGTTAGCTGAACATCAGTCATCTGGAAAATGTCCGAATCTATCACAAAGGAAGTATTAACAAGCACTTGGAAAATAATTGTCTGATCAAACAAAGTCAACATGTTTTACCGAATGGAAATCTTGATTGACAGATTTATTCCAGAATTCTGAGGATGTAACTGAAAGGGCAGGAATGTAGTATAATTGGATTTCCAAAAGGCATTCGGTAAGATTAATACACTAGATAAAGGCTCATGGAATTGAAGTAATATATTAACATGCAAGGAGGACTTAGAGGTAAACAGACAGAAAGCAACGAGTAGGGAGAAATGGAGCATTTTCAAGATATCAGACTGCAACTCGTGGAGTGCCTCAAGGATCATTGCTGGGGCCAAAGCTTTGTCCAATACCGAGAATGTGGTGGAATCGGATTCGGTCCTGGGTTGAAGAGAAGATTGGTCCTTATCATCATTGATGCCAGCCTCGAGAGAATTCCATTAAATCCACGTGCTGTCAAGAGACGGGTGAAAGCACTGAATATAGAAAACATGATGGGTCCTGACACAATTCCAACTGTCATACTGAAGACCTGTGCTCTAGAACCAGCTGTGGCCTGAGAGACGCTGTTTCCGTATAATTGCAAAACGCACATCTTCCTGACAATGCGCAATTTGCCCAGCTATGTCCTGTCTACAAAAATCGGGAAAAGTCCAATCCGCCCATTAACGACCCCATCAGTCTACTCACAATCATCAGCAAAGTTGTGGAAGGTATCGTTGACAGTGCTATCAATAAACACTTACTCAGTAACACATCGTTGACCGATGCTCAGTTTGGGTTCCACCAGGGGCACGCAATTCCAGACTTAATTACAACCTTGACCAAACATGGAAAATAGAGCTGTTTCCAAGAGGTGACAGTGACTGAAATTGACATAAAAATAACATTAGACCTAGCATGGGATCAAGGAGCCCGAACTAAACTGGAGGCAATGGGAAAGAGGGGGAAAATGCTCCACGAGATGACGTCTTACCTAACACAAAGGTATGTCCCAGGGGGAGTGTTTGCTCGAGTGGTTGGGGGGGATTGAACTAAAATGGCAGGGGGATTGGAAACTTTGCAAGGAGTCAGAGGAAGGGGGAATCAAGGACAAGAACAAACGACATTAAGGGGAATAAGAAAAGTGATAGGCAGAGAAATCAAGGGCCTGAATCAAACAGGGCCACAGTGAAAAATAGTGGGAAGGAGACAAGCAACGTAAAAAAGACAAGCCTTAAGGCTTTGTGACTGAACGTGTGGAGTATTAACAATCTTCTTCTTTGGCCTCCTTGTCTCGGGAGACAATGGGTAAGCGCCTGGAGGTGGTTAGTGGTTTGTGGAACAGCGCCTGGAGTGGCGAAAAAGGCCAATTCGAGAGTGACAGACTCTTCCACACGTGCTGCAGATAAAATTGGTTGTCGGGGCTGTTACGCAGTTGGCTCTCCCCTTGCACTTCTGACTTTTTTCCTGCCAACTGCTACAACAGGCCATAGATAGGGTCGCAGAATGGACAGAATGGTGGCAGATAGAATTTTATCCTCACAAGTGTGAAGTGATGCATTTTGACAGAAGAATTAAGAAGAGGCAATGTAGACGTAATAGCATAGTTCTAAAGAGTGTGCTGGAACAGAGTGACCTGGGAGTGCTGGTGCATAGATCTTTGAAGTTGGCAAGATATACTGAGAGAATAGTTAGTAAAGCATAAGGAATCGTAGGCTTAATAAAAAGAAGTACTCAGCACAATTATGGTGAACCTTTATAAAGCTCTGGTTAGCCACAAATCTTTCCTGTTCTTGTCACCACATTTCAGGAACGATAAAGGTAGGGGAGGTCCTTAATGAATCCTTTGCTTCAGTATTCACTAATGAGAGGGACCTTGTCGTTTGTGAGGACAGCGTGGAACAGGCTGATATGCTCGAACAGGTTGATGTTAAGCAGGAGGATGTGCTGGAAATTTTGAAAGACATGATGATAGATAAGTCCCCGGGGCCATAAGGGATATACCGAAGGTTATTACGGGAAGCGAGGGAAGAATTTGCCGCGGCTTTGGCGATGATTCAGTTTACTTCAGAGATACAGCACTGAAACAGGCCCTTCGGCCCATCGAATCTGTGCCGACCATCAACCACCCATTGATACTAATCCTACACTAATCCCATATTCCTACCACATCCCCACCTGTCCCTATATTTCCCTATCACCTACCTATACTAGGGGCAACTTATAATGGCCAATTAACCTATCAACCTGCAAGTCTTTGGCATGTGGGAGGAAACCGGAGCACCCGGAGGAAACCCACGCAGACACAGGGAGAACTTTGACGATCTTTACGTCCTCACTGTCCACTGGAGTGGTACAAGATGATTGGAGGGTGGCAAATGTTATTCCCTTGTTCAAGAAAGGGAATAGGGATAACCCTGGGAATTACAGACCAGTCAGTCTTACGTTGGTGGTGGGCAAATTATTGGAGAGGATTCTGAGAGACAGGATTTATGATTATTTGTAAAAGCATAGTTTGATTAGAGATAACAAGCATGACTTTGTGAGGGGCAGGTCATGCCTCACAAGCCTTATTGAATTCTTTGAGGATGTGACAAAACACATTGATGAAGGAAGAGCAGTGGATGTGGTGTATATGGATTTTAGCACCGCGTTTGATAAGGTTCCCCATGGTAGACTCATTCAGAAAGTAAGGAGGCATGGGATACAGGGAAATTTGGCTGTCTGGATACAGAATTGGCTGGCCCATAGAAGACAGAGTGTGGTAGTATGTGGAAAGTATTCAGCCTGGAGCTCGGTGACCAGTGGTGTTCCGCAGGGATCTGTTCTGAGACTTCTGCTCTTTGTGATTTTTATAAATGACTTGGATGAGGAAGTGGAAGGTTGGGTTAGTAATTTTGCCGATGACACAAAGGTAGCTGGAGTTGTGGATAGTGTGAAGGGCTGTTGTAGGTTGCAACGGGACATTGCCAGGATGCAGAGCTGGGCTGAGAAGTGGCAGATGGAGTTCAACATGGAAAATTGTGAAGTGATTCATTTTGGAAGGTCGAATTTGAATGCAGAATACAGGCTTAAAGACAGGATTCTTGGCAGTGTGGAGGAACAGAGGGATCTTGGGGTCCATGTCCATAGATCCCTCAAAGGTGCCACCCAAGTTGATAGGTTTGTTAAGAAGGCATATGGTGTGTTGGCTGTCATTAACAGGGGGATTGAGTTTAAGAGCAGCGAGGTTATGCTGCAACTCTATAAAGCCCTGGTTAGACCACACTTGGAATATTGTGTTCAGTTCTGGTCGCCTCATTATAAGAAGGATGTGGAAGCTTCAGAGAGTTTGCAGAGGAGATTTACCAGGATGCTGCCTGGACTGGAGGGCATGTCTTATGCAGAAAGGTTGAGGGAGCTCGGGCTTTTCTCATTGGAGCGAAGAAGGATGAGAGGTGACTTGATAGAGGTTTATAAGATGATGAGAGGCATAGATAGAGTGGATAGCCAGAGACTTTTTCCCAGGGCAGAAAGGGCTATCACCAGGGGGCATAATTTTAAGGTGACAGGAGGAAGGTTTAGAGGAGATGTCAGAGGTAGGTTCTTTACACGGAGAGTGGTGGGTGCGTGGAATGCACTGCCAGCGGTGGTAGTAGAAGCAGATACATTAGGGACATTTAAGCAACTCTTGGATAGGTACTTGGATGATGGTAGAATGAAGGGTATGGAGGTAGTTTGATCTTAGGGTAGGTTAAAGAGTCGGCACAACATCGTGGGCCGAAGGGCCTGTACTGTGCTGTACTGTTCTATGTTCTATGTTCTTTGATATGAGGGTCCTTGAGAGAGTTCAGAGGAGATTTAGCAGAAGGGTTCCAGGGATGGAGCATTTTAGTTACAAGGTTAGGTTTGCATCCGCAGTATTTTGCTTTTATTTTAGGTTGGCAGAGCTGGGGTTGTTCTCCTTAGAACAAAAGAGATTGAGGGGAGATTTAATAGCAGTGTACCAGATTATGACAGGCTTGGATAAGTTAGACAAGGAAAAATTGTTCCCATTAACAGACTGCACAAGGAGTAGTGACCACAATTTGCCAGTTCTGTGGAAAAAAAGGATGTGGGGGAGTATGAGGAAGCACTGTTTTTATATCTCAAGTGATAATGACCTGGAACTCGCTGCCCACAAGAGTGGTGGAAGCAGAAATTATCAATGCCTTCAGGAGGAATTCTGAGAAAAGCAGACTTGCAGGGCTACGGGCATCGAGCCTGACTGCGTTGCTCTGTGCAGAGATGGCATGGACCGAGTTGTCTCCTTCTCTGCTGGAAATAACTATGAAGTTTTGCAGTGTTCTCACCACACGTGGCTCCTGTTCCTTTGATGTCACATCACAGTTCTATTGTTCCCCTTCTTCTGGCCAGTTCAGACTAATGAATGAGTGCTCTCTGCACTGGACAGCTGTTTCTCATTGCACCCCGTTTCTAAAAGTCCATGCTCCAGGTGAGGCTTGAACTCACAACCTCAGCATAGTTCATTAATTGTACTGCTGTATAAGTACCATGCGCTTACCGATTGCGCCACTGGAGCCACATTACTCTCTTTATAGTATGGCGAATTGTAGGCAAGTTAGCTGAACATCAGTCGTCTGGAAAATGTCCGAATCTATCACAAAGGAAGTATTAACAAGCACTTGGAAAATCATTGTCTGATCAAACAAAGTCAACATGTTTTTACCGAATGGAAATCTTGATTGACAGATTTATTCCAGAATTCTGAGGATGTAACTGAAAGGGCAGGAATGGAGTATAATTGGATTTCCAAAAGGCATTCGGTAAGATTAATACACTAGATAAAGGCTCATGGAATTGAAGTAATATATTAACATGCAAGGAGGACTTAGAGGTAAACAGACAGAAAGCAACGAGTAGGGAGAAATGGAGCATTTTCAAGATATCAGACTGCAACTCGTGGAGTGCCTCAAGGATCATTGCTGGGGCCAAAGCTTTGTCCAATACCGAGAATGTGGTGGAATCGGATTCGGTCCTGGGTTGAAGAGAAGATTGGTCTTTATCATCATTGATGCCAGCCTCGAGAGAATTCCATTAAATCCACGTGCTGTCAAGAGACGGGTGAAAGCACTGAATATAGAAAACATGATGGGTCCTGACACAATTCCAACTGTCATACTGAAGACCTGTGCTCTAGAACCAGCTGTGGCCTGAGAGACGCTGTTTCCGTATAATTGCAAAACGCACATCTTCCTGACAATGCGCAATTTGCCCAGCTATGTCCTGTCTACAAAAATCGGGAAAAGTCCAATCCGCCCATTAACGACCCCATCAGTCTACTCACAATCATCAGCAAAGTTGTGGAAGGTATCGTTGACAGTGCTATCAATAAACACTTACTCAGTAACACATCGTTGACCGATGCTCAGTTTGGGTTCCACCAGGGGCACGCAATTCCAGACTTAATTACAACCTTGACCAAACATGTAAAATAGAGCTGTTTCCAAGAGGTGACAGTGACTGAAATTGACATAAAAATAACATTAGACCTAGCATGGGATCAAGGAGCCCGAACTAAACTGGAGGCAATGGGAAAGAGGGGGAAAATGCTCCACGAGATGACGTCTTACCTAACACAAAGGTATGTCCCAGGGGGAGTGTTTGCTCGAGTGGTTGGGGGGGATTGAACTAAAATGGCAGGGGGATTGGAAACTTTGCAAGGAGTCAGAGGAAGGGGGAATCAAGGACAAGAACAAACGACATTAAGGGGAATAAGAAAAGTGATAGGCAGAGAAATCAAGGGCCTGAATCAAACAGGGCCACAGTGAAAAATAGTGGGAAGGAGACAAGCAACGTAAAAAAGACAAGCCTTAAGGCTTTGTGACTTAACGTGTGGAGTATTAACAATCTTCTTCTTTGGCCTCCTTGTCTCGGGAGACAATGGGTAAGCGCCTGGAGGTGGTTAGTGGTTTGTGGAACAGCGCCTGGAGTGGCGAAAAAGGCCAATTCGAGACTGACAGACTCTTCCACATGTGCTGCAGATAAAATTGGTTGTCGGGGCTGTTACGCAGTTGGCTCTCCCCTTGCACTTCTGACTTTTTTCCTGCCAACTGCTACAACAGGCCATAGATAGGATCGTAGAATGGACAGAATGGTGGCAGATAGAATTTTATCCTCACAAGTGTGAAGTGATGCATTTTGACAGAAGAATTAAGAAGAGGCAATGTAGACATAATAGCATAGTTCTAAAGAGTGTGCTGGAACAGAGTGACCTGGGAGTGCTGGTGCATAGATCTTTGAAGGTGGCAAGATATACTGAGAGAATAGTTAGTAAAGCATAAGGAATCTTAGGCTTAATAAAAAGAAGTACTCAGTACAATTATGGTGAACCTTTATAAAGCTCTGGTTAGCCACAACTCTGTCCTGTTCTTGTCACCACATTTCAGGAACGATAAAGGTAGGGGAGGTCCTTAATGAATCCTTTGCTTCAGTATTCACTAGTGAGAGGGACCTTGTCGTTTGTGAGGACAGCGTGGAACAGGCTGATATGCTCGAACAGGTTGATGTTAAGCAGGAGGATGTGCTGCAAATTTTGAAAGACATGATGATAGATAAGTCCCCGGGGCCATAAGGGATATACCCAAGGTTATTACGGGAAGCGAGGGAAGAATTTGCCACGGCTTTGGCGATGATTCAGTTTACTTCAGAGATACAGCACTGAAACAGGCCCTTCGGCCCATCGAGTCTGTGCCGACCATCAACCACTCATTTATACTAATCCTACACTAATCCCATATTCCTACCACATCCCCACCTGTCCCTATATTTCCCTATCACCTACCTATACTAGGGGCAATTTATAATGGCCTATTAACCTATCAACCTGCAAGTCTTTGGCATGTGGGAGGAAACCGGAGCACCCGGAGGAAACCCACGCAGACACAGGGAGAACTTTGACGATCTTTGCGTCCTCACAGTCCACTGGAGTGGTACAAGATGATTGGAGGGTGGCAAATGTTATTCCCTTGTTCAAGAAAGGGAATAGGGATAACCCTGGGAATTACAGACCAGTCAGTCTTACGTTGGTGGTGGGCAAATTATTGGAGAGGATTCTGAGAGACAGGATTTATGATTATTTGTAAAAGCATAGTTTGATTAGAGATAATAAGCATGATTTTGTGAGGGGCAGGTCATGCCTCACAAGCCTTATTGAATTCTTTGAGGATGTGACAAAACACATTGATGAAGGAAGAGCAGTGGATGTGGTGTATATGGATTTTAGCACGGCGTTTGATAAGGTTCCCCATGGTAGGCTCATTCAGAAAGTAAGGAGGCATGGGATACAGGGAAATTTGGCTGTCTGGATACAGAATTGGCTGGCCCATAGAAGACAGAGTGTGGTAGTAGGTGGAAAGTATTCAGCCTGGAGCTCGGTGACCAGTGGTGTTCCGCAGGGATCTGTTCTGAGACTTCTGCTCTTTGTGATTTTTATAAATGACTTGGATGAGGAAGTGGAAGGTTGGGTTAGTAATTTTGCCGATGACACAAAGGTTGCTGGAGTTGTGGATAGTGTGGAGGGCTGTTGTAGGTTGCAACGGGACATTGACAGGATGCAGAGCTGGGCTGAGAAGTGGCAGATGGAGTTCAACCTGGAAAAGTGTGAAGTGATTCATTTTGGAAGGTCGAATTTGAATGCAGAATACAGGCTTAAAGACAGGATTCTTGGCAGTGTGGAGGAACAGAGGGATCTTGGGGTCCATGTCCATAGATCCCTCAAAGGTGCCACCCAAGTTGATAGGTTTGTTAAGAAGGCGTATGGTGTGTTGGCTTTCATTAACAGGGGGATTGAGTTTAAGAGCAGCGAGGTTATGCTGCAACTCTATAAAGCCCTGGTTAGACCACACTTGGAATATTGTGTTCAGTTCTGGTCGCCTCATTATAAGAAGGATGTGGAAGCTTTAGAGAGTTTGCAGAGGAGATTTACCAGGATGCTGCCTGGACTGGAGGGCATGTCTTATGCAGAAAGGTTGAGGGAGCTCGGGCTTTTCTCATTGGAGCGAAGAAGGATGAGAGGTGACTTGATAGAGGTGTATAAGATGATGAGAGGCATAGATAGAGTGGATAGCCAGAGACTTTTTCCCAGGGCAGAAAGGGCTATCACCAGGGGGCATAATTTTAAGGTGACAGGAGGAAGGTTTAGAGGAGATGTCAGAGGTAGGTTCTTTACACGGAGAGTGGTGGGTGCGTGGAATGCACTGCCAGCGGTGGTAGTAGAAGCAGATACATTAGGGACATTTAAGCAACTCTTGGATAGGTACATGGATGATGGTAGAATGAAGGGTATGGAGGTAGTTTGATCTTAGGGTAGGTTAAAGAGTCGGCACAACATCGTGGGCCGAAGGGCCTGTACTGTGCTGTACTGTTCTATGTTCTATGTTCTTTGATATGAGGGTCCTTGAGAGAGTTCAGAGGAGATTTAGCAGAAGGGTTCCAGGGATGGAGCATTTTAGTTACAAGGTTAGGTTTGCATCCGCAGTATTTTGCTTTTATTTTAGGTTGGCAGAGCTGGGGTTGTTCTCCTTAGAACAAAAGAGATTGAGGGGAGATTTAATAGCAGTGTACCAGATTATGACAGGTTTGGATAAGTTAGACAAGGAAAAATTGTTCCCATTAACAGACTGCACAAGGAGTAGTGACCACAATTTGCCAGTTCTGTGGAAAAAAAGGATGTGGGGGAGTATGAGGAAGCACTGTTTTTATATCTCAAGTGATAATGACCTGGAACTCGCTGCCCACAAGAGTGGTGGAAGCAGAAATTATCAATGCCTTCAGGAGGAATTCTGAGAAAAGCAGACTTGCAGGGCTACGGGCATCGAGCCTGACTGCGTTGCTCTGTGCAGAGATGGCATGGACCGAGTTGTCTCCTTCTCTGCTGGAAATAACTATGAAGTTTTGCAGTGTTCTCACCACACGTGGCTCCTGTTCCTTTGATGTCACATCACAGTTCTATTGTTCCCCTTCTTCTGGCCAGTTCAGACTAATGAATGACTGCTCTGTGCACTGGACAGCTGTTTCTCATTGCACCCCGTTTCTAAAAGCCTATGCTCCAGGTGAGGCTTGAACTCACAACCTCGGCATCGCTCATTAATTGTACTGCTGTATAAGTACCACACGCTTACCGATTGCGCCACTGGAGCCACATTACTCTCTTTATAGTACGGCGAATTGTAGGCAAGTTAGCTGAACATCAGTCGTCTGGAAAATGCCCGAATCTATCACAAAGGAAGTATTAACAAGCACTTGGAAAATCATTGTCTGATCAAACAAAGTCAACATGTTTTTACCGAATGGAAATCTTGATTGACAGATTTATTCCAGAATTCTGAGGATGTAACTGAAAGGGCAGGAATGTAGTATAATTGGATTTCCAAAAGGCATTCGGTAAGATTAATACACTAGATAAAGGCTCATGGAATTGAAGTAATATTTTAACATGCAAGGAGGACTTAGAGGTTAACAGACAGAAAGCAACGAGTAGGGATAAATGGAGCATTTTCAAGATATCAGACTGCAACTCGTGGAGTGCCTCAAGGATCAGTGCTGGGGCCAAAGCTTTGTCCAATACGGAGAGTGTGGTGGAAGCGGATTTGGTCCTGGGTTGAAGAGAAGATTGGTCCTTATCATCATTGATGCCAGCCTCGAGAGAATTCCATTAAATCCACGTGCTGTCAAGACACGGGTGAAAGCACTGAATATGGAAAACACGATGGGCCCTGACACAATTCCAACTGTCATACTGAAGACCTGTGCTCTAGAACCAGCTGTGGCCTGAGAGACGCTGTTTCCGTATAATTGCAAAACGCACATCTTCCTGACAATGCGCAATTTGCCCAGCTATGTCCTGTCTACAAAAATCGGGAAAAGTCCAATCCGCCCATTAACGACCCCATCAGTCTACTCACAATCATCAGCAAAGTTGTGGAAGGTATCGTTGACAGTGCTATCAATAAACACTTACTCAGTAACACATCGTTGACCGATGCTCAGTTTGGGTTCCCCCAGGGGCACGCAATTCCAGACTTCATTACAACCTTGACCAAACATGGAAAATAGAGCTGTTTCCAAGAGGTGACAGTGACTGAAATTGACATAAAAATAACATTAGACCTAGCATGGGATCAAGGAGCCCGAACTAAACTGGAGGCAATGGGAAAGAGGGGGAAAATGCTCCACGAGATGACGTCTTACCTAACACAAAGGTATGTCCCAGGGGGAGTGTTTGCTCGAGTGGTTGGGGGGGATTGAACTGAAATGGCAGGGGGATTGGAAACTTTGCAAGGAGTCAGAGGAAGGGGGAATCAAGGACAAGAACAAAAGACATTAAGGGGAATAAGAAAAGTGATAGGCAGAGAAATCAAGGGCCTGAATCAAACAGGGCCACAGTGAAAAATAGTGGGAAGGAGACAAGCAACGTAAAAAAGACAAGCCTTAAGGCTTTGTGACTTAACGTGTGGAGTATTAACAATCTTCTTCTTTGGCCTCCTTGTCTCAGGAGACAATGGGTAAGCGCCTGGAGGTGGTTAGTGGTTTGTGGAACAGCGCCTGGAGTGGCGAAAAAGGCCAATTCGAGAGTGACAGACTCTTCCACACGTGCTGCAGATAAAATTGGTTGTCGGGGCTGTTACGCAGTTGGCTCCCCCCTTTGCACTTCTGACTTTTTTCCTGCCAACTGCTACAACAGGCCATAGATAGGATCGTAGAAAGGACAGAATGGTGGCAGATAGAATTTTATCCTCACAAGTGTGAAGTGATGCATTTTGACAGAAGAATTAAGAAGAGGCAATGTAGACGTAATAGCATAGTTCTAAAGAGTGTGCTGGAACAGAGTGACCTGGGAGTGCTGGTGCATAGATCTTTGAAGGTGGCAAGATATACTGAGATAATAGTTAGTAAAGCATAAGGAAACTTAGGCTTAATAAAAAGAAGTACTCAGTACAATTATGGTGAACCTTTATAAAGCTCTGGTTAGCCACAAATCTTTCCTGTTCTTGTCACCACATTTCAGGAACGATAAAGGTAGGGGAGGTCCTTAATGAATCCTTTGCTTCAGTATTCACGAGTGAGAGGGACCTTGTCGTTTGTGAGGACAGCGTGGAACAGGCTGATATGCTCGAACAGGTTGATGTTAAGCAGGAGGATGTGCTGGAAATTTTGAAAGACATGATGATAGATAAGTCCCCGGGGCCATAAGGGATATACCCAAGGTTATTACGGGAAGCGAGGGAAGAATTTGCCGCGGCTTTGGCGATGATTCAGTTTACTTCAGAGATACAGCACTGAAACAGGCCCTTCGGCCCATCGAGTCTGTGCCGACCATCAACCACCCATTGATACTAATCCTACACTAATCCCATATTCCTACCACATCCCCACCTGTCTCTATATTTCCCTATCACCTACCTATACTAGGGGCAACTTATAATGGCCAATTAACCTATCAACCTGCAAGTCTTTGGCATGTGGGAGGAAACCGGAGCACCCGGAGGAAACCCACGCAGACACAGGGAGAACTTTGACGATCTTTGCGTCCTCACTGTCCACTGGAGTGGTACAAGATGATTGGAGGGTGGCAAATGTTATTCCCTTGTTCAAGAAAGGGAATAGGGATAACCCTGGGAATTACAGACCAGTCAGTCTTACGTTGGTGGTGGGCAAATTATTGGAGAGGATTCTGAGAGACAGGATTTATGATTATTTGTAAAAGCATAGTTTGATTAGAGATAATAAGCATGACTTTGTGAGGGGCAGGTCATGCCTCACAAGCCTTATTGAATTCTTTGAGGATGTGACAAAACACATTGATGAAGGAAGAGCAGTGGATGTGGTGTATATGGATTTTAGCACGGCGTTTGATAAGGTTCCCCATGGTAGGCTCATTCAGAAAGTAAGGAGGCATGGGATACAGGGAAATTTGGCTGTCTGGATACAGAATTGGCTGGCCCATAGAAGACAGAGTGTGGTAGTAGGTGGAAAGTATTCAGCCTGGAGCTCGGTGACCAGTGGTGTTCCGCAGGGATCTGTTCTGAGACTTCTGCTCTTTGTGATTTTTATAAATGACTTGGATGAGGAAGTGGAAGGTTGGGTTAGTAATTTTGCCGATGACACAAAGGTTGCTGGAGTTGTGGATAGTGTGGCGGGCTGTTGTAGGTTGCAACGGGACATTGCCAGGATGCAGAGCTGGGCTGAGAAGTGGCAGATGGAGTTCAACATGGAAAAGTGTGAAGTGATTCATTTTGGAAGGTCGAATTTGAATGCAGAATACAGGCTTAAAGACAGGATTCTTGGCAGTGTGGAGGAACAGAGGGATCTTGGGGTCCATGTCCATAGATCCCTCAAAGGTGCCACTTAAGTTGATAGGTTTGTTAAGAAGGCATATGGTGTGTTGGCTTTCATTAACAGGGAGATTGAGTTTAAGAGCAGCGAGGTTATGCTGCAACTCTATAAAGCCCTGGTTAGACCACACTTGGAATATTATGTTCAATTCTGGTCGCCTCATTATAAGAAGGATGTGGAAGCTTTGGAGAGTTTGCAAAGGAGATTTACCAGGATGCTGTCTGGACTGGAGGGCATGTCTTATGCAGAAAGGTTGAGGGAGCTCGGGCTTTTCTCATTGGAGCGAAGAAGGATGAGAGGTGACTTGATAGCGGTGTATAAGATGATGAGAGGCACAGATAGAGTGGATAGCCAGAGACTTTTTCCCAGGGCAGAAAGGGCTATCACCAGGGGGCATAATTTTAAGGTGACAGGAGGAAGGTTTAGAGGAGATGTCAGAGGTAGGTTCTTTACACGGAGAGTGGTGGGTGCGTGGAATGCACTGCCAGCGGTGGTAGTAGAAGCAGATACATTAGGGACATTTAAGCAACTCTTGGATAGGTACATGGATGATAGTAGAATGAAGGGTATGTAGGTAGTTTGATCTTAGAGTAGGTTAAAGAGTCGGCACAACATCGTGGGCCGAAGGGCCTGTACTGTGCTGTACTGTTCTATGTTCTATGTTCTTTGATATGAGGGTCCTTGAGAGAGTTCAGAGGAGATTTAGCAGAAGGGTTCCAGGGATGGAGCATTTTAGTTACAAGGTTAGGTTAGCATCCGCAGTATTTCGCTTTTATTTTAGGTTGGCAGAGCTGGGGTTGTTCTCCTTCGAACAAAAGAGATTGAGGGAAGATTTAATAGCAGTGTACCAGATTATGACAGGCTTGGATAAGTTAGACAAGGAAAAATTGTTCCCATTAACAGACTGCACAAGGAGTAGTGACCACAATTTGCCAGTTCTGTGGAAAAAAAGGATGTGGGGGAGTATGAGGAAGCACTGTTTTTATATCTCAAGTGATAATGACCTGAAACTCGCTGCCCACAAGAGTGGTGGAAGCAGAAATTATCAATGCCTTCAGGAGGAATTCTGAGAAAAGCAGACTTGCAGGGCTACGGGCATCGAGCCTGACTGCGTTGCTCTGTGCAGAGATGGCATGGACCGAGTTGTCTCCTTCTCTGCTGGAAGGAACTATGAAGTTTTGCAGTGTTCTCACAACACGTGGCTCCTGTTCCTTTGATGTCACCTCACAGTGATATTGTTCCCCTTCTTCTGTCCAGTTCAGACGAACGAATGACTGCTTTCTGCACTGTCCAGCTGTTTCTCATTGCACCCCGTTTCCAAAAGCCTTTGCTTCAGGTGAGGTTCGAACTCACAACCTCAACATAGCTCATGAATTGTCTTGTTGTCTAAGTCCCACGCGCTAACCAATTGCACCACAGGATGCACATTGCTTCTTATTTAGTGTGGCGAATTACAGGCAAGTTAGCCGAACATCAGTCGTCTGGAAAATGTCCGAATCCATCATGAAAGAAGTGTTCACAAGCACTGGGAAAATCATTGTCTGATCAAACGAAGTCAACATGTTTTTACCGAATGGAAATCTTGATTGACAGATTTATTCCAGAATTCTGAGGATGGAACTGAAAGGGCAGGAATGTAGTCTAATTGGATTTCCAAAAGGCATTCGGTAAGATATCATCGAAGATTAATACACTAGATAAAGGCTCATGAAATTGAAGTAATATATTAACATGCAAGGAGGACTTAGAGGTTAAAAGACAGAAAGCAACGAGTAGGGATAAATGGAGCATTTTCAAGATATCAGACTGCAACTCGTGGAGTGCCTCAAGGATCAGTGCTGGGGCCAAAGCTTTGTCCAATACCAAGAGTGTGGTGGAAGCGGATTCGGTCCTCGAGATGATGTCTTACCTAACACAAAGGTATGTCCCAGTGGGAGTGTTTGCTCGAGTGGTTGGGGGGATTGAACTAAAATGGCATGGGGATGGGAAACTTTGCAAGATGTCAGAGGAAGGGGGAATCAAGGACAAGAACAAAAGACATTAAGGGGAATAAGAAAAGTGAAAGGAAGAGAAATCAAGGGCCTGAATCAAACAGGGCCACAGTGAAAAATAGTGGGAAGGAGACAAGCAACGTAAAAAAGACAAGCCTTAAGGCTTTGTGACTTCACGTGTGGAGTATTAACAATCTTCTTCTTTGGCCTCCTTGTCTTGGGAGACAATGGGTAAGCGCCTGGAGGTGGTCAGTGGTTTGTGGAACAGCGCCTGGAGTGGCGAATGAGGCCAATTCGAGAGTGACAGACTCTTCCACATGTGCTGCAGATAAAATTGGTTGTCGGGGCTGTTACTCAGTTGGCTCTCCCCTTGCACTTCTGACATTTTTCCTGCCAACTGCTAAGTCTCTTTGACTCGCCACACGTTAGCCCCGCCTTTATGGCTGCCCACCAGCTCTGGGGATCACTGACAACTGACTCCCACGACTTGTGATCCATTTCACAGGGCTTCATGTCGCGTTTGCAGACGTGTTTAAAGCGGAGACATGGACTATTGGTGGGTCTGATACCATTGACGAGCTCACTGGACAATGTGTCCTTGTGGATCCTGCCATCTTCCATGCAGCTCACATGGCCAAGCCATCTCAAGTGCCACTGGCTCAGTAGGGTGTATAAGTTGGGGTTGTTGGCCGCCTCGAGGACTTCTGTGTTAGTGATCCGATCCAGCCTCTTGATGCCACGGATTCTACGGAGGCAGCGAAGATGGAATGAATTGAAACATCGCTCTTGGCTGACATACGTTGTCCAGGCCTCGTTGCCATCGAGCAAGGTACTGAGGATACAGGCTTGATACACTCGGAACTTTGTATTCCGAGTCAGTGCGCCATTTTCCCACACTCTATTGGCCAGTCTGGACATAGCAGTGGAAGCCTTTCCCATGCGCTTGTTGATTTCTGCATCGAGAGACAGGTTACTGGTGAGAGTTGAGCCCAGGCAGCTGAACTCTTGAACCTCTTCCAGAGCGTGGTCGCCAATATAGATGGATGGAGCATTTCTGACGTCCTGTCCCAAGATGTTCGTTTTCTTGAGGCTGATGGTTCGGCCAAATTCGTTGCAGGCAGCCGAAAACCTGTTGATGATACTCTGCAGACACTCTCCAGTGTGAGATGTTAATGCAGCATCGTCAGCAAAGAGGAGTTCTCTGATGAGTACTTTCCGTACTTTGGTCTTCGCTCTTAGACGGGAAAGGTTGAACAACATGCCCCCTGATCTTGTGTGGAGGAAAATTCCTTCTTCTGAAGGCTTCAACACAGCAGGGAGAAGAAGATCCCAAACAGTGTGGGTGCGAGAAAACAGTCCTGTTTCACGCCACTCAGGATAGGAAAGGGGTCTGATGAGGCACCGCGATGCTGAATTGTGCCTTTCATATTATCATGGAATGAGGTGATGATACTTAGTAGCTTTGGTGGACATCCGATCTTTTCTCGTAGTCTGAAGAGACCATGTCTGCTGACGAGGTCAAAGGCTTTGGTGAGATCAATGAAAGCAACGTAGAGGGGCATCTGTTCACCGCCTTTCTCCTGCAGCTGACGACGGGAGAACAGCATGTCAGTGGTGGATCTCTCTGCTCGAAAGCCACACTGTGCCTCAGGGTAGACACGCTCGGCCAGCTTCTGGAGCCTGTTTGAAGGGACTCGAGCGAAGACTTTTCCCACTATCCTGAGCAGGGATATTCGATGGTAGTTGTTGCAGTCACTGCGGTCACCTTTGTTCTTATAGAGGGTGATGAAATTGGCATTGCGCATATCCTGTGGTACTGCTCCCTCGTCCCAACACAGGCAAAGCATTTCGTCGAGTGCTGAGAGTATAGCAGGCTTAGCACTCTTGATTATTTCAGGGGCAATGCCATCCTTCCCAGGGGCTTTTCCACTGGCTAGAGAATCAATGGCATCAGTTCCGATTTTGTTGGATGTACGTCCAGCTCATCCATGACTGGCAGAGACTGGGCTGCATTGAGGGCGGTCTGAGTGACAACATTTTCCCTGGAGTGCAGTTCTAGGTAGTGCACCACCCACAGGTCCATTTGCTTGCGTTGGTCAGTGATTGTGTCCCCAATTTAGATTTGAGGTGGGCGATCTTCTTGATGGTTGGCCCAGAAGCTCTCTTAATGCCATCATACATATCTCTGATGATTCCGGTGTCAGAGGAAAGCTGAATATGGCTGCATAGGTGTTGCCAGTAGTCATTTGCTCAGTGCCTAGCTGTTCTTTGTGCAGCGTTTCTGGCTGCATTATGTGCGACGGATGTCAGCTCGATGGGGGCTTTCTTATAGTTCAATAGTGCATTGCACTTCGCGGCTGTGACAGGCTACAGCTCTTCAAACTGAGATTGAAACCAGTCTGCATTCTGCTTCACACGTTTTCCATAGGTGGTCTAAGCTGACTCATAGATTGTGTCTCTGATGTGGACCCACTTGGTGTCTGCATCCCCTGTGGGAGTGTTTTGAAGGGCTTTTTCAAGTGAATTCAGAAATTTATGCAACAGCTGTGGATAAGAAATTCTGCTCGTGTTGATGTGCGAGTGGCTCTTCTGCTTGGAGTGTTGCAGCTCCTTTGGTTTGAGTCTAACCTTGCTGCACACCAGGGAGTGGTCGGTAATAGCAATAAAGTGGATGAATTAATTGCACAAATGGATGTAAATGGGTGTGATATAGTTGGGATTACGGAGACACCGCTGCAGGCTGACCAGAGATGGGAAACGAGCATCCAGGGTTATTTGAAATAAAAACAAAAAATGCTGGAAATACTCAGCATCTGTGGAGAGAGAAGCAGAGTTAACGTTTCAGGTCAGTGACCCTTCTTCAGAACTGGCAAATATTAGAAATGTATAAGGTTAAAAGCAAGTAAAGAGTGGGTGGGGCAAGAGATAACAAGGAGAAGGTGTAGATCAGACAAGGTCACGGAATAGCTGACCAGAAGGTCATGGAGCAAAGATATGTTAATGGTGTGTTGAAAGACAAAGCATTCGTACAGAAAGGGTGTTAACGGACTGAAAATTGAACAACCGCAAGTGCCAACATGAAAAAAACAGTGGGTAAGCAAACTGAACAAACTAATGTATGGCAGATGAAGTATAATGTGAATAAATGTGAGGTTATCCACTTTGGTAGCAAAAACAGGAAGGCAGGTTATTATCTGAATGCCGATAAACAGAGAGAGGAGAATATGCAACGAGACCTGGGTGTTCTCGTACACCAGTCACTAAATGTAAGCATGCAGGTGCGACAGGTGTTTAAATAAAGGCAAATGTTATGTTGGCCTTCATTGCAATAGGATTCGAGTACAGGAGCATGAATGTCTTGCTGCAATTATCCAGCGCCTTGGTGAGGCCACACCTGGGATACTGTGTAGTTTTGGTCTCCTTATCTGAGGTAGGATGTTCTTGTTATAGAGGTAGCGCAACAAAGGTGTACCAGACTGAATTTTGGGATGGCGAGACTGGCATGTGAGAGATTGAATTGGTTAGGATTATATTCACTGGAGTTCAGAAGAGTGAAGGGGTGGGGATGTGGTGGGGTGGGGTGTGGGGGCTGGATCTCATAGAAACCTATAAATTTCTAATAGGCCTTGACAGGGTAGATGCAGGAAGGATGTTCCCGATGGTGGGGGAGTCCAGAACCAGGGGTCATAGTCTAAGGATACGGGGTCAACCATTGCTCAGTGATGCTCAATTTGGGTTCTGCCAGGGCCAATCAGCTCCTGACCTCATTACAGCCTCGGTTCAAACATGGACAAAAGAGCTGAACTCAAGAGGTGAGGTGAGAGTGACTGCCCTTGACATCAAGGCAGCATTTGGCCGAGTATGGCATCAAGGAGCCATGGCAAAACAAGGTCAATGGGTATCAGGGGGAACATCCTCTGCTGGCTGGAGTCATATCTAGCGCAAAGGAAGATGCTTGTGGTTGTTGGAGGTCAATCATCTGAGCTCCAGGACATCACTGCAGGAGTTCCTCAGGATAGTGTCCTAGGCCCAACCATCTTCAGCTGCTTCATCAATGGCCTTCCTTCAATCATAAGGTCAGAAGTGTGGATGTTCACGGATATTCAGCACCATTCGTGACTCCTCAGATACTGAAGCAGTCCGTGTAGAAATGCAGCAAGACCTGGACAATATCCAGGCTTGGGCTGATAAGTGGCAAGTAACATTCCCGCCATACAAGTGCCAGGCAATGGCCATCTCCAACAAGAGATAATCTAACCATCTTCCCTTGACATTCAACAGCATACCCATCGCAGAATCCCCAACTCTCAACATCCTAGGGGTTACCATTGACCAGAAACTGAACTGGAGTAGCCATATAAATATCGTGGCTGCAAGAGCAGGTCAGAGGCTCGGAATCCTGAGGCGAGTAACGCACCTCCTGACTCCCCAAAGCCTGTCCACCATCGACAAGGCACAAGTCAGGAGTGGGATGGAATACTCTCCACTTGCCTGGATGGGTGCAACTCCAACAACACTCAAGAAGCTCGACACCATCCAGGACAAAGCAGCCCACTTGATTGGCATCCCATCTACAAACATTCACACCTTTCTTGAGTTGGCTGCTCGCTTTGCTCGTTGGAAATGTTCAAATGTCTCAGTATCAATCAGAGATCGTGGATTTGTCGTAAACTGAACAAAAGGCAAAAAATGGGTGAGAAATAAACAAACAAATCAGCCTGTTGAAGGGGAAGAAATGGGAAAAGCAGCTAATATTAAAAGGCGTGGGCGAGCTTCACTGATGTTCGAGTGGCGTGGGCTCAATGCATTCACTCTCGTGTTCTTGGTTCCATTCCTGGTCAGAAAGTAATCAGTTCTGTTACTGCTATGACAACTCTCACAAATGTGACTGGCATTAAAAAAAACAGCAAATGGTTTGCAACTCTGCCGGTCAAAGAGTTATCCAGCAGAAAAACACGCCCTTTGGCCAATTGTGTCTGTGCTGGGAATGAAGCACCGAATTATTCTAATCCCATTTTTCAGCACTTGGTCCGTAGCCTTGTATTCTCTGCCATTGCAAGTGCTCATCGAAATACTTGGCAAATGTTGTGAGGGTTCCTGCCTCTACCAATCCTTCAGGTGGTGTTGTCCAAATTCCAACCGCCCTCTGAGTGAACTTTTTCCCTCAAATCCATTCTAAACCTCCTGCCCCCTACCTTAAATCTATGCCCCCTGGTTATTGACCCCTCCGCTAAGGTAAAAGTTTCTTCCTATCTAATCTATCAATGCCCCTCATACTTTTATATACATCAATCATGTCCCCCTTCAGTCTTCTCTGCTCGAAGGAAAATAACCCGAGCCATTTCAGTCTCTCTTCACAGCTGAAATGCTCCAGGTCAGGCAACATCGTCGTGAATCTCCTCTGCACCCTCTCCAGGGCAATCACATCCTTTCTATAGTGTGCTGCCCAGAGTACTGTGCACAGTACTCCAGCTGTGGCCTAACCAGCGTTTGATACAGCTCCATCATAACCTCCCTGCTCTTCTATTCTATGCCTCGGCTGATAAAAGCAATTATCCCATATGCCTGCCTAACCACCTCATCTACCAGTGCTGCTGCTTTTAGTGATCTGTAGACAAGTACACCAAGGTCCCTCTGACGTTCTGTATTTCTTAGGGTCCTACCATCCATTGTATATTTCCTTGCCTTGTTAGTCCTCCCAAAATGCATCACCTCACACTTATCAGGATTAAATTCCATTTGCCACTGCTCTGCCCATCTTACCAGCCCATCCATATCGTCCTGCAATCTAAGGCATTCCTCCTCACTATTTATGACGCCACCAACTTTCGTGTCATCTGCGAACTTAGTGATCACACCTCCTATGTTCATGTCTAAATCATTAATGTACACACCAAACAGCAAGGGTCCCAGCAGTGATCCCTGCTGTACACCACTGGTCACAGGCTTCCACTCACAAAAACAACCCTCGACGACCACCCTCTGCCTCCTGCCACTAAGCCAATTGTGGATCCACTTTGCCAAATTTCCCTGCATCCCATGGGCCTTTACCTTCTTAACCAATCTCCCATGCGGGACCTTATCAAAAGACTTACTAAAGTCCATTTGACTACATCAACTGGTTTACCCACATCTACACATCTAGTCACCACCTCAAAGAATTCAATCAGGTTAGTTAGACACGATCACCCCCCCCCCCACCCCTCCCCCTTACAAAGACATGTTGACTATCTCTGATTAATCCCTGCCTCTCCAAGTGGAGATTAATCCTGTCCCTCAGAATTTCTTCCAATAGTTGCCCAACCACTGATGTTAGACTCAGCAGTCTGCCATTACCTGGTTTATCCCTGCTACCCTTCTTGAATAAAGGTACCACATTTGCTGTCCTCCAATCCTCTGGTATGTCTCCTGTGGCCTGAGAGGATCTGGAAACTTGTGTCAGAGCTCCTGCTATCACCTCCCTTGCCTCACATCATAGCCTGGGCTACATCTCATCTTGGCCTGGGGATTTATCAAATTTTAAGCCAGCTAAAACAGCTAATAATTCCTCCCTTTCAATGTTAATATGTTCAAGTATATCACAATCTCCCTCCCTGAGCTCTACACCAACATCATCGTTCTCCATAGTGAACACAGATGAAAAGTAATCATTTAAAACCTCACCTATACGCTCCGGCTCCACATACAGATTGCCACTTTGGCCCCTAATGGGCCCCTGTTTCGCCTGTTGATTCTATACCCTGGAATATTGAGCTGCCAGTCCTGCCCCTCCCTCAATCATGTCTCTGTGATATTAATAATATCATAATCCAATGTGAAATCTGCGCCCTCAATTCATCTGCCTTACTGGTAAGATTCCTTTCATTAAAATAGATGCAATCCAGCCTTGCATTTTTCACTTGTGCCTTAACAATATTTGCTCTGCCTTCCACACTGACTCAGTTTGTCTTTTATATTTGGCTGTGAATCACCCCCTACTGTACCTCCACTCGGTATCCCATCCCCCTGCCAAATTACGTTAGCATCCAGCAACCAACCCCACGCCCACACTCCGCTCCCCACTCCCCGTCCCGCGCCCCCAACAGCACTAGCAAACCTCTCAGCAAGAGTTTGGTCCCGTTACATTTCAGGTGTAACTCATGCAACTTGTATGCCAGAAACAGACCCAGTGATCCCTCCTGCACCATCTCCTCAGCCACGCATTCATTTGCTCTATCCTCCTATTCCTATACTCACTAGCGCGTGGCACCAGGAGTAATACAGAGAATACAACATTTGAGGTCCTGCATTTCAATCTTCTACCTAGCTCCCTAAATTCTTGTTGCAGGACCTCATCCCTCTTTCTGCCTATGTCGTTGTGTACCACGACCTCTGAATGTTCACCCTCCCCCTTCAGAATCTCGTGCAGCGATACTTGACCAGAGCACCAGGGAGGCAACATACCATCCTGGAGACCGTTTCCCGCCACAGAAACGCCTATCTGTACACCTCACGATAGAATCCCCTCTCACTATAGCTCTTCCACTACTTTTCCTGCCCTGCTGTGCAGCTGAGTCACCTGCGGTATCTGTTGAGAGAGCAAAACAAAATTAAAAGTCCAAGTCGTGATTGTGCAGCAGAGCTGAAGAAGTCAGAGATGTAACTGGTCGATAACAGTTAAAGAGACAGGTCTTGGGAAGGAAAGGGGAACATGTTAGAAAACAGAGTGATGTACTGATGAAAGTGAGGAAGAGGCCAGGAAAATATGGGTGGCAGGCAATGGGGCAGATATTTCTGCCTGCTGCTCAACCTGCACAAATATCATTCCTGATCAACAAATCACAACTGCTCTGTCAACGAATCATGCTGGACCGAATGGCCTCCTTCTGTACTGTACCTTTCTGCAATTGAATGTTCCTTAACAAGCACTGCTGCTGCCTTCACAGTCATTCTACCATCTTACAACCCATTGGAGCCAAATACACATTGAAAACCAGTGAGAAATTATGCAGAGTTTGAAATATAAGCAAGGGGTAAAAGATTGGAAGGAGAGTGTTTCTCAATGTCCTCCATCTTTCATTCCCACTCCCTTCTTTCCAGGGAAAGCTGGACTTCATGAATCTGGTGTGTTCACATGAAGCAGCTAATTCACCTGGGAGCTGGGGGAACAGAGAGAGCTGGAGAAAAAGCAATGATAGAAGAAGAAGGAGATCCCACATGAAACTGGCAGAATTTGATGTGTGTCAGTTGTTTCTATTGATGTATGATGGCAATGTGTTGCTTTGCACATTTCACAGGAGTCGCATTGATGAGGTTGCTGCAGCTTGGAAATTGAAACTTGTACATCTGTAGCTTTATGCTCTTGTTCACACATTCGGTGCTGTCATTGCCTGAACAAATCTTTTGTGTTCCAGCTAAACATTCGATTGTTTTAATGAGAAAACAGTCTGTGGTGAAAGTGGCCTGAAATGAAGAAATAGCAAAAGCAGCGTGGAGCAGCTAACTTGCAGTGAAGTCTGGCAGATTCCCTGGTGGTCTCGTAGTGAGAATTCGGTGCTTTTTCCACTGCAGACCATGCACAAATGGTCTCCTGCGCTTTGTGTAATGCTGCACATGCGCAGCTTCACACTTGCCGGGGCTAATTGGAGCATGCACAGGAAAACATCACCAGGTGCTCGCTTGCCCCAATTAACTGCTCTGTCCCGCTCCACTGGCCCCGCTCTCTCCTCTGCCACTCTCTCCAGACTTCAACGCTTTCGCCCCCTCTTCCCTGGCCAATTGTTCCCCACTCACGCCTCCCCAAAGCACTCTCCGGCCGCTCGTTCCTCACTTCCACCCAACACCCCACACGCTGCCCCTCCCCCCTCACCCCACCACCACACACCTCTCAAGCCGTCATCTGTCGGTCATGCTGCTTTTCTCCTCTCGCTCCGACATCTGCCCGTCAGCCCTCACAGTCTGCCTTACTTGTTTAGGCAGTGCGGTGAGGATCAGTCGAATGTGCGAGTGAGTGACCGAGAAGAGAGAAGTGGCACGACCTGGAGTTAGGGGATAGAAGGAGGCCGGGGTGTGAGCGGCCATGGAGGGGGGTGGTGGTGGGGGAGGAAGCGGGGAGCGAGCGGCTGGAGAACGGGGTGTGAAGAGGGGGGGTGGGGTGGTGGAGCAAGGAGCAGTATAATACCAGAGTTCTTTCTTTGTCAAACAAAATCAAAACAGTTGAGCAGGAGGCATCCAGTTATTTTTATTCTCCTCTTTTGGTAAGTTCAGAGTCACCGATCACAGCCCTCTTCACTGCTGAGCTGCTTCACATTGCTGCCAGTCTGAAAAATCTGTGCTCCAGGTGAGGTTAAAACTCACATCTCAGCATAGCCCGCTAACTGCACTACTGTATAAGTACCACGCGCTAACCAATTGCACCACTGGACCCACGGTTGTTTGCTCATTCTCTGGGGGACTGCAGGTCAGTCAGCCGAACATCAGTCATCAGGAAAATGTTCTCATCTATCATTAAGTAAGTCTTAACAAGCACTGAGAAAATCATAGTCTGATCAAACAAAGTCAACATGATTTTACGAAAGGGAAAACTCTTTTGACAAATTTATTAAAGAATTCTGAGCATGTAATGAAAGGGTAGATAAAGGGGAACCAGGAAATATAGTATAATTGGATTTCCAAAAGGCATTCAGTAGGATGCCACAGAAGTTTAATACACCAGATAAAAGCTCATGTAATTATTAGCATGCAGAGAGGACATAGAGGACTTTGAGGTTAAAGGACAGAAAGCAAAGAGTAGGGATAAATGGAGCATTTTCAAGTTAGCAGGCCGTGACTAGTGGAGTGCCTCAAGGATCAGTGCTGGGGCCTCAGCTATTTCCAATACCGAGAGTGTGGTGGAAGCATATTCAGTCCTGGGTTGAAGAGAGAATTGTTCCTCACCATCATCGATGCCAGTCTTTAGACAATTCAATTAAATCCACGTGATATCAAGAGACGGGCGAAGGCACTGGATACAGAAACGTCTATGGGCCCTGACAAAATCCCAGCTGTCATACTGAAGACATGTGCTCTGTAACTAGCCGTGTCCTTAGACAAGCTGTTCCAGTGCAGCTACAAAACAGAAAATTTGGAAAATTGCCCAAGTATGCCCTGTCCACAAAAATCGGGAGAAATCCAATCCGGCCAATTACTGCCCCATTTGTCTACTCTCAATCATCAGCAAAGTGATGGAAGGTGGCGTTGACAGTGCTATGAAGTGCACTTGCTCAGTAACAACTTGCTGACCGATAATCAGTTTGGGTTCCACCAGGGGCACTCAGTTTCAGACCTCAAAACCACCTTGATCCAAACATGGAAAATATAGCTATGTGCAAGAAAATAATGTATCCACGCTGTCACTGGGCCTTTAATTCCATCCAGGTTAGTTTTGCCAGGAAGTCGATTATGTGGTATTTCATCAGATGTCTTTTTGAAGTCCATATGCACAATATCAACCACACTACCGCTGCCCTCATCAACTTTCTCCATTACTTCAACAAAGAACACACTTCGTGAGAAAAGCACCAACTGCCATAAGATCGAAATTAGGTTTACTGTGTAAGCATGTAAATGCGTGGAGTGTGGTAAATAAGGTTGGTGAGTTCCAAGTTTCAGAGGCCCAAGTGGAAATATGATGTGGCGATCACGGAAACCTGACTCAAAATGGACAGAACTGGGTCCCAAATGTACTTTGATACAAGGAGTGCAGAAAAGATATGATAGGAAAGAAAGGAGGAAGGGGAGCACTATTAATTAAGGAGAACGTTACAGTGCTGGGGACTGAGGATGTCAAAGAGGGGACAAGGAAAGAATGGGTTCCGAAGAAGGGTCACTGACCCGAAACGTTAACTCTGCTTCTGTTTTCACAGATGCTGCCAGACCTGCTGAGTGATTCCAGCATTTCTTGTTTTTATTTCAGATTTCCAGCATCTGCAGTATTTTGTTTTTATATTAAGGAAAGAATGTATTTGGTTAGAGCTAAAAAAAAAACAATCGAGTCACATTTCGATTGCTGGGTGAATTCCAGAGACCACCAGCTAATCGGAAAGCTATCGAGGAACAAATATACAGAGAGGTGCAAGAATTATAGAATAGCAATAATGGGGGATTTAATGTATCCTAATATAGATTGGGATATTACTCGTATAAGGGACTGAGAAATCACTCAACAGCTCTTGTTACATCTAAGGAGTGAGAAACAAGTCAATCTTCCAAGTCGATGATCATTCATTAGAGCTGGAGAAGTCTGAGAGTTGGAAAAAGAACTGCGACAGAGCTAGGGGAGTGATAGAAAACAAGCAAAGGGCTGTGAAAAGTTGCAAGACAGAGTGATATACTGACTGAAGAGATGCTGGTGCAAGACAAAATGTGAGTGATAATGGGATAGGTTTTTCTGCCTGCTGTTCAAACTGGCAGAAATGTTGTTCCTTATCAACCAATCGGAACTGCTCGGTCAAATAAGCACGCTGGGCCGAATGGCCTCTTTCTGTGCAGTACATTTTTATAATTATATGTTTCTCAACACTACTGCTATTGCCTTTCACAGTCATTCTGCCATCTTGCAACCATTACAGCCAAATACACTTTCCTGTCTTGTTACTTTGCCTTCTGACATTATGACTCGAAGGAAATTCAGAGAGAAGTTTTCTTGTCATTTCTATCAGCAGATTTGGAACCAGACCTGCTGAATGACATTTTAAATGGTGCCAACCCTTTACTGCAGCTCAGCTCATCAAAAGATTTACTGTTGTCATCGGCCTGTTCGGTATCTTCTTGCACTACATCTGCTGAACAACATTAGTTTCTGGTAGCTCCACTTTCTTCTCTGGAGGAGCAGAGGGAACTGGAGGAAAAGCAGTGACAGAAAGGCTTTTGGATTCCAGTGGTCGTGAAAGGCTCTATATAAATGCAAGGCTTTATTTTTCTAAATCAATGCCCCCTGGTTATTGATCTCTCTGATCATGGAAACAGGTCCTCACTACCCACTCTATCCAGGTCCCTCATAACTTTCTGCACCTCCATTAAATCTCCCCTTAGCTTCCTCTGTTTCAAGGAAAACAAATCCAGCCTTACACCATCTTTCCACATAGCTCATCTGGATGTAAATGAGGTTCAGGATGAGTTTCCCAGATTTTCTCCCTGAATCTGATGAATCCGATCATGGTCATTGGAATCCTTTTAGACGTGGATCCGATGTTATTTGTCCCCCAGGAAGTGACCATTCTCATTCTGTTACTCTGAGCAGTTTCTTTTTGTACAAATGCTGCACTGGAACTTCCCACTTTTAAAGTATTATCATTCACTGCACATTAGGCTTCATCTACAAACTTGTCTCTAACATGACCAGTGATTCAGAGGACATTTTTCACTTGTAAACCAGGAATTATGATATTCACAACAGCGTGCTGGAGAAAGACACAGTTTGAGCGCGGGTGACAGTGGTGGAGGAATGGAGAGCTGGGGTTTTCCCGTGAAAGCAGCTGTAAAATTTAAAACAATCACACTGAACATGGGGCTCTAACCCCTGAGCAGGAGATTAAGAGTCTCATGCTCCACTGACTAAGGTAACTAGGCAACCCACGGTTGTGTTGTCATTTTTCTGTGTTCCGAGATGTAGAAGGAAATTGATCAACAAAAGCTCAAGGATGCAACACATTCCACTCAATCATCAATAACATCATTCCCATCTTCCACTTCTTAGCCGCACCTCCTTCCAAAGATTGCGATCCATTTTATTGAGGAATTGTTTTGGGGTTTATTATTTACCTACTTTGTGTCATCATTTTGATATGAGATTCTCTTCAGTATCCACCAGAAATTGAACTGCAAACTGAACAGACAAACACGAAAAGCACAAATTGCATGGTGCTCTTTTTCAGATGCAGAACAGTCAGCTTTTAAATAACATGAACACATTTTACATGGGAACGATTTCGAAAGTTGTTACTTTTGTTTGTGACTCATTCACTCCTGAGTCTGTGCTCAGAGTATGGAAAGGTTTGGCCCAGACTGTAGTGTCCTGTGTCCCACGGATGTACAGTAAACCCTCTGATTGGTTTGTTGTTTTGTGTTGGCAGGGGGTGATTGGAGAGTGTTGGGGTGGAATATTGCTGCTGGTCCCGGTCTCACTCACTGTGGAGCTGGGAAAGAGTGAATAATTGATGTATTTGTTTCCATGTGTGACATGCAGCTTAGACTTGCTGTTATTAACCGAGGCAACACGGAATAATCCTTTCATAATCTCCCACAAATTTTAACAGAAATCAACAGTAATGTTCCACTTTGAGGATGACTTTCTGCACTGTCAGTGGTGGAAACGAAAGTGAGTGAAAGACGCTGTGGACAGCTTGAGTGTACAGAACTGTACAGAGGAAAAGCAAACGTAACAGGTCTGTGACATAATGCAATTTGATAACATGTATTGACGAATGTGTATCACTCAACTTTTCCTAGTATTGCATGGAATGTGTTTTGATAAGGTTTCAATGTGGTTTTGAACTGGGGACCGTTCCCAAATACAAGACAGTTGATAACTCTAACGTAATAGAAATACTGCACTGCAATCAACCTGGGGAGCATAACCAGAATGTTAAACTGTTATTTTAAATTAGCACGAGGTGATTTTTTTCGAAGTCTTCTTTAAATCATCTAAAAATGATTCCAAGCTCATGACATTCTGGCTATTTCAGCAGCCGTGTTGAAAACATCAAATGTTTTGGCTTTTGACGTCATCAATCATCAGGAAAATATAATTCAGGGATGTGAGATTCCAGATCCGTGGATAGACTGGAGAAGCTGGGGTTGTTCATCTTCGAGCAGAGAAGGAGAGAGGAGAATTGATAAAATTGTTTATATGAAGGGTTTAGATAGAAGAATTAAAGAGGAACTGTTTCTAATGGCTGAAGGATTGAAAAACCAGAGAGTACAGATTGAGGAAGATTGGCAGAAGAAGAGGTGACATCGAGATCTGCTGAAAGACCACTGACCTGAAACATTAACTCTGTTTCTCACTCCACAGATGCTGGCGAATCTGCTGAGTATTTCCAGCAGTTTCTGCTTTTATTTCAGATTTCCAGCAACAACAGTATTTTTGCTTTTGTGCTCAGTTTAATCCCAAATTGGGCGAGTTTATTTTTAACTTTGCTGTTGCTTTTATGACCGAACTCCATTTACCAGGTATAATACTTTATTGCATGCAGTTGTAGCCGAGTGGTTAAGATGATAAACTTAACAATCTGTTGTGAATTCTGTGAGTGCTCGTGTCCTGCTGCCTGCCTTTCTGATTATTTCAAAGTTTAACCAGGTCCCTGCAACCAATCATCAGTTACAGGTAATAAAATCCTGCACCTTTCAATCCCTCCAGGATTTTCTCATTTGCATTTCAAAATTTCCCTTTAGAAATGGAACAAAAATCTGCCAAATTGGAGATACTCTTTCTTTCCGGCTGCCTGTCTCTCTTTCGGCCTCCCTCACTCTTGGTGTACATATCTGTGTGTTTCGCTCTATGTGTGTCAATGTGGTTCAATTCCCCGAGGAGGTGACTGGATTTTTACCTTCACAAACTTGATTTATTTTAGTTGTGTCGCATCATTTTAAAATGTTGCAGTGGAAAGTAGCAGGGTAAAAATAATGCAAGACCAGATTGTCTCTTTCTGCATTTTCTTGAGTGGAGACTGTTCAGCGACTAACTGCCGGTGTATTAAAAAGCAGAGGATGATTTAAATTTTAACTGAGCAACATTTAAACAGATATAGACCGAGTAGTTATAGTCGAGTGGTTAGGTAATGAATACATCGAGAGAATGAATTAATAAATTTAAAAAAACAAAGTGAAATCCCTCAGACATTAGGAATTGTTTCCACCGCTGCCAGCTCTCACAGGGAACAGGAAAATAAACGTTCACTGACAACTTTTACCAGAACGGAGAGGTGAAAACCAACAGGAAAACCTCGAAAATAGAGAAGGCTGGAAGGTGAACTGATGGAATTTGCGAAGCTTTGTCTCTATTTCATCAGGTATTAGAGGCGAAATTTAGTCACTCAGCTTCAGGATTACATTTGCTGAACAGGAATCAAACAAACAGCAAGATTTTTATAGACCTGGAAAGAAAGATTCTATATTGAGATGCAATTCTTAAGATCATATTTTGACATCTGATGGATCAGCATTTTGGTCCAACTCTCACTCTGTCATTAGATGACTGCAGTGACCACACTTTAAAAGTAGTTCCTTGACTGTGAAGCGCTTGGTGAGATCCTGGGGATGTGTAAGGCGCTGTTTAAATGTAAGTCTTTCTTCTTTTCTTACTTTCTGTCTGTCAGTCTCAGTGAAGTAAAATATGGAATTGTGGAGTGAATCTGTTCCTTTGAGCATCTACTCCACACTCTGCCGTTCTCTTTCTCCTTTTCTATCTTTTTCTCTTTGTTTCCCTCTCCTCGGTGTCTGTCTGGAATAAAAATCCTCCCTCTGGGGCTGGTCGATGAACCCAGGTCTGCTAACAGTGCAATTCTTGGTCTGATGCTTCTGTCTCGGATACGTGACTGTGAGTTGTGTTCCTTCCTTTTTAGTTCAGTGGTGAGTATCCTTACCTATCACATGGGGAGTGTGGGGTCAATTTCTACATGGGGAGGTTGCACATTTTCAAGACATCGGAATGTTTCATGGTGCAGCTTCATATCAAAATATAATGGTGAATGTTAGCAGAGTTAAACATGCAAGAGGGAATGCTCATAAGGTCATAAGAAGTAGGAGCAGGAGGAGGCCGTCCGGCCCCTTGAGCCTGCTCCAACCATTCAATAAGATCATGGCTGATCTTTTCGTGGACTCAGATCCACTTACCCGCGCTCTCACCGTATCCCTTAATTCCTTTATTGTTCAAAAAGATATCTACCTTAGCTTTAAAAACGTTTACTGAAGAAGTGTCTACTACTTCACTGGGCAAGGAATTCCACAGATTAACAACCCTCTGGGTGAAGAAGTTCCTTCTTAATTCAGTCCTAAATCTGCTCCCTCTAATCTTGAGGCTATGCCCTCTTGTCCTAACTTCACCTACCAGTGGAAACATCCTCTCTTTTTTTTTAGAACATTACAGCGCAGTGCAGGCCCTTCGGCCCTTGATGTTGCGCCGACCTGTGAAACCATCTGACCTACACTATTTCATTTTCATCCATATGTCATTCCAATGACCACTTAAATGCCCTTAAAGTTGGCGTGTTGCAGGGAGGGCGTTCCACGCCCCTACTACTCTCTGAGTAAAGAAACTACCTCTAACATCTGTCCTATATCTATCACCCTTCAACTTAAAGCTATGTCCCCTCGTGTTTGGCATCACCATCTGAGGAAAAAGACTCTCACTATCCACCCTAACTAACCCACTTATTATCTTATATGTCTCTATTAAGTCACCTCTCCTACTCCTTCTCTCCAACGAAAACAACCTCAAGTCCCTCAGCCTTTCCTCGTCAGACCTTCCCTCCATACCAGGCAACATCCTAGTAAATCTCCTCTGCACCCTTTCCAAAGCTTCCACATCCTTCCTATAATGCGGTGACCAGAACTGCACGCAATACTCCAGGTGAGGTCTCACCAGAGTTTTGTCAAGCTGCAGCATGACCTCGTGGCTCCGAAACTCGATCCCCCCACTAATAAAAGCTAACACACCATATGCCTTCTTAACAGCCCTATTAACCTGGGTAGCAACCTTCAGGGATTTATGTACCTGGACACCAAGATCTCTCTGTTCATCTACACTACCAAGAATCTTCCCATTAGCCCAGTACTCTGCATTCCTGTTACTCCTTCCAAAGTGAATCACCTCACACTTTCCCGCATTAAACTCCATTTGCCATCTCTCAGCCCAGCTCTGCAGCCTATCTATGTCCCTCTATACCCTACAACATCCTTCGGCACTATCCACAACTCCACCGACCTTAGTGTCATCCGCAAATTTACTAACCCACCCTTCTACACCCTCTTCCAGGTCATTTATAAAAATGACAAACAGCAGTGGCCCCAAAACAGATCCTTGCGGTACACCACTAGTAACTAAACTCCAGGATGAACATTTGCCATCAAGCACCACCCTCTGTCTTCTTTCAGCTAGCCAATTTCTGATCCAAAGCTCTAAATCACCTTCAACCCCATACTTCCGTATTTTCTGCAATAGCCTACCGTGGGGAACCTTATCAAACGCCTTACTGAAATCCATATACACCACATCCACTGCTTTACCCTCATCCACCTGTTTGGTCACCTTCTCGAAAAACTCAATAAGGTTTGTGAGGCACGACCTGCCCTTCACAAAACCGTGCTGACTATCGCTAATGAACTTATTCTTTTCAAGATGATTATAAATCCTGTCTCTTATAACCTTTTCCAAAATTTTACCCACAACCGAAGTAAGGCTCACAGGTCTATAATTACCAGGGCTGTCTCTGCTCCCCTTCTTGAACAAGGGGACAACATTTGCTATCCTCCAGTCTTCCGGCACTATTCTCGTCGACAATTATGACATAAAGATCAAGGACAAAGGCTCTACAATCTCCTCCCTAGCTTCCCAGAGAATCCTAGGATAAATCCCATCTGGCCCAGGGGACTTATCTATTTTCACACTTTCCAAAATTGCTAACACCTCCTCCTTGTGAACCTCAATCCCATCTAGCCTAGTAGTCTGAATCTCAGTATTCTCCTCGACAACATTTTCTTTCTCTACTGTAAATACTGACGAAAAATATTCATTTAACACTTACCCTATCTCCTCTGATTCCACACACAACTTCCCACTACTATCCTTGATTGGCCCTAATCTAACTCTAGTCATTCTTTTATTCCTGATATACCTATAGAAAGCCTTAGGGTTTTCCCTGATCCTATCCGCCAATGACTTCTCGTGTCCTCTGCTTGCTCTTCTTAGCTCTCCCTTTAGATCCTTCCTGGCTAGCTTGTAACTCTCAAGCGCCCTAACTGAGCCTTCATGTCTCATCCTAACATAAGCCTTCTTCTTCCTCTTGACAAGCGCTTCAACCTCTTTAGTAAACCATGGTTCCCTCGCTCGACAACTTCCTCCCTGCCTGACAGGTACATACTTATCAAGGACACGCAGTAGCTGCTCCTTGAATAAGCTCCACATTTCGATTGTTCCCATCCCTGCAGTTTCCTTCCCCATCCTATGCATCCTAAATCTTGCCTAATCGCATCATAATTTCCTTTCCCCCAGCTATAATTCTTGCCCTGCGGTATATACCTGACCCTGCCCATCGCTAAGGTAAACCTAACCGAATTGTGATCACTATCACCAAAGTGCTCACCTACATCTAAATCTCACACCTGGCCGGGTTCATTACCCAGTACCAAATCCAATGTGGCATCGCCCCTGGTTGGCCTGTCTACATACTGTGTCAGAAAACCCTCCTGCACACACTGGACAATAACTGACCCATCTAAAGTACTCGAACTATAGTATTTCCAGTCAATATTTGGAAATTTAAGGTCCCCCATAACAACTACCCTGTTACTCTCGCTCCTGTCGAGAATCATCTTCACTATCCTTTCCTCTACATCTCTGGAACTTCTTCTTGTATCTTATCTATTCCCTTCATAATTTTATATGTTTCTATAAGATTCCCCCCTCATTCTTCTGAATTCCAATGAATATAATCCCAATCTACTCAGTCTCTCCTCATAAGGCAAACCCCTCAACTCCAGAATCAACCTAGTGAACCTCCTCTGCACCCTCTCCAGTGCTAGTATATCCTTTCTCAAGTAAGGAGACCAAAACTCCACACAGTACTCCAGGTGCGGCCTCACCAGTACCTTATACAGCTGCAACATAACCTCTCTGCTTTTAAACTCAATCCCTTTAGCAATGAAGGACAAAATTCCATTTGCCTTCCTAATTACTTGCTGTACCTACAGACCAACCTTCTGCGATTCATGCACAAGGACACCCAGGTCCCTCTGCATAGCAGCATGCTGCAACTTTTTACCATTCAAGTAATAATCCTTTTTACTGTTACTCCTACCGAAATGAATGACTTCACATTTATTAACATTGTATTCCATCTGCCGGACCTTTGCCCACTCACTCAATGTATCTATGTTCCTCTGCAAAGTTTCACAGTCATCTGCACACTTTGCTCTGCCACTCATCTTAGTGTCGTCTGCAAACTTTGACAACCTACACGTGGTCCCCAACTCCAAATCATCTATATAAATTGTAAATAATTGCGGTCCCAACACTGATCCCTGAGGCACACCACTGATTGCCAACCAAAATAGCACTCTTTTATCCCCACTCTCTGCTTCCTGTTCGTCAACCAATCCTCTATCCATGCTAATACTTTACCCCTAACGCCATGCATCCTTATCTTATGCAGCAGCCTCTTGTGCGGCACCTTGTCGAAGGCCTTTTGGAAATCTAGGTACACCACATCCACTGGGTCCCCATTGTCCACCTTGCTCCTAATGTCATCATCGAATTCCAAAAGATTTGTCAAGCATGACCTGCCCTTCATGAACGCATGCTGCGTCTGCCCAATGGGACAATTTCTATCGAAATGCCCTGCTATTTCTTCCTTGATAATAGACTCAAGCATCTTCCCCACTACAGAGGTTAAGCTAACCGGTCTATAATTCCCCATCTTTTGTCTACCTCCCTTTTTAAACAGTGGCATCACATCTGCTGTTTTCCAATCTGCTGGGACTACCCCAGAGTCCAGTGAATTTTGGAAAATTACCGCCAGTGCATCTGCTCTTTCTCCCGCCATCTCTTTTAGTACCCTGGGATGCATTCCATCAGGGCCAGGAGACTTATCATTCCTCAGCTCCATTAGCTTGCGCAACGCTACCTCTTCCGTAATAATGATTGTTTCCAGGTCCTCACCTTCGTTCGTCTCTTTGTCAATTGCTGGCATGTTATTAATGTCCTCCACTGTGAAGACTGATGCAAAATACCTGTTCAATGCCTCGGCCATTTCATCATATCCCATAACTAAATTCCCCTTCTCATCCTCTAAAGGAACAACGTTTACTTTAGCCACTCTTTTTCGTTTTATATATTTGTAGAAACTTTTGCTATCTGTCTTTATATTCTGTGCTAGTTTTTTCTCATGTTCTATCTTACTTTTCTTTATAGCTATTTTTGTGGCTTTCTGTTGACCTTTAAAGTTTTCCCAATCTTCTAGTTTCATGCTGTTTTTGGCCACTTTGTATGCCTTCTCTTTCAATTTGATAGCCTCCCTTATTTCCTTAGACACCCATGGCAGATTACCCCTTTTCTTCCAGTCCTTCCTTTTCACTGGAATATGCTTTTGCTGAGCACTTTGAAAAATTGCTTTGAAAGTCCTCCACTGCTCGTCAACTGTCCTACCATAAAATCTTTGTTTCCAGTCTACTTTAGCCAAGTCCTCCCTCATTCTATTGTAGTCCCCCTTGTTCAAGCGCAGGACCCTGGTATTGGATTTTATCTTCACACTCTCCATCTGTATTCTAAATTCAACCACACTGTGATCACTCCTTCCAAGAGGATCCCTAACTATGAGGTCATTAATTATTCCTGTCTCATTACACAGGACTAGATCTAGGATAGCTTGCTCCCTCTTCGGTTCCCTGACATACTGTTCAAGAAAACTATCACGGATACACTTAATGAACTCCTCCTCAAGGCTACCCTGACTGAGCTGGTTCGACCAATCTACATGTAGATTAAAATCCCCCATGATAATTGCCGTACCATTTTTACAGGCATTTGCACGTGGCTCGGGCAGTAATCTGGAGATTATGAGGACTTGTTCCTTAATTTCGTTCCCAGTGCTTTATAATCCCCAAACAGGTCCTCCATCCTAGCCTTGCCTATGTTGTTAGTCCCAACGTGGACCACAACAACTGGATCCTCCCCCTCCCGCTCCAATATCCTTTCAAGCCGGTCAGAGATGTCCAGCAACCTGGCACCGGGCAGGCAACACACCATGCGGGACTCCTGATCAGGATTGCAAAGGATACTATCTATCCCCCTCATTATAGAATCCCCGATAACTACCACTTGCCTTTTTGCTCGCACCTCTTGAATGGCCTTCTGCACCATGCTCTCTTCAAGAATTTTCTGAAGCAGTGATCGTTTCATCATGAAGTGCCCTCACACTGCACAGTGATAGATAATTGTGATTTTAATCGAATGTAATACCGATTTCTGTTCGTGCTGCTCAGTGACATTGCTTCATATCTGCCAGTCTTCCATGTTGGAACTTGTTAAAATTCATGAAGACTAAAAGAAGTACGCCTGTCGTAACAACTCTAATATAAAAGCAAAATACTGCAGATGCTGGAAATCTGAAATAAAAACAAAACGTGCTGGAAATATTCAGCAAGTCTGGCCGCATGCATGGAGAGCGTGGCAGAGTGAATGTGAAAGGTCAGCGACATTTCACCAGAAGGGGCAAAGGTTAGCAATGTAATACATTTTAAGCAAATAAAGTGAGGTGGTGCAAAAGAGAACAAAAGAACAAAGAGAACAGAAGAACAAATATTATTCCTAATGAGCTTTATTACGTTTTTATTCAGCAAGGAATGCATTTTTTGTGTCAGTTCATACAGCAGCAAGAAAAATTCATTTCCTGACCGTGTTTCATTCCTTGACTGGGAATATAACCATGTCTGCGATGTAGAAAGCATTGAATTCCAACCACAAGACCACCAGGGAATCTACCAGAATTCACTACAAGTTAGCTGCTCCATGCTATATTTGCTATTTCTTCACTTCAGGCCACTTTCATCACAGTTTAGTTTCTCATTAAAACAATCAAATGTTTACCTGAAACACAAAAGCCTTGTTCAGGCAATGACAGCACCGAATGTGTTGACATGTCCACAAAGCTGCAGATGTACAATTTTCAATTTCCAAGATGAACCAACCTCATCAATGTACAAAGCAGCACACTGCCATCAGACATCAATAGAAACAACTGACACACATCAAATTCTGCCAGTTTCATGTGGGATCTCCTTCTTCTATCATTGCTTTTTCTCCAGCTCTCTCTGTTCCTCCAGCTCCCAGGTGAGTTAGATGCCTGATGTGAACACATCGAATTCATGAAACCCAGATTTCCCTGGAAAGCCAGGAATGGGAATGAAAGATGGAGGACATTGGGAAACAATGGGTGTTGCAGATAATGGGATAAATAAGCACTGTGATCTCATCTTCCTGCTTCTTCCAGATACTGAATACTGGAATGTGTAAGAGTTGTTCCCATTAGCAATTATCCCCAGTCACACTCTCCTTCCAATCTTTTACCACTTGCTTATATTTCAAACGCTGCATAATTTCTCACTGGTTTTCAATGTGTATTTGGCTCGAATGGGTTGTAAGTTGGTAGAATGACTGTGAAGGCAGCAGCAGTGCTGTTAATGAACATACAATAGCAGAAAGGTACAGTACAGAAGGAGGCCATTCGGTCCAGCATGATTCGTTGACAGAGCAGTTGTGATTTGTTGATCAGGAATGATATTTGTGCAGGTTGAGCAGCAGGCAGAAATATCTGCCCCATTGCCTGCCACCCATACTTTCCTGGCCTCTTCCTCACTTTCATCAGTTCATCACTCTGTGTTCTAACATGTTCCCCTTTCCATCCCAAGCTCTGTCTCTATAACTGTTAGCGACCAGTTACATCTCTGACTTCTTCAGCTCTGCTGCACAGTCACCGACCTGGACCTTTAATTGTGTTTCGCTCTCTCCACAGATGCTGCAGGTGGCTCAGCTGCACAGCAGGGCAGGAAAAAGAGTGGAAGAGCTATAGTGATAGGGGATTCTATCGTGAGGTGTACAGATAGGCGTTTCTGTGGTGGGAAACGGTCTCCAGGATGGTATGTTGCCTCCCTGGTGCTCTGGTCAAGTATGTCATGGAGCAGCTGCAGGACATTCTGAAGGGGGAGGGTGAACATTCAGAGGTCGTGGTACACACCGACATAGGCAGAAAGAGGGATGAGGCACTGCAACAGGAATTTAGGGAGCCAGGTAGAAGATTGAAAGCAGGATCTCAAACGGTGTATTCTCTGGATTACTCCTGGTGCCACATGCGAGTGAGTATAGGAATAGGAGGATAGAGCAGATGAATGCGTGGCTGAGGAGATGGTGCAGGAGGGATCACTGGGTCTGTTTCTGGCGTGCAGGTTGCGTGGGTTGCACCTGAACTGGAACGGGACCACAATCTTGCTGAGAGGTTTGGTAGTGCTGTTGGGGGTGCGGGGCTGGGGTGGGGTGGTGGGTGCGGGGGCGGGGTGAGTGGGGTTGCAGGGTGCTAACATAATTTGGCAGGGGAATGGGAAACAAAGTGGAGGTACAGTAGGGGGTGATGCACAGCCAAATATAAAAGAAAAACTGAGTCACTGTGGAATGCAGAGCAAATATTGTCAAGGCACAAGTGAAAAATGCAAGACTGGATTGCATCTATTTTAATGAAAGGAATCTTACCAGTAAGGCAGATGAATTGAGGGTGAAGATTATCACATTGGATTATGATATTATTGATATCACAGAGACATGATTGAGGGAGGGGCAGAACTGGCAACTCAATATTCCAGGGTATAGAATCTACAGGCGAAACAGGGGTCCATTAGGGGCCAAAGTGGCAATCTGTGTGTGGAGCTGGAGGTTATAGGTGAGGTTTTAAAAGATTACTTTTCATCTGTGTTCACTATGGAGAAGGACGATGTGGGTGTAGATATCAGGGAGGGAGATTGTGATGTACTTGAACACATTAACATTGAAAGGGAGGAATCATTACCTGTTTTAGCGTGCTTAAAATTTGATAAATCCCCAGGCCCAGGTGCGATGTATCCCAGGCTATGATGTGAGGCAAGGGAGGTGATCAGAGGGGCTTTGACACAAATTTTCAGATCCTATCTGGCCACAGGAGACGTACCAGAGGATTGGAGGACAGCGAATATGGTAACTTTCTTCAAGACGGGTTCCAGGGATAAACCAGGTAATGACAGTCTAACATCAGTGGTTGGGCAACTATTGGAAGAAATTCTGAGGGACAGGATTAATCTCCACTTGGAGAGGCAGGGATTAATTAGGGACAGTTAACATGTCTTTGTCAGGGAGGGATCGTGTCTAACTAACTTGATTGAATTCTTTGAGGTGGTGGCTAGATGTGTAGATGAGGGTAAACCAGTTGATGTAGTCAAATAGACTTTAGTAAGTCTTTTGATAAAGTCCCGCATGGGAGATTGGTTAAGAAGGTAAGGGCCCATGGGATCCAGGGAACTTTGGCAAAGTGGATCAAAAATTGACTTAGTGGCAGGAGGCAGAGGGTGGTCGTCGTGGGTTGTTTGTGTGAGTGGAAGCCTGTGACCAGTGGTGTAGCGCAGGGATCACTGCTGGGACCCTTGCTGTTTGTAGTGTACATTAATGATTTAGACATGAATATAGGAGGTATGATCAGTAAATTCGCAGATGACACGAAAATTGGTGGTGTCGTAAATAGTGAGGAGGAAAGCCTTAGATTACAGGACGATATAGAGGGGCTGGTAAGATGGGTGGAGCAGTGGCAAATGGAATTTAATCCTGATAAGTGTGAGGTGATGCATTTTGGAGGACTAACAAGGCAAGGGAATATACAATGGATGGTAGGACCCTAGGAAGTACAGAAGGTCTGGGGGACCTTGGTGTACTTGTCTATAGACCACTGAAAGCAGCAGCACTGGCAGATGAGGTGGTTAGGCAGGCATATGGGATAATTGCCTTTATTAGCCGAGGCACAGAATTTAAGAGCAGGGAGGTTATGATGGAGCTGTATAAAATGCTAGTTAGGCCACAGCTGGAGTACTGTGCACAGTACTCTGGGCAGCACCTTATAGGAGGGATGTGATTGCCCTGGAGAGGATGCAGAGGCGATTCACAATGATGTTGTCTGACCTGGAGCATTTCAGTTATGAAGAGAGACTGAAATGGCTCGGGTTATTTTCCTTAGAGTAGAGAAGGCTGAGGGGGGACACGATTGAGGTATAGAAAATTAGAGGGGCATTGATAGGTTCGACAGGAAGAAACCTTTTCCTTAGCGGAGGTGTCAATAACCAGGGGGCATAGATTTAAGGTAGGGGGCAGGAAGTTTAGAGTGGATTTGAGGGAAGAAGTTCACTCAGAGGGTGTTTGGAATTTGGACCACACTGCCTGAAAAGGGTTGGTGGAGGCAGGAACCCTCACAACATTTACCAAGTATTTCGATGAGCACTTGAAACGGCAGAGAATACAAGGCTGCAGGCCAAGTGCTGAAAAATGGGATTAGAATAGTTAGGTTCTTTATGACCGGCACAGACACGATTGGCCGAAGGGCCTGTTTTTCTGCTGTATAACTCTATGACCGCCGAGTTGCGAACCATTTGCTGTTTCTTTTTAATTTCAGTCACGTTTGTGAGAGTTGTCATAACAGTAAAAAAGACTGATTACTTTCTGACCAGGAATCAAACCCAGAACGCGAGAGTGAATGCATTGAGCCCACACCACTCGAACACCAGTGAAGCTCACCCACGCCTTTCAATATTAGCTGCTTTTCCCATTTCTTCACCTTCAACAGGCTGATTTGTTTGTTTATTTCTCACACATTTTTTGCCTTTTGTTCAGTTTATGACAAATCCACGATCTCTGATTGATACTGAGACATTTGAACATTTCCAACCAGCAAAGTGAGCAGTCAACTCAAGAAAAATGACACAAAGCCGCTGTGAGCAGGGTTCGAACCAGCGCAGGAAAATTCCCCATTGGATTTCGAGTCCAACGCCTTAACCACTCGGCCATCACAGCTCAGCTGTTGCTGGCTCTTCTAATTAAATCATTGGTACAATGCATTAGACAATTGCTTAAATGAGACATATTCTGGGGAATCATTGCCTTTGAGCCTTGTGTTGAGTTGCATCTCCCAGTGTATGTTAAAATTCCCATGATGGAATCAGTGTAGTTTACAACACAGAAGGAATCCTCTCGATCCACCGAGCCTGCACCAGCTCTTTGAAAGATCAGTCAGTTTAATCCCACAATGCAGCTTTTCCCCATCACCCTGGAAATCAGTCCTCTTCTCTTCTCGCTATTCTCTGTTTTCTGTACCTCAGAAAATTATGTATCCGTGCTGTCACTGGTCCTTTAATTCCATCACTTTAATTTTTCTAACAAGTTGATTATGTGGTATTTCACCAAATGCTTTTTAAAGTCCATCTCCACAACATCACTCACATTACCGCTACCCTCATCAACTTTAGAGATATACAGCTGCACAGCACAGGAATAGGCCCTTCGGCCCATCGTATCTGTGCCAGCTATCAAGCACCCATCTATTCTAATCCCATTTCGAGCACTTGGCCCGCAGCCTTGTATGCTATGGCGTTTCAAGTGCTCATCTAAATATTTATTAAATGTTGTGAGTGTTCCTGCCACTACCACCCCTTCAGGTAGTGTGTTCCAGTTTCTTTCTCCATTAATTGGATAGACTCAGTTCAAGGTCCAAATGAACATTGGTGTGAATGGAACGTGTGCAGCATCGAAACAGCGGTGGTAACTGAGCAATGTTAATGGCTTTAAGACCGTGAAAGTGAATGTTACAGTCTGCTAAGCCACAGTGAACTGAAATGGAAACAAGTCAGTGTTAATAGTGGAAGGAATAATCTGAGAGAAGGGGCGGGTTTGAATGTTGGAACGTGAAGCACAGGCATGTGTAAGTGAAATGCTGTAAAAGGAGACAGTAGTTTTTTTTCTCCATCAAGAAGAAATTCATTTTCAAGAAGTAAGGATTGGTTATTTGCTGCATTCCATTAGTTGGTGCAGCAGCCGGTTTAAGACACAAAGCAAGCTCTATCTGGATTTGGAGTAGCTGTGACCACAACACAGAGTATTCACCATTATCCATTCACAGTCCCACTGAAGCAGCTGCGATAGTCTAACACAATTGTTTGAGAAAGATCTTTTTTAGTGAAGAGGATTTCTCGACAAAAGCTGCCTGATCTGCTGAATCTTTCTAACATGTGATGCTTTTATTTTGGACTTTCCACCTGAGCAGCTTTTCTGCTGATATAAGAAACAGCAAGGGTCCCAGCACCGATCCCTGTGGTGCACCATTGGTCACCAATATAACACAAATTATGACCGCATTGGGAATGGAACCCCAGTTCAATGGAATTATGATCGCTGAAACCCCGACTATCAACAATTTTGGGGGATGCCATTGACCAGAAACAGAACTGAACCAGCCACATACATACTGTGTCTACAACAGCGGGTCCGAGGCTGGGAATTCTGCAGCGATTAACCCAACACCTGACACCCCAAAGCCTGTCCGCCATCTACAAGACACAAGTCAGGAGTGCGATGGAATACTCTCCACTTACTTGAATGATATTGGAGCTGCCCTCAGGAAGCTCAACTCCATCCGGGACAAAGCAGCCCACTTGATTGGCAGCCCATCCACCACCATAAACATTCACTCCCTTTGCCACCAAAGCACAATGGCAGCAGTGTGTATCATCTACAAGATACACTGCAGCAACTCACCACAACTCCTTCAACAGCACTTTGCAATTCGACAGCGCTTTGCAAACGCGTGACCTCTGCCACCTGGAAGGGCAAGGACAGCAGATGAGTGGGGATATCACTATCTGCTAGTTCCCCTCCAAGCCCCACACCATCCTGACTTGGAAATATATCACCGTTCCTTTACTGATATTGGATCAAAATCCTGGAACTCCCTCCCTAACAGCACTGTCCATACACCGACACCACATGGACTGCAGCGGTTCAAGAAGGCAGCTCACCACCACCTACTCAAGGGAAATTAGGGATGGGCAAGGCAAATCCCCAGGATGTTGATGGTGGAGGATTCAGCAATGATAATGCCGTTGAACTTCAAGGGGAGATGTTTAGAATTTCTCTTGTTGGGGATGAAATTGTCCAGCAATTGTGAGGTGTGACTGTAACTTGCCGTTTATCAGTCCAAGCTTGACTGTAGTCCAGGCCTTGCTGCATATGCATATGGACTGCTTCAGTGTCTGAGGAGTCGAGAATGGTACCAACCATAGTGCAATCATCAGCGAGCATCCCCACGTCTGACCTTGTGATGGAGGGACGGTCATTGATGAAGCATCTGAAGTTGATTGGATCCAGGACAAGATCTGAGGAACTCCTGCAATTATGTCCAGGAGCTGAGATGATTGACGCCCAACAACACAACCATCTGCCTTTTAAAATAGAAGAATAGAAGATAGGAGCAGGAGTAGGCCATTCGGCCCTTCGAGCCTGGTCCGCCATTCATTCTGATCATGGCTGATCATCCAACTCACTAATCTGTTTCCGCTTTTCCCCCATATCCATCGATCCCTTTGAGACCAAGAGCTTGAAAACATACAATGTTTTGACCTCAACTGCCTTCTGTGGGAGCGAATTCCACAGGTTCACCACTTTCTGGGTGAAGAAACGTCTCTTCATCTCAGTCCAGAATTTTTTATAATTCATTCATGGGATGTGGGTGACGTTGGCCAGGCCAGCATTTATTGCCCATCCCTAATTGCCCTTGAGAAGGTGGTGGTGAGCTGCCTTCCTGAACTGCTGCAGTTCATTTGGTGTCGGTATACCCACAGTGCTGTGAGGAAGGGAGTTCAAGGATTTTGACCTCGCGACAGTGAAGGAGCAGCGATATAGTTCCAAGTCAGGATGGTGTGTGACTTGGAGGGGAACTTGCAGGTGGTGGTGTTCCCATGTATTTGCTGCCCTTGTCCTTCTAGTTGGTAGACGTCGCGGGTTTGGAAGGTGCTGTCTAAGGAGCCTTGCTGCATTGCTGCAGAGCATCTTGTAGGTGGTACACACTGCTGCCACTGTGCGTCGGTGGTGGAGGGAGTGATTGTTTGTAGATGGGGTGCCAATAAAGTGGGCTGCTTTGTCCTGGATGGTGTCGAGCTTCTTGAGTGTTGTTGGAGCTGCACCCATTCAGGCAAGTGGAGAGTATTCCATCACACTCCTGACTTATGCCTTGTAGATGGTGGGCAGGCTTATGGGAGTCAGAAACTGAGTTACTCGCCTCAGGATTCCTAGCCTCTGACCTGCTCTTGTAGCCATGGTATTTATATGGCTACTCCAGTTCAGTTTCTGGTCAATGGTAACCCCTAGGATGTTGATAGTGGGGGATTCTGCGATGGTAATGCTGTTGAATGTCAAGGGGAGATGGTTAGATTCTCTCTTGTTGGAGATGGACATTGTCTGGCACTTGTGTGGCGCGAATGTTACTTGCCACTTATCAGCCCAAGCCTGGATATTATCCAGGTCTTGCTGCGTTTCTACACGGACTGCTTCAGTATCTGAGGAGTCACGAATGGTGCTGAACATTATGCAATCATCCGCCAACATCCCCACTTCTGACCTTACGATTGACGGAAGGCCATTGATAAAGCAGTTGAAGATGGTTGGGTCTAGGACACTACCCTGAGGAACTCCTGCAGTGATGTCCTGGAGCTCAGATGATTGACCTCCAACAACCACAACCATCTTCCTTTGCACCAGGTATGACTCCAGCCAGCGGAGGGCTTCCCCCTGATTTCCGTTGACCTCAGTTTTGCTAGGGCTCCTTGATGCCATACTCGGTCAATTGCTGCTTTGATGTCAAGGGCAGTCACTCTCACCTCACCTCTTGAGTTCAGTTCTTTTGTCCATGTTTGAACCAAGGCTGTAATGAGGTCAGGAGATGAGTGAACCGAAACTGAGTGTCACTGACCAATGGTTTACCCCGTATCCTTAGTCTATGACCACTGGTTCTGGACTCCCCCACCATCGGGAACATCCTTCCTGCATCTACCATGTCAAGGCTTGTTAGAAATTTATAGGTTTCTATGAGATCCCCTCCCCGCCCCCACACACACACAACCCGCCCCCACCCCACCACCCCACCACCCCACCACCCCACCCCCACCGCCACCCCTTCAGCTTTCTGAACTCCAGCGAATATAATCCTAACCAATTCAATCTCTCATACGTCAGTCTGGCCATCCCAAAATTCAGTCTGGTACAACTTCGTTGCACTCCCTCGAGAGCAAGAACATCCTACCTCAGATAAGGCGACCAAAACTACACAGTATTCCAGGTGTGGCCTCACCAAGGCCCTGTATAATTGCAGCAAGACATTCCTGCTCCTGTACTCGAATCCTATCGCAATGAAGGCCAACATAACGTTTGCCTTTTTTTTTTACACCTGTCACACCTGCATGCTTACGTTTAGCGACTGGCGTACGAGAACATGCAGGTCTCGTTGGATATTCTCCTCTCTCAGTTTTCTCGGCATTCAGATAATAATCTGCCTTCCTGCTTTTGCCACCAAAGTGGATAACATCACATTTATTCACATTATACTTCATCTGCCGTACATTAGTTTGATCAATTTGCTTACCCACTATTTTTTTCATGTTTGTACTTGCAGCTGTTCAATTTTCAGTCCGTTGACACCCTTTCTGTACGAATGCTTTGTCTTTCAGCGCACCATTTACATATCTTTGCTCCATGACCTACTGGTCAGCAATTCTGTGACTTTGTCCTATTTCCACCTTCTCCTTGTTATCTCTTGCCGCACCCATACTTTACTTGCTTATTACCTTTTACATTTCCAATATTTGCCAGTCCTGAAGAAGGGTCACTGACCTGAAACGTTAACTTCTCTCTCCACAGATGCTGCCAGACCTGCTGAGTATTTCCAGCATTTTTTGTTTTTATTTCAAATACTCCTGGATGTTCGTTTCCCATCTCTGGTCAGCCTGCAGCCATGTCTCCGTAATCCCAACTATATCATACCCGTTTACATCCAATTGCACAATTAATTCATCCACTTTATTGCTCATACGGACCATTCCCTGGTGTGCAGCAAGGTTAGACTCAAACCAAAGAAGCTGCATCACTCCAAGCAGAAGAGCCACTCACTCATCAACACGAAGAGAATTTCTTATCCACAGTTGTTACATAAATTTCTAAATTCAACTTGAAAAAGCCCTTCAAAACACTCCCACAGGGGATGCAGAGACCCAGTGCGCCTACATCAGAGATGCCATCTATGAGTCAGCTATTATCACCTATGGTAAATGTGTGAAGTAGAATGCAGACTGGTTTCAATCTCACTTTGAAGAGCTGGACTCTGTCATAGCCGCTAAGTGCATTGCACTGTTGAACTCCAAGAAAGTCCCCAGCGAGCTAACATCTGTAGCACTTAAAGCAGCCAGAAACGCTGCACTAAGAACAGCCAGGTGCTGTGCAAATGATGACTGGTAACACCTATGCAGCCATATTCAGCTGGCCTCCGACACCGGAAGAATCAGAGATATGCATGATGGTATTAAGAGAGCTTTTGGGCCACCCATCAAGAAGATCGCCCCCCTCAAATCTAAATCAGGGGACACAACTACTGACCAACGCAAGCAATTGAACCTCTGGGTGGAGCACTACCTAGAACTGTACTCCAGGGAAAATGTTGTCACTCAGACCGCCCTCAATGCAGCCCAGTCTCTGCCACTCATGGATGAGCTGGACATACAGCAAAAAAAATCAGAACTCAGTGATGCCATTGATTCCCTAGCCAGTGGAAATGCCCCTGGGAAGGACAGCATTACCCCTGAAATAATCAAGCGTGCTAAGCCTGCTATACTCTCAGCACTATACGAACTGCTTTGCCTGTGTTGGGACGAGGGAGCAGTACCACAGGACATGCAGGATGCCAATATCATCACCCTCTATAAGAACAAAGGTGACCGTGGTGACTGCAACAACTACCATGGAATCTCCCTGCTCAGTATAGTGGGGATGTCTTCGCTCGAGTCGCTTTAAACAGACTCCAGAAGCTGGCCGTGCATGTCTACCCTGAGGCACAATGTGGCTTTCGAGCAGAGAGATTGATCATTGACATGCTGTTCTCCCTTCGTCAGCTACAGGAGAAAGGCCGTGAAAAACAGATGCCCCTCTACGTTGCTTTCATTGATCTCACCAAAGCCTTTGACCTCGTCAGCAGACGTGGTCTCTTCAGACAACTAAAAAAGATCAGATGTCCACCAGAGCTACTAAGTATCATCACCTCATTCCATGACAATATGAAAGGCACAATCCAGTATAGCAGCACCTCATCAGACTCCTTACCTATTCCGAGCGGCGTGAAACAGGACTGTGTTCTCGCACCCACGCTGTTTGGGATCTTCTTCTCCCTGCTGCTCTCACATGCATTCAAGTCTTCAGTAGAAGGAATTTTCCTCCACACAAGATCAGGTGGCAGGTTGTTCAACCTTTCCCGTCTCAGAGTGAAGACCAAAGTACGGAAATTCCTCATCAGGGAACTCCTCTTTGCTGACAGTGCTGCATTAACATCTCACACTGAAGAGTGTCTGCAGAGTCTCATCGACAGGTTTGCGGCTGCCTAAAACAAATTTGGCCGAACAATCAGCCTCAAGAAAATGAACATCATGGGACAGCTCATCAGAAATGCTTCATCCATCAATATCGGCGACGATTCTCCGGAAGTGGTTCAAGAGTTCAGCTACCTAGTCTCAACTATCACCAGTAACCTATCTTTCGATGCAGAAATCAACAAATGCACGGGAAAGGCTTCCACTGCTATGTCCAGACTGGCCAAGAGAGTGTGGGAAAATGGCGCACTGACACAGAACACAAAGGTCCGAGTGTATCAAGCCAGTGTCCTCAGTACCTTGTTCTACAGCAACGAGGCCTGGACAATGTATGTCAGCCAAGAGCGATGTTTCAATTCATTCCATCTTCGCTGCCTCTGGAGAATCCTTGGCATCAGGTGGCAAGATCGTATCTCCAACACAGAAGTCCTCGAGGCCGCCAACATCCCCAACTTATGCACCCTATTGAGCCAGCGGTGCTTGAGATGGCTTGGCCATGTGAGCTGCATGGAATATGGCAGGATCCCCAAGGACACATTGTGCAGCGAGCTCATCACTGGTACCAGCCGTCCATGTCTCCCCTTTAAAGATGTCTGCAAACGCGACATGAAGTCCTGTGACATTGATCACAAGTCGTGGGAGTCAGTTGCCAGTGATAGTTAAAGCTGGCGGGCAGCCATAAATGCGGGGCTAAAGCGTGGTGAGTCGAAGAGACTTAGCAGTTGGCAGGAAAAAAGACAGAAATGCAAGGGGAGAGCCAACTGCATAACAGCCCTGACAACCTACTTTATCTGCAGCACATGTGGAAGAGTCTGTCACTCTCGAATTGGCCTTTATAGCCACTCCAGGCGCTGCTCCACAAAGCACTGACCACCTCCAGGCGCTTACCCATTGTCTCTCGAGACAAGGAGGCCAAAGAAGAAGATTATTAATACTCCACACGTTAAGTTGCAAAGCCTAAGGCTTCTCTTTTTGACATTACTTGTCTCCTTCCCACTATTTTTCACTGTGGCCCTGTTTGATTCTGGCCCTTGATTTCTCTGCCTATCACTTTTCTTATTCCCCTTTGGTTCTTGTCCTTGATCACCCTTCCTCTGACTCCTTGCAAAGTTTCCCATTCCCCTGCCATTTTATTTTAACCCTCCCCAACCACTCTAGCAAACACTCCCCCTGGGACATACCTTTGTGTTAGGTATGACTTCATCTCGTGGAGCGTTTCCCCTCTCTTTCCCATTGCCTCCAGTTTTGCTCGGGCTCCTTGATACCATACAGGGTCCAATGTTACCTTGATGTCAAAGGCAGACACTGTCATCTCTCCAATACAACTCTATTTTCCATGTTTGGCCAAGGTTGTAATGAAGTCTGGAATTGCGTGCCCCTGGTGGAATCCAAACTGAGCATAGGTCAGCGATGTGTTACTGAGTAAGTGTTTATTGATTGCACTGTCAACGATACCTTCCACAACTTTGCTGATGATTGGGAGTAGACTGATGGGGTAGTTAATGGGTGGATTGGACTTTTCCCGATTTTTGTAGACAGGACATAGCTGGGCAAATTTCGCATTGTCAGGAAGATGTGCGTTTTGCAATTGTACTGAAACAACTTCTCTGAGGACACAGCTGGTTCGAGAGCACAGATCTTCAGTATGACAGTTGGAATTGTATCAGGGCCCATCGTGTTTTGGAAATTCACTGCCTTCACCCGTCTCTTGATAGCACGTGGATTTAATGGAATTATCTAAAGGCTGGCATCAATGATGATAAGGACCAATCTTCTCTTCAACCCAGGACCGAATCTGCTTCCACCACACTCTCGGTATTGGACACAGCTGTGGCCCCAGCACTGATCCTTGAGGCACTCCACGAGTTGCAGTCTGATATCTTGAAAATTCTCCATTTATCCCTACTCGTTGCTTTCTGTCCGTTAACCTCTAAGTCATCCCTGCATGCTAATATATTACTTCAATTCCATGAGCCTTGATCTAGTATATTAATCTTCCATGGTATCTTACCGAATGCCTTTTGGAAATCCAATTATACTACATTCCTGGTTCCCCTTTGTCTGCCCTTTCAGTTACATACTCAGAATTCTGGAATAAATTTGTCATTCAAGATTTCCATTCGGTAAAAACATGTTGACTTTGTTTGATCAGACAATGATTTTCTAAGTGCTTGTTAATACTTCCTTTATCATAGATTGGAACATTTACCAGATGACTGATGTTCGGCTAACTTGCCTGCAGCTCCCCATACTATAGGCGGTGTGTTGTGGCTTCAGTGGCGCAATCGGTTAGCGTGTGGTACTCATTCAGCAGTATAATTAATGAACGATGTCGAGGTTGTGAGTTCAAGCCTCACGTGGAGCACTGAATTTTAGAAACGGGGTGCAATGAGAAACAGCTTGACAGTGCAGAAAAGTTCGTCCGAACTGGCCAGAAGAAGGGATCGAAAACAACGATGAGGTGACATTAAAGCAACAGGAGCCACGTGCGGTGAGAGCCCTGCAAAACTTCATAGTCATTTCCAGCAGAGAAGGAGACAACTCGGTCCATGCCAGCTCTGCACAGAGCAACGCAGTCAGGCTCGATGCCCATAGTCCTGCAAGCCTGCTTTTCTCAGAATTCCTCCTGAAGGCATTTATCATTTCTGCTTCCACCATCCTTGTGGGCAGTGAGTTCCAGGTCATTATCACTTGAGATACAAAAACAGTGCTTCCTCATATTCACCCACATCCTTTTTTTCCCACAGAACTGGCAATTTTTGGTCACTACTCCTTGTGCCGTTTCCCTTGTCTAACTTATCCAAGCCTGTCATAATCTGGTACACTTCTATTAAATCTCCCCTCAATCTCTTTTGTTCTAAGGAGAACAAGCCCAGCTCTGCCAACCTAACCCTGTAACTAAAATGCTCCATCCCAGGAACCCATCTGCTAAATCTCCTCTGCACCCTCTCAAGGACGCTCATATCGTTCCTGAAATGTGCTGACAAGAACAGGACAGAGTTGCTGCTAACCAGAGCTTTAAAGAGGTTCACCAAAATTGTACTGACTACTTCTATTTATGAAGCCTAAGATTCCTTATGCTTAACTAACTATTCTCTCAATATATCTTGCCACCTTCAAAGATCGATGCACCTGCACCCCAAGGTCACTCTGTTCCAGCACATTCGTTAGAACTATGCTATTACATCTACATTGCCTCTCCTTAATCCCTCTGTCAAAATGCATCACTTCACACTTGTCAGTATAAAATTCAATCTGCAAACATTCTGTTCGTTCGACTACCCTTTCTATGTCCTGTTGTTGGCTGTTCATATTATGCTCACTGGTTGCTGCAGCTCCAAGTTTGTTGTCGTCAGCAAATTTTGAAATTCTGCTATCTTGGGGAACATCACTATCTACCATTCTCCAGTCTGAAAAACAACCACTTTCATTGACTCGTTGTTTTCAGTCCTTAAGCCAATAACTTCTTCAAATGGACACTGACCCTCCTATTCCACAAGTCACAATTTTGTTAACAAGCCTTTTCTGTGGTACCTTATTAAATATTTTGTTAAAATCCATATAAACAACATTCAACACACTCCCTTCATCAAACTTCTCCTTAACTTCAACAAAAAATTCAATTCAATTAGTCATGCATGATCTGTCTTTTACAAATCCCTTCTGGTTATCCTTAATTAACTTGAACATCTCTACATGTAAATTGATATTTTCCCTGACTATTGTTTCTGAAATCTTACCCACCACTGACGTTAAACCAACTGGCATTTAATTGCTCGGACTGACCTTACACATTTCTTGAATAAGGGTGTCACATTTGCCACTCCCCAATTCTATGCCACCTTCTATCCTGACTCAAACATCCAGAACTTGTGGAAAGACCTTGACCCATCTTGGACTGAGTCTGAGGAGAGGTTTCTCCAACAGAGGCTGATTTTGACCTTGAGCTGTATTTGAAATTTCCATTTCATCAGACATGTCTCTCCAACTCTGCCTTGGATCGGAACTCAAACATTTTCTTGCACAAGATTCTGGCATGATTTGTGATTGAGTAACTATTGGTGCTCAACTCGGAACCAAATTATCTGATTTATTCGACTCATTTGATTCTTTCCAACTTCCTTCTTTTTTTGTGAACCTCTGAAGGTAAAAAATGAACTATATGTACAAACTTAACTTTTCCACTACCAAACATCTTGAATAAATATGTGCGAGGACCACATCTTCCACAACTCTTCCTGGTCACCACTTCAACCACTTGTGATGATGAATCTTCACTCTCACCTTCTGGTTCAACTTCAGACCTCTTTCTCCCACTCTACCCCTATCATGACTCTCTTTCTGTCTTGATTGTTTTTCTTCTACTGACAGCGCTAAATGTGGCTTCAGCAATGAAAACCTCATTCTGGCCTGTCTATTGAGAAACAGGTCCCTCATTATTTTATACACCTCCATTACATCTCCCCTTAACTTCCTCTGTCCCAAGGAATACAAACTCAGCCTTATCCAATCTTTCCTCATAGCTCATCTGCATGTAAATGACGTTCAGGATGAGTTTCCGAGTTTTTCTCCCTGAATCTAATGAATCCGATGATTGTCATTGGAATCCTTTTAGACGTGGATCCGATGCTATTTGTTCCCCAGGAAGTGACCATTCTCATTCTGTTACTCTGAGCAGTTTCTTTTTGTCCAAATGCTGCAATGGAACTTCCCACTTTTAAAGTATTATCATTCGCTGTACATTAGGCTGCATCTACAAACTTCTCTCTCACATGTCCAGTGATTCGGACGACAGTTTTCACTTGTAAATCAGGAATTGTGATATTCACAACAGCGTGCTGGAGAAAGACACAGTTTGAGCGCGGGTGACAGTGGTGGAGGAATGGAGAGCTGGGGTTCGCCCGTGAAAGCAGCAGCAAAGTTTAAAACAATCACAGTGAACATGGAGCTCCAACCCATAACCATGGAATTAAGAATTTCATGCTCTCTTGACTGAGGTAACTGGGCAACCCAAGGCAGCGTTGCCATATCTCTCATTAAAGTGAGATAACTGTTGGTTTCCTCCTGGTGCCTCAGCTTTTTTTGTGTTCCATGGTGTAAAAGGAAATTGATCAGCAAAAGCCCAAGGATTCAATACATTCCACTCAATCATCAATAACATCATTCCCATCTTCCACTTTTTAGGTGCACCTCCTTCCAAAGATTGCAATCCATTTTACTGAGGAATTGTTCTGGGATTTATTGTTTACCTACGTTGTGTCCTCATTTTGATATGAGATTCTCTTCAATATCCAACACAAAGTGAATTGCAAACCTAACAGAAAAACACGAAAAACACAAATCCCATGGTGCTCACTTTCAGAACAGTCAGCTTTTAAATAACATGAAGACATTTTACATGGGAACGATTTTGAAAGTTGTTACTATTGTTTGTAACTCTTTCATTGTGCTCAGAGTATGAGGAGGTTTGGCCCGGGCTGTCGTGTCCCGTGTCCCATGGATGTACAGTAACCCTCTGATTGATTTGTTGTTTTCTGTTGACAGTGGGTGATTGGAGAGTGTGGGTTTAGAATATTGCTGCTTGTCCCGGTCTCACTGACTGTGGCGTTGGGAATGAGTGAATAATTGATGTAACTGTTTTCATGTGTGACATACAGCTTAGACTTGCTGTTATTAACCGAGGTATCATGGAATGATCCTTTAATAATCGCTCACAAATTTGAACAGAAATCAGCTGTAATGTTCAACGTTGAGGGAGACTTTCTGCACAGTTCCGAAGAAGGGTCACTGACCCGAAACGTTAACTCTGCTTGTCTTTCCACAGATGCAACCAGACCCGCTGAGTGATTCCAGCATTTCTTGTTTTTGTTCCAGATTTCCAGCATCCACAGTATTTTGCTTTTATTATGGAAAAACTGCACTGAAATCAACCTGGGGAGCATAACCAGAATGTTAAACTGTTATTTTAAATTAGCACGAGGTGATTTTTTTCAAAGTCATCTTTAAATCATCTAAAAATGATTCCAAGCTCATGACATTCTGGCTCTTTCAGCCGTGTTGAAAACATCAAATGCTTTGGCTTTTGACATCTTCAATCTTCAAGAAATCATTAATTTCGAGATACAGCACTGAAACAGACCCTTCAGCCCACCGAGTCTGTGCCAACCAATAACCACCCATTTATACTTACCCTACAGTAATCCCTTATTCCCGACATGAGAAGCAATTTATAATGACCTGCAGGTCTTTGGCGCTGTGGGAAGAAACCGGAGCACGCAGAGGAAATGCACGCAGATACAGGGAGAACTTGCAAACTCCACACAGGCAATACCCATAATTGAAACCGGGTCCCTGGAGCTGTGAGGCTGTGGTGCTAACCACTGTGCCACTGTGCACCTCATGCACACTGTGGAGCAGTGAATACACTTTTTAAATAGCATGTGATTGGCTAAAAAGTTCCTTGCGACGGACTGAGGTGATGCAAGATGCTATATAAATGCAAATCCTTTTTTGTTTTTTTGATGTCAGAGAGCACATCTTCACAGATAACCTGGAATGGGCTGGGGTAGCTGAGTGGGGACAACACTCTGGTGTCATTCCGTGGAAAGTTAGGGACTGTGATCGGAAATCATAAGGAAGGATGAACTGGATGGGGGAGCGGCCTCTCATTTGTACTTAACTCTGTGAAAGGCCTTTCTTCTGACTTCCACATGTGTTTGATACATTAAGGCATTTTTCCAGTTTTAACTGTGCAGCCTGCTCTGCTAAATGCATGGCCGAAGTAGCACAAATTATAATTCAGGAATGTGAGATTCCAGATATGTGGATAGACTGGAGAAGCTGGGGTTGTTCATCGTCGAGCACAGAAGGAGAGAGGAGAATTGATCGAATGCTTAAATGAAGGGTTTAGATCCAAGAATTAAAGAGGAACTGTTTCTATTGGCTGAAGGATTGAAACCAGAGAGTACAGATTGAGGAAGATGGGCAGAAGAAGAGTCGACATCGAGATCTGCTGAAAGATCACTGACCTGAAACATTAACTCTGTTTCTCACTCCGCAGATGCTGGCGAACCTGCTGAGTATTTCCAGCACTTTCTGCTGTTATTTTAGATTTCCAGCAACAACCATATTTTTGCTTTTGTGCTAAGTTTCATCCCAAATTCTGCGAGTTTATTTTTAACTTTGCTGCTGCTTTTATGACCGAACTCCATTTACCAGGCACAATACTTTATTGCATGCAGTTATAGCCGAGTGGTTAAGATGACAAACTTAACAATCTGTTGTGAATTGTGTGTGAGTGCTCGTGTCCTGCTGTCTACCTTTCTGATGATGTCAAAGTTTAACCAGGTCCCGACAGAAGCAATCATCAATTACAGGTAATAAAATCCTGCACCTTTCAATCCCTCCAGGATTTACTCATTTGCATTTCAAAATGTACCTTTAGAAATGGAACAAAAATCTGCCAAATTGGAGACACTCTTTCTTTCCGGCTGTCTGTCTCTCTTCAGGCCTCCCTCACTCTCGGTGTACATATCTGTGTGTTTCACTCTATGTGTGTCAATGTGGTTCAATTCCCCGAGGAGGTGGCTGGATTTTTACCTTCACAAACTTGATTTATTTTAGTTGTATGGCGTTATTTTAACATGTTGCAGAGGAAAATAGCAGAGTAAAAATAATACAAGATGAGTTTGTCTCTTTCTGCATTTTCTTGAGTGGAGACTTTGTTTAGTTTAGAGATACAGCACTGAAACAGGCCCTTCGGCCCACCAAGTCTGTGCTGACCATCAACCACCCATTTATACTAATCCTACACGACTTCCATATTCCTACCACATCTCTACCTGTCCCTATATTTCCATACCTATACTCGGGGCAATTTATACTGGCCAATTGACCTATCAACCTGCACACCTTTGGCATGCGGGAGAAAACCGGAGCACCCGGAGGAAACCCACACAGACACAGGGAGAACTTGCAAACTCCACACAGGTAGTACCCAGAATTGAAAACAGGAAAATAAATGTTCACTCACAACTTTTACCAGAACGGAGAGGTTAAAGCAAACAGGAAAACCTCGAGAATAGAGAAGGCTGGAAGGTGACCTGATAGAATTTGGGAAGCTTTGTCCCTATTTCATCAGGGATTAGAGGCGAATTTATTCACTCTGCTTCAGGTTTACTTTTACTGAACTGGAATCAAACAAACAACAAGATTTTTACAGACCTGGAAATAAAGTTTCCATATTGAGATGTAATTCTTAAGATCATATTTTGGCATCTGCTGAATCAGTATTTTTGTCGAACACTCTGTCTCTCTCTGTCATGAGATTACAGAAGAAACCACACTTCAAAAGTACTTTATTGACTGTAAAGTGCTTTGTGAGATCCTGATGAGGTGAAAGGCGCTGTTTAAATGTACATCTTTGTGTCTTTTCTTGCTTTCTGTCCGTCAATCTCAATGAAGTAAAATACGGAATTGTGAATCTGTTCCTTTCAGCATCTACTCCAGACTCTATTGATCTCTCTGTCATTCTCTTTCTCCTTTTCTCTCTTTGTTTCTCTCTCCTCAGTGACTGTCTGGAATAAAGATCCTTCCTCTGGGTCTGCTGGATGAACCCAGGTCTGGTAACAGTGCGATACTTGTCCTGATGCTTCGGTATGGAATGCACAAGTGTACAAGTGTGGGTTGTGGGGTTTTTTTCTTATTAGTTCAGTGGTGAGTATCCCTACTGATCACTTGGGGAATGAGTGTTCAGTTGCTACATGAGGAGGTTGCACATTTTCAAGACATCAAAATGTTTCATGGTGCAGCTTTATCTGAAAATACAACAGGGAATATTAGCAGAGTTAAATAATGCAAGAGGGGATGTTCTCGTTAATAATTTGTCTTGAGCAGAGACCATTCCATCATGAAGTGCCCTCACACTACACAGTGATAGATAATTGTAGTTTTAACTTAATTTAATGCTGATTTCCTTTCGTGTTACTCAATGACACTGCTTTATAGCTGCATCATATTCAATCCAATGTTTCTCAATGTGGAAATTAAGATTCAATATTTATGTATAATTCTGAAGATTCTGAAGTCCATAAAGTATAGATGGAGCAAAATTCTTACAGTGCATTCAGGAGAATTTTTAGCCAATGCTGAGCAAACCCAACAAGAAAAGGGGCAGTTCTAAACGTAGTGTTAAGGAAAAAATCTGTGTAGGTGGAAGGGTTATCAGTGGGAGAGCATTTTAGTGGCAATGATCATAATTCAGTTAGATTTTGCATAGTTAGAAAAGGATACAGATAAACCAAGAGTTAAAATTTTAAATTGTGAGAAGGTCACTTTTACTAATTGGAGATTTGATTTGTTAAAAGAGGACTGGAAACAGCTACTTGAAGGTAAATCAGTGTCAGAGCAGTGGGAGGCATTCAATGAGGAGCAAAGAGAGTTCAGAACAAATATTCTCCGACAAAGAAAAAAAGTGAGACTCCCAAATTTAGGCTCCCCAGAGGTCAGAATCCCACAGAGAACAGGCTAACAGTCACAAATATACACTTTTGCCATTACCTTTCGATTCCTGCCACTGAGTCAATTTTGGATCCAACTTGCCAGGTGCCTTAATATCGTATAAGCTTTTAATTTGATGACCATTCTTCCATGTTGGACCTTGTTAAAAGTCTTGCTCAAATCCATGAAGACTAAATGAAGCACGTCAGTCTCATCAACCCTCATATAAAAGCAAAATACTTCAGATGCTGGAAATCTGAAATAAAAACAAAAGTGCTGGAAATACTCAGCAGGTCTGGCAGCATCTGTGGAGAGAGCAGCAGAGTTAACGTTTCAAGTCAGTGACCTTTCATCAGAACTGGCAAAGGTTAAAAATGTAATAGATTTCAAGACAATTAAGTGGGGTGGGGCAAAAGAGAAAAAAAGAACAAAGAGAACAGAAGAACAAATATTATCCCGAATGAGATTTTTATTCTTTTTATTCAGCAAGTAATGCATTCTTTTTGTGACAGTTCATACAGCAGCAAGAAAGTTTCATCCCCTGGCCGGGAATGTAACCAGGTCTGCAGTGGAAAAAGCACAGAATTCTCATTACTGGAGCACCAGTGAATTTGCCAGACTTCACTGCAAGTGAGCTGCTCCACGCTGCTTTTGCTATTTCTTCACTTCAGGCCACTTTCACCACAGATTGGTTTCTCATTAAAACAATCGAACGTTGAGCTCGAAGACAAAAGACTCGTTCAGGCAATGACAGCACCGAATGTGTTAACAAGAGCATAAAGCTGCAGATGTACAAGTTTCAATCTCCAAGATGCACCAACCTCATCAATGCGACTCCTGTAAAATGTGCAAAGCAACATATTGCCATCATACATCAATAGAAACAACTGACACACATCAAATTCTGCCAGTTTCATGTGGGATCTCCTTCTTCTATCATTGCTTTTTCTCCAGATCTCTCTGTTCCTCCAGCTCCCAGATGAATTCGCTGCTTCATGTGAACACACCGAATTCAGGAATCCCAGCTTTCCCTGGAAAGTAGGGAGCGGGAATGAAAGATGGAGGACATTGAGAAGTGATGGATTTTGCAGATAACAGGATAAATAAGCAATGTGATCTCATCTTCCTGCTTCTTCCAGATACTGAATACTGGAATGTGCAAGAGTTGTTCCCATTAGCAATTATCCCCAGTCACACTCTCCTTCCAATCTTTTACCCGTTGCTCAGAATTCAAACTGTGCATAATTTCTCACTGGCTTTCAATGTGAAGAAAGCGGAGCTGCGAGAAGCTAAGGTTGTTCAGCAGATGTAACTCAGGAAGATGTCTAATAGGCCGATGATAACAGTGAATGTTTTGATGAGCTGAGCTGCAGTGAAGGGTTGGCACCATTTAAAATGTCATTCAGCAGGTCTGCTTCCAAAGCTGGTGATAGAAATGACAAACGTACAATTACAGAAAGGTACAGCACAGAAGGAGGTCATTCAGTCCAGTGTGATCCTCTGACAGAGCAGTTGTGATTGGTTGATCAGGAATGATATTTGTGCAGTTTGAACAGCAAGCAGAAAAAGCTGGCCCAATGTCTGCCATCCATATATTCCTTGCCCCATCCTCCCTCGGTGGGCTGAAGGGCCTGTTTCGGTGCCGTATCTCTAAACTAAACTAAACTAAAAGAATACATCACTCTGGGTTGTAATTTGTCACAGCCCTTTACATGTTCCCTTTAACTTTCCGAGCTCTGTCATTGACCTGTCACATCTCTGACTTCTTCAGATCTGGTGCATAATCGCTGATGTGAACCTTTAATTGTGTTTCTCTCTCTCCACAGGTAAGGCCAGAGGTGCTGACCATTTACTTGTTTCTTTTATTTTAAATGTAAGTCATGTTTGTGAGTTGTCAGGGCAGCAACTACTGACCATTTGCTGACCAGGAATCGAACCCAGGTCGTTGCAGTAAGTGCATTGAACTCCAACCATTCGACCACCAGAGAAGCTCGCCAATTGCTTCTCCCTTTTCTTCACTTCCAACAGGCTGATTTTTGTGTTTATTTCTCACCGTTTGTTCAGCTTCCACAATATCTGATTGATATTGATACATTTGAACATTTCCAATCAGCAAATAGAGCAGCCAACTCGAGGAAAATAAGACTCACTTCGCCGGTTCGAACCTGCGCAGGAAAACTCCCATTGGATGTTAAGTCCAACGCCTTAACTACTCGGCCATCACAACACTGTACAATGCATCATCCAATTGCCTTAGACTACACATATTCTGGGAACCTTGAATTGCATGACATCTCCCATTTGATGTGAAAATTAACATGATGGAATCAGTGAATTTTCCAGAACAGAAGGAAGCCTCTCGACCTGCCAAGCCTGTGCCAGCTCTTTGGAAGATCAGTCAGTTTAATCCCACAATCCAGCTTTTCTCCATCACCCTGCAAATCAGTCCTCTTCTCTTCTCACTATTCTCTGTTTTATATCCCTCAGATAATTATGTAACCAGGCTCTCACTGGTCCTTTAATTCCATCACTTGAATTTTTCTAACAATTTGATTATGTGGTATTTCACCAAATGACTTTTGAAAATCCATCTCGACAACAGCAACCACATTACCACTGCCCTCATCAAATGTCTCCGTTACTTCATCAAAGAACACATTTCATGAGAAAAACACAAACTGCCACGAAATCAAAACCCAGTTCCTCAATTCACATCCCTTGTCTCAGAAGATTCCCCAAATAAATATTATCAACATTCCGCCACTGTCCTTCCTCAGTCCAGCCCTGCTTTTGTAGTGTGTGTCTGCCAAGTGGTCACTCAGACCTAAATGTATGGACTGAGTTCAAGGTCCAAATGAACATTGATGCGAATGGAGCATGTGCAACCTAGAATCAGCGGTGGTGACCCAGAAAGGCTTTAAGAACATGAAAGTGAAGGTTACGGTCGGCTAAACTGCAGTAAAATGAAATGGAAGGAAGTCAGTATTAATAGTGGTAGGAATAATCTGAGAGAAGAGGTGGGTTTGAATGTTGGAGCCTGAAGCACAGGCATGTGTAATTGCGATGATGTAAAAGGAGACAATAGTTTTCATCCATCAAGAAGAAACACATTTTCATGGAGTAAAGATTGGTTATTTGCTGCATTCCATTATCAGTTACAGCAGCCACTTTAAGACATAAAGCAAGCTCTGTCTTGATCGGTGTTGCTGTGACCACAACACAGAGTATTCACCATTATACAGTCACAGTCCCACTCAATCAGCTGCGATAGTCTAACACGGATTGTTAAACAAAGATCTTTTCAGTGAAGATGATCTTTCCACGAAAACTAACAGACTTGCTGAATATTTCCAACATCTCCTGCTTTTATTTCAAACTTTCCATCTGAGCAACTTTTCTGATGATATAACACAAATTATGACAGCATTGGGATTGGAAACCCCGTCTCTCACAAGACTGGAACAGAAATCCACATAACCACGTGAATAGAGATTAAATTCTAGCACTGATGACTGATAATTAAAAGTGAGTTTTCTTGCTGTGCGCTCTCTGAGGCTTTGTAATGAGAATGAAGGAAATATGAGAACTTTCTGAGCCGTGTTCCTGGGACGATGTGGCCGAGAGGTTCAGTCGACGGCCCATGAATCCATTACACCTGCACACATAGTTTTTAATTCCATCCTCATGGTTATTGTGTTGAAGAAGAATGTGTTCTTTTATTCCTTTTATCAACACATCCAAGATTCCTGAATCTGAGTCCCATCCTTCCCCAGGCCGCAGTGGGGGAGTTATGTATTGCTGCCTTACTCTGTTTGCTCAAATCTACAAAACGATCATTTCAGCCCAAACTCTTCCTGACAGGGAGATGTGGAGAGTGTAAGATCTGAGTTATGTGAAGTATCAAAGTGGATCATTGTATCCTGGTGAAAGGAATATCTCTCCACAGATGCTGCCTGACCTGCTGAATGTTTCTAGCATTGTCTGTTTTTAATTTTATACTTTCATGTTAACGGTTTTCTTTTATTTTTTGTTTCCTTGCCCCAAGGGCGCAGCTCCAGCCACAACTTTTCTGTGTTCTTCTCGCACACAAGTTTGCTCTTTATTTTTCTGCACATGCTGTAATGTCAGCCGTTTCCACACACATCGATCTGTGGCTTTCAAAACCCTTTTCTCATAGTTTCAGAGACTCTACGTGTTTCTTCGTGAATTCACAGGGATATGGGGATTATAGAGGCTGAGAGGGAATATAAGGGGTTAATATGTTATCCAGAGGATCTAAAGGCTATAAGTGTGTACAGTGACAGTAAGGGACTCTCAGAGTATATCAAAGAAATAACAGAGCATATTAGAGAAGATCATGAGCTAAAGGAGATTCAAAGTGTTTAAGGAAGGGTCAGGATCTATCAGATTGGATAAAGAACGCTCAGGATGTTTTAAAGAGGATAACGCATGATCAGGTTGCATCGGATATACCCATCCTCAATGATGGGGGAGCACAGCACATCAGTGCAAAGGACAAGGCTGAAGCATTTGCATCCATCTTCAGCCGAAAGTGCTGAGTGGATGTTTCATCTTGGTCTCCTCTTGATGTCACCAGCATCACAGATGCAAATCGTCAGCTAATATGATTCACTCCACGTGATATCAATAATCAGCTGAAGGCATTAGATACTGCAAAGGCCCTGAAAACATTCCGAAAATAGAAGTGAAGACCTGTGCTTCAGAACTTGCCGCTCCCCTAGCCAAGCTTTTCCAGTACAGCTACAATACTGTCATCTACATGGCAATGTGGAAATTGCTCAGGTATGTCCTGTGCACAAAATGCAGGACAAATCCAACCCGGTCATTTCTGAGTCAATGTGGTTCACATTTTGGAACTTTGCAGCAGACATGTTTGCTGTTCCTTCCTCCTGTTCCACCTTGATTATTTCTGCCTGTGTGTAACTGAGGCTGCGTTTTGGGTATGTCTTGTCCAGGTGTCCTCATCACACAGATTGCAGCACTTACTCTCCTTCCAGTCCTTTGTCTGGTGGCCTTCCTGCTGACAGCTGCTTTGTATTTGGCCGCCACGTGTCCAGAATCTCCACATAACTGAATTTCCTCATCCCTGGGCATGATGCAAGGTGAAGGACTGCGAGGCTGTTTTGGAAAGTATTTGCACTTGGGAGTGTGTAAAATCGAAAGGTTCCAAAAGGAAAATCTTGTCTCCAGCTTTGTGAATCTTTAGAAATGCTTTGGAAAATGGGGCTGTTACTTTATTTTGAGGTTGTTCTTGGAACAGAGATGGCTGAGGGGAGATCTGATTGAAATGTACAAAATGTTGAGGGGCCTGGGTAGAGTGGAGGTGAATGGCCTATTTACTTTCGCAGAGAGGTCAGTGACTCGGGGCATAGATTTAAAGTGATTGGTCGAAAAATTAGAGGGGAGATGAGGAACAATCCTTTCATCCAGAGGGTGGTGGGGGTCTGGAACTCACTGCCTGAAAGGGTAGTTGAGGTAGAAACGCTCGACTCATTTAAGAGGAGTCTAGATATGCATCTCAAGTGTCATAATCTGCAGGGCTACTAACCAAATGCTGGAAGGTGGGAATAGAAGGGGTGGATCATTTTTTGGCTGCACAGACGCAATGTGCCAAGTGGCCTCTTTCTGTACCTTAAACTTTCTATAATTCCGTTATTCTAAGATTCAAGATGAGAGCACAACGCACCACATTTAAAGCAACAAGAGAAAAAAGAAGTTTCTCTCTATTTCCCCTACTAATTCATTTCCTAATCCTAAAATACTCAATCAAATCACCCATTAACCTCCGATATTCCAAGGAATGCAGGCCTGCTTGAATGAATCGCACCTCAGAATTTAACCATGAGAGCCTTGGCTACATTCTGGTGAATTTTCACTGCCCTGTTTCCAAGGCCAATGTGTATCCTTTATAAAGGGCTGAGACCAAAACTATACACAGTATTCCAGGTGTGGTCTAACCAGCTGATTGTGTAGTTGGAGCAAAACGTCTCCTTGATATAACAGAATAGAATTGAATCATAAAATTGTTACAGCACAGAAGGAGGTGTTTCTGCCCTTCATATTTGTGCAGACTCTCTGCAAGAGCAACTCAGCTGGTCCAACACACCCGCCTTTTCCATACAGCTCTGCACATTTTTTTCCTCAGATAATTATCCATTCTTTTTCTTATTCGTTATTGGGATATGAGGGTCCCTGCCAAGGCCGGCATTTACATCCCATCCCTAATTGCACTTGGGAAGGTGGTAGTGAGCTGCCTTCTAGAACCACTGAGGTCCATATGGTGAGGTACATGCACAGTGCTGTTAGGGAGGGAGTTCCAGGATTTTGACTCAGCAATATAGTTCCAAGTCAGGATGTTGTGTGACTTGGAGGTAGGCATGCAGGTGGTGGTGTTCCCATGCATCTACTGCTTTCGTACTTCTAGGTGATACTGGTTGCGAGTTTGCAAGGAGTTGTGAATGGAGCATTGGTGAATTGCTGCACTGCATCTTGAAAATGATACACACTGCTGCCACTGTGCATCGTACTGGAGGAAGTGAACATTTAAGATGGCAGATAGGGTGGTGATGAAGAAGGTTGTTTCGTCTTGGCTGGTGTTGAACTTCTGGAGTACTGTTGTGGCTGAAATTGTGCAGGCAAGTGGAGAATATTCAATCACACTCCTGACTTCTGACTACTCGATGGTGGACAGGTTTTGGGGAGTTAGGAGATGAGTTGCAGAATTTCCAGCCCCTGACCAACTCTTGCAGCCACAGTATGTTTATCGCTGTTCCAGGTTTCTGGGCAAGGCTGATCCCCAGGATGTTGATGGTGGGGGATTCAGCGATGATAATGCCATTGAATGTTTGGGGGAGATGTTTAGATTCTCTGTTGTTGGAGATGATAATTGACTGGCACTTGGGTGGTGTGGATGTTACTTGCCACTTATCAGCCCAAGACTGAATGTCGTCCAGGTCTTGTTGCATGTGGACCTGGACTGCTTCAGAATGTGAGGCATCGAGAATGGTACTGAACTTTATTCAATTATCGGCGAACATCCCCACTTCTGAACTTATGATGGAGGGAAATTCATTGATGAAGCATCTGAAGATGGTTGGGCCTAGGACACCACCCCGAGTAACTCCTGGTTCCTGGTATTTCCTGGTTCCCCTTTATCTACCCTTCTAGTTACATCCTCAGCATTCTGTAATAAATTTGTCAAGCAAGATTTCCCTTTCGTAAAACCATGTTGACTTTGTTTGATCAGACTATGATTTTCTAAGTGCTCGTTCAGACTTCCTTGAACATCGATGAGAGCATTTTCCCGACCACTGATGTTAGGCCAACTGGCCTGCAGTTCACCATGTTAAATATATTAAACTGGGGCTCCAGTGGCGCAGTTGGTTAGCGCGTGTTACTTATACAGCAGTGCAATTAGCAAGTAACGCCAAGGCTGTGAGTTCGAGCTTTACCTAGAGCACAAATTTTAGAGACTGGGAGCAATGTGAAGCAGCTCAGCAGTGAAGAGAGCTGTGATCAGTGAGTCTGAACTGACCAGAAGCGGAGAAAAAAATAATTGTGAGATGACATCACAGGAAGAGGAGCCACTTGTCATGAGCGCACTGTTGAACTTCAAAGTCATTTGCAGCACAGAAGGAGACATTTCGGTCCATGCTGGCTCTGCAGGGAGCTGTGCAGTCAGCCTCAATAACGGTAATTTAAAAACAAAATGCTGGAAATATCGAACAGGTCTGGCAGCATCAGTGGAGAGGGAAGCAACGTTAATGCTTCAGGTCTGTGACCTTTCCTCAGAACTGAAAAGGTTAGAACTGTCGCCAGTTTAAAGCAAATAAAGTGGAGGTGGGGCAAAAAATAACACAAGGCAAGGTGTCGATACACGCAGCCCTGCAAGCCTATGTTTTTCTCAGACTTCCTCTTGAAGTTATTGATCATTTCTCCTTCCACCACCCTTGTGGGCAGCGAGTTCCATGTTATTACCACTTGCTATGTAAAAACAGGACTTCCTCATATTCCCCCTGCATCATTTCCCCCCAGATGTTGCAAGCTGTTTCCCAGACTTCTGGTAGCATTTGTTAATGGGAACAGTTTTTCCTTGTCCAACGTATCTAAGCCTGTCATAATCTGGTACACTTCTATTAAATCTCCCCTCAATCTCCTTTGTTCGAAGGAGAACAAACCCAGCTCTTCCAACCTAACCGAGAAACTAAAATCCTCCATCCCAAGAACCATTCGGATAAATCTCCTCTGCACCCTCTCAAGGACCCTCTCATACTTCCTGAAATGCTGTGACCAGAACTAGACGCAGTACTCCAGTTGAGGCCTAAACATGCATTATAGAGAGATTCACAATAATTGTGCTGAGTACTTCTATTTATAAAGCCCAAGATTCCATGTGCTTTACTCACCATTCTCTCAATATGTCTTGCCAACTTCAAGGATCTCTGCCCCTGCAACCCCAGGTCCCTCTGTTCCTGCACACTCTTTAGAACTATGCCATTACATCGAAATTGCCTCTCCCGAATCCTTCTGGAAAACGAATCACCTCACACTTGTCAGTATAAACTTCCATCTGCCACCTTTCTGTCCTTTCTGCTAGCCTATCTATGTCCTGTTGCAGACTGTTCATATCATGCTCACTGTTTGCTGCAGCTCCAGGTTTGGTGTCATCAGCAAATGTTGATATTCTACTTTGTATTCCAAGATTCAAGTCATTTATATAAAGTAAAACAAAAACAGTGGTCCCAGCACTGACCCTTGGGGAACACCACTGTCTCCTATCCTCCTGTCTGAAAAACAACCATTTCCTTTCACTGGCTGTTTTCAGTCCGTCAGCCACTATTTTATCAATTGGACACAGAACCCCCTTTTCCATGAGCCACAATTTTGTTAGCAAACCTTTAATGTGGTACCTTGTCAAATATTTTCTTAAAATCCATATAAACAACATTCAACACATTCCCTTCATCAACTTTCCCTGCTACTTCATCAAAAAATTCATTTAAATTAGGCATGCATGATCTGTCTTTTACAAATCCATGCCGACTATCCTTAATTAACTTGAACCTCTCTACGTGTAAATTGATATTTTCCCTGACTATTATTTCGAAAATCTTACCCACCACTGATGTTAAACTAACTGGCCTATAGTTGCTAGTACTGTCCTTACACATTTCTTCAATAAGGGTGTCACATTAGCCACTCTCCAATTCTCTGGCACCTTCTATCCTGACTCAAATTTCCAGGACTTGTGGAAAGACCGTTACCCATCTTGGACTGGGTCTGAGGAGAGGTTTCTCCAACAGAGGCTGATTTTGACGTTGAGCTTCAATTGAAATTTCCACTTCCTCAAAGATGTCTCTCTGTCTCTGCCTTAGATCTGACCTCGGACTTTCTCTTGCACGAGTTTCTGGCATGATTTCTGTTTGAGTAACTATTGGTGCTCAACTCATAACCAAACTATCTGATTCATTCGACTCATTTGATTTTTCCCAACTTCCTTCTTTTTTGTGAACCTCTGAAGGTAAAACATGATCTATATGTACAAACCTAACCTTTCCACTACCAAACATCTTAACTAAATATGTGCGAGGACCACATCTTCCACCACTATCACTGGTCACCACTTCAACCACTTGTGATGATGATTCTGCAATCTATCCTTCTGGTTCAACTTCAGACTTCTTTCTCCCACTCTAGCTCTCTCATGACTCTCTTTCTGTCTTGATTGTTTCTCTTCTACTAACAGTGTTAAATGTGGCTTCAGCAATGAAAACCTCGTTCTGGGCTGCCAGCCATGAAACAATTCAGCTGGCGTTATACTGTTAGCAGTGTGAGGGGTGTTACCATGGATAAACAGAAAGTTCATCAGTCTGTGATCCAATGATAACTGACTTTTGTTCAGATTGATATCCAGCATTTACTTGACAAGAGCATGCTTAACAATCTGCACTGTGTGCTCTGCTGCTCCTTTGGAAGCAGGATGATACAGTGGAACTCGAGTGTATTTTATGCCATTTGTTCTCATGAATTGTGAAAACTGTAATGAAGAAAACTAAGGTCTGTTTTCAGACACAGTTTCCTCTGGGAACCCATAAGCAGAAAACAAACTACACAAAATATTTGGAGTTTTGCCAGTTGTTCCTCGATTCATCGGAAACCCCTCAACCCACTTCGAATGTCTCTTTCTCAATGAACATCTGTTGTCCTTCTAATTCTGTGAAATCCATGTGCAGCCTCTGCCACACTCTAGCTGGCCATTTCCATGGCTGAAAAGGTACCGATGGCGGCTTCCTTTCTACTGCTTGACATGTTCCAGATGATTTCATTATGTTTCCAATGTCTTTCTCTAACTCTGGCCACCAAAGATATCTCCTCACTAGACTCTTCGTCAAACATATCCCTAAGTGATCATCATGAAGATCACATAGCAACTGCAATATGTACTTTCCAGGGATTACAACTCTAGCTCCCCACATGACATAAATTTGATCAACTGACAACTCATTCTTATGCATAAAAAATGGCCTGTATTCTAAATTCATTATCTGTGTTTCCCACCCATTTGTGATATAGTGGTATACCCTTTGCCAATATGGAGCCCCTACGAGTTGTTATATCAATGTCATCTGCTGTGACTGGAAACTCGTCTTCGTCTGAAGGCCACATCCCAGGAACGAGTAAAGAAAAACTGCTCTGTATGGAGAGGAATCACATGCTAGTTTAATCTCTTTGAGCACATCGTAATGCATAAGCATCACACCCTCTACAAGTTGGCTTTTATGCCATTTGAATGCCTCATCACTCTCCTTTGTCCAATTCCACGGAAACCCTTCCTCAAGAGTTCATTCAATGGATGCAATAATGTTGCCAGATCTGGTATGAATTTACCGCAGTAATTTATGAGGTTCAAAAAAGATCTGAGATCAGATGTGTTCTGAGGGTGTGGCGCATTTCTAATTACTTGATCTTTACACTTGGTAGCATGCAACCCGTTCTTGTCTACTTTTTGACCCAAGTGCATTACAGAATTTTGAAACATTTCACATTTGTGTTCTGTCATCCAAACTTCATGCTTTTCGAAGCGTTGGAACACCTCTTTCATCTGCCGTCATAGCTTTGCTTGTTTGGAGCACGAATATGATTGTCATCCAAATAACTTACTACTCGCTCCATTCCTTACAAATTTTGGTTCCTCACCCTTTGGAAAATTCCACGGACTGAAGACACACCAAATGGCAGCCTGTGAAACTGAAATAGACCCATGTGTGTTACGATAGTCAAGAATGACTTCGACTCAGCGTCTGACTCAAGCTGCAGATAGGCATTTGTCAGATCGAAATTTGAAAAAGTCTGGCTTCCTGTCAACGTCGTGAACAGATGCTCCATGTTTGTCAAGTTATTGGGTGGATTACATTCCAGTATCTGTTGATGGTTACCTTATGCTCAGAGCATACTCTTACACTACCATCTGACTTTGGTGCTACCACTATGGGAATAGCACAATTACTCTGCTCTACCTTAGAGATATTGTTCACAGTCTCAAGTCATTTCAGTTCTTGCTTCACCTCCTCTCTTAGAGCATAGGGTACTGGATGCAGCTGACAATACAACGACCTTGCATTCCCCCGAGCTTGTATGTTAGCCTTGTACCCTTGAATTGATTTGCAGATTTCACTGAACACCTTAGGGTACTTCATGTTGAGATATGAATGTCACCTCAATACAAAAAAGCTCGCTCATATTTAACTTAAATGCTGCTAGCCAGTTTCTTCCAAACAAGGCTGGTTTTTCACCTTTCACAACAATGATGGTCAATTTCGCACACTGCTCATTGTATGTGACCACAACCAATACACTTCCAATTTGGGAAATATTCTCTCCTCCATCACTGTGTAACTCTACTCATGATTTTTCCAGGGGATGTTGACTCAACTTTTCACGACACAGTGACTCTGAAATTATACTAACTGATGCACCTGTGTTGACCTCCATGTTGTATTTAGTCGTTTGTGGGACGTGGGCATCGCTGGCAAGGTCAGCATTCTTTGCCCATCCCTAATTGCCCTTGAGAAGGTGATGGTGGTGGTGAGCTTCCTTCTTGAACTGCTGCAGTCATTGGGGTTTAGGGACACCAACAGTGCTGTTGGAAGGGAGTTCCAGGATTTTGACCCAGTGACAATGAAGCAATGGTGACATACATCCAAGTCAGGATGGTGTGTGGCTTGGAAGGAAACTTGCAGGCGGTGGTGTCCCCATGCATCTGCTGTCCTTGTCTTTATAGGTGGTCGAGGTCACGGCTTTGGAAGGTGCTGTTGAAGGAGCCTTAGTGAGTTGCTGCAGTTTACTGGAGCTTCATCCAACGATACTTGGACCACGATGCTCTGTGAATTTTCATTGGACATCCTTGTGCATCTGATCACATGGATCTCAAATGATACCTCATCCATCTGCTGCTGTTTGACAACCGAATGCAGTGAATGATGTTTCCTCCTGCCTGTGTTTTCACCGATGACCTTCTTGCGACATGCCTTGGCAAGATAACACTTCTTCTTGCAGCTATGGCACTCTGCCTTCACAACGGGACAATTCTGGGCTCAATGTTGGCCTCAGCACCGGTAACAGGATTTTATTTAACACTGCTACTACCCTGATGGCCTCCTCCCATTTTCTAACTAGCAACACCCACATGACCACCACCAGTTGCCATCACTGGGACCTTCTGCTTACTTATATGCAGCTTATTTACTTCAGCAGATGACTGACGGTTGTTAACTCTCACTTCTCTCGAGTGAAATTCAGCCATGTCCATGGACAGTGCTAATGAAAAGCTATGTCAAAACTCACCTTTGGCAATGTCATCAACTTACTGTGAATGTGCTCACCCTTTAATCTGCAACCAAATCTGTCACACAACACACGCTCTTGAAATTCTCCAAAATTTACAATGAAGTGACAGCTTTTGGAAGGCCACAATAAACTCCCCAATGTCCTCATTGGGCAGCTGATTCCTTGTTCCAAACTGATAGATTTCTGCAATCTTCAATGGTTTCGGATTGTAATGCTGCTCAAGCTTAATCAAAATGTCCTTCAGCGGCGTGTCCTTTGATTTTGCTGGGGTGAGAAAATTATTGAGCATCTCATACATTCCGGGCCTGCTTCAGTCAAAAATATCCCTCTGTCTTTTCCCACACTGCCTGGTTGACAGCTACATTATCAGGATCTTCGAGCGTATTGTTAACAGTGAAAAACATCTCTATCCACTCCACGTACACACTGAAAGACTCTCAGTCATGGTCATACTCCCTCAATCACGCAATAATTCCCTTAGACACAGCCATCTTGGAAGGTCAGTCCAATAATTTAATTATAATCCGACCACAGAATGCAATTTGTAAGCATTAATTTGGGCTTCCAATGGCGGGACTGTTACCCAGCATTCCCAGCGATCTACGAATATGCCCTATTCATTCCACAGGAGCTCAGCGCGCAGGTGCAGTACGAGCCAGTATTTCGAGCATGCGCATTGTCTGGATGATCACATCCGCGTGAGTTCTCTGGAGGACGCATTTGCAGCTGGTAAGAGATGATGGGGCACAGGAGAACCGGCGGGCGGCCGGAGAGGCTTCAAAAACACCTGGTGTAGGCCTCAAACCCCGAAGAAGTAGCTCCAGTTCCAGCATTTGCGGCTCTGGGGTATTCCCTGAGTTGCCCAGGTTAACGGCTGCCACCTCTCTGAAGGAAGCCAGGAAGGTTTAGGCGCCGCCATCTTGAGCAGAGAGAGATGCGCATGCGTCTCCATCTTATTGCCGGCACTGAGAGTGGGCGGGGCTTCACTGTCCCAGTGAGCAGGAGGGAAAATCATTGACTCTTTGATTTGTTTCTCACTCAGCAAACAGGGGCTGGAATACTGAACCCAGCCAGAGTAGAGGGAGGGAGAAAACTGTCAGCGGAGCAAATAAATCGTGCAGATGATGCCATTGGTTTGGATGCCCAGGGAGGAGGGAGAGCTGTGAGACGGGGATTTACAGCTTTGGGGAACAAAAGAGGAAAAATGTTGCATTGAAGCTGGAATTGTCTGCTCTGAATTTCTATCCTGCACTTAGAGTGATGACCTTTATGACCTCCTTTAGAACAGGGTATTAGAAGAGAAGGATTAGCAGACGGGAAAACTTAAACCAAGCATCACATCAAGATCTGAAAGAATCATTCGATTCATCAGCACCTGAATATCATCGGACTTTGAATGTGGAACAAGAAATGTTTGTTCTGTCTGTGGGAAAAGATTTCAAACATCAGTGTGACTGGAAACACTGCAAGGCACCCACACCCGAGTGAGAGTGTTCCAGTGCACTGACTGTGACAGCGTTCACCAGTCACACAGCCTGAAAAGACATTACACCATTCACAGAGAAGAGAAAACATACACGTGTTCTGTGTGTAGATGAGGCTTCAACTGATCATCCAACTTGGAGAGACACAAGGACATCTGCACCATGGAGAAACCTTGAAAATGTGGGGACTGTGGGAAGGGATTCAATTAACCATCTGAACTCGACTCATCAACGCAATCACACTGGGGAAAAGCTGTTAACCTGCCCTGTGTGTGGGAAGGGATTCCCACCTGCTGTCACACCAGCGAGTTCACACAGAGGAGAGACCATTCACCTGTTCCATGTGTGGGAAGGGATTCATTCACTCATCTAACCTCAATGAACATCAGCAGCTTCACACTGGGGAGAGACAGTTCACCTGCAATGAGTGTGGGAAGGGATTCACTTGTTAACCAACCTCAATTCACACCAACTTCTTCACACTGATAAGAATCTTTTAAATGTTCTGACTGTGAGAAGAGCTTGAAAAGCAAAAATCACATGATGCAGCACCAGCGAGTTCACACTGAGGAGAGACCGTTCACCTGCTCTGAGTGTGGGAGGGGATTCGTTCAGTCAATCAACCTGCTGAGGTTCACAAGTGACTGCAGGGTTTGGATTCTGCTGTTATTGCTGCTGTTAATCACATCCAGGACTGAACCATTTTCATTCTGATAGTTGGGGTTTGTTTTTGCTGATGTTGATTATCCCAGTAACTGGGCTGAAGTTTAATATTTGGATATATCTTCAAGAAATATTAATTTCTTCAAGATAAGTGGAGACTAATTGATGAGGCAGGATCTAACTGAAATGTGCAGCGGGTTTGAGGGGCTGAATGGCCTGCTCCAGTTCTATATGTACTTTCTCCCCAGACTTCCCCCACTCTCTAACTCTGCTCACCTGCTTGTTTCCAGTTGCAGTGCCTTCTCCCCAGTTCTCCCATGACTTTCCATTCATCAGTTGTGTTTCAGTCCAAGTCTATTCAGGACATAGAAACAGGAATCGGCCTTTTAGCCTCTCGAGTCTGTTCTGCTTTTCAATGAGATCATGGCCGATCTATGACTTGACTTCATTATACCCAAATATTATTTTAATACTGGCTTCCCCAGTCTGTTACAATGGGATTTAAAAATGCCTTTCATTTACACTGTACCTTTAAAGTAGGAGAGTTTCTGAAGGTGCATCTCAGAACATAAACGGAAAAATCAGACAAAAATTGACACTGAGCCAAAGAAGGATAATTAGAAGGACTGACTAAAAGCTTGGTCAAAAACGTAGGTTTTTAGTAGGGTCTTAAAGGAGGAGAGATGTGGACTGGCAGAAAGGTGTGAGGACGAAATTCCAGAGCTTCGGGCCGGTGACTGAAGGCACAGGCAATGGGACAGAAAGACAGTGAGGGGTGTGTAAGAGGCCAGAGTTGGAGGAATGCAGAGTTCTCTGACGGCTGGAGGAGATTACAGATATAGGGAGGGGTGAGGCCTTGAAGAGATTTGCAATGAGAATTTTAAAATGGAGGCATTAGAGCACCTGGAGCCATTGTAGATCAGTGAGCTCAGTAGTGATGGATGAGTGGAAATTTGTGATGCTTGGAGTAAACAGCAGCAGAATGTGAATGAGCTGCAGTTTATGCAGGGTGGGGGTGGGGGGTCAATCAGAAGAGCATTAGAATAGACAAGCAGGCTGACAACACAGAAACACTGGAGGGGTCAAGAGAGGTGGTGGTGATGTAGAGATATGTGACATCAGCACACATGTGGAACCTGATGTCATGTCTTTGGATGATGTCACTGAGGGGCAGCAGATAGATGGGGGATAGAGGCGGCCATCGATAGATCCTTGGGAAACTCCAAAGGTAATGGGGTGAGAAGAGAAACCATTGCTGGAGATTCTTTGGCTATGATTGGATAGATCTGAATGGCGCCAAGGGAGGTCAGTCCCACTCAGCTGAACAGTGGAGGAGAGGCGTTGGAGGATGGTGTGGTCGACTGGGAGGTGAAGATGTTTGAGGAGCGATGGTGCCCCACATGCACAGAGAATGTCCTTTGTGACATGGATTCGAGCTGTTTCAGTGCTGTGTGATGGAAACCTGATTGGAAAGGTTCAAACATGGAATTCTGGGAAAGGTGGACACGGATTGGGGGCAAAGAGACATTCAGTGACTTTGGAAAGGAATGAGAGGGTGAAGATGAGGTGGTAGTTTACAAGGACAGAGAGGTTGAGGGTGGGGGTTTTGAGGAGGTGGGTGATAATGACAGTTTTAAAAGGGAGCAGGAAGTAACTGAGGAAAGGAAACTGTTTACAATGTCAGTTAGCACGAGGGCCAGGAAGGGAAGTTGTTTGATTAGTTTAGTGGTTACATTACAGGGACAACCATTAAAAGCACGGTTCACTGGCCCATATAGATTGATCAAAAGATTGGATACGGTAGATTACTTTATTAACACCCCTGATCACCGGGAGAACTGGTTGTGTCACATTAATATGCTCGAACAACATTACCACAGGGAGGAGGATAAGCCAATACAGGTATTTCAGTTAAACGGGACTGTTGACAAGGAAATGTATTGTGAGGATGAGGCACAGGCAGGCCTAGGAAATTCTCCGAAGTTCCAAAGAAGGGTCACTGACCCGAAACGTTAACTCTGCTTCTCTTTTCACAGATGCTGCCAGACCTGCTGAGTGGTTCCAGCATTTCCTATTTTTATTTCAGATTTCCAGCATCCGCAGTATTTTGCTTTTATTTTAGTGTTTAATTCACTGCCACTTCTCTTCCAGGAATGCCTACCTTGAAGAAGTTCTGCTCTTCTCTCCGACGGGATTTTCGTTTGTCTCTTTTACCTTGTTCACCTTCATTGCTTTCTATTTCCCTCCTGGTGTTTGATAAGGTGTCTACCAAAACTCGTTTTCACAGCCACATCTCCTTCCTCAGTGACTGTCTCTGGCTCCAACTTATTCCACGTGGATTCCAACTGCAGTTTCACCCATCATGCTTTGAATCCACCCAGGATCACAGGTATCTCCGAGAAATACAACGTTCCTCGCACTGCTACTCTCGCCACATCCTGAGATCCACACTCAGTGCTATGCGCCGCCACATGCACACACTGGACCTCTCTCTCCAGCAGCACCACCTCACCTTATCTCAAAGCTGTTCTACTCCGCAGTTTCATTTCATCTTTCGTCTCATCCGAGTTCTGAAGAAGGGTCACTGACCCAAAACGTCTGCTTCTTTTTTCACAGATGCTGCCAGACCTGCTGAGTGCTTCCAGCATTTCTTGTTTTTATTTCAGATTTCCAGTATCCGCAGTATTTTGCTTTTATTATATGGTGTAAAGAAGGCAGACTCCTACCCAAATTCTCATTTAAAGGAATGCATGGACAGAGTGGGCAACACCATATGTCGTAAAGAGACAGATGTGTTGGAGGGATACTGTCAAATTCCTTTGACACCCCAGGGTAAGACAAGATCAGCTTCTGTTACCCAGGACAGGGTTTTCCAGTGTCACGTGATGCCACATAGGTGAAGGGGTACTCGAGAAACTTCTCAGAGAATAGTGAACACAGTAGAGGTCAGTGCTCCAAGCTCTGCAGTGCACCTGGCTGAAGTGATGGACAATAGGACACTTGGAAGGAAAGCACGAAACAGCTGGAAGACTATGCTTGGAAATTTGAAATGGGTTAATTGGGACAATCTTTGAAAAAATTGAAACTGAAAATGTTCTGGTGGAACTTATTGCTGTCGTTCCAATATTCTTGAGAAGTGTATATCTGTAAATGTGGACGAAAATGTGTTATCATTTGTTTTTGCAATTTCATTTTTTACATTGTAATGAAACGCATTATCGGAATGGTATTTCATTCCACCAGGGGTGGAGATGTTATGATCCTACTTATTTTTTTTTGGGTCGCGGGGGGTGGATGTGTGCAGTGTGTCTTTAACAACAAAGAACAAAGAAAATTACAGCACAGGAACAGGCCCTTCAGCCCTCCAAGCCTGCGCCGATCCAGATCCTCTATCTAAACATGTCACCTATTTTCTAAGGGTCTGTATCTCTGTACTTCCTGCCCGTTCATATATCTGTCTAGATACATCTTAAAAGACGCTATCGTGCCCGCATCTACCACCTCCGCTGGCAACGCGTTCCAGGCACCCACCACCCTCTGCGTAAAGAACTTTCCACGCATATCCCCCCTAAACGTTTCCCTTTTCACTTTGAACTCGTGTCCCCTCGTAATTGAATCCCCCACTCTCGGAAAAAGCTTCTTGCTTTTCACCCTGTCTATACCTCTCATGATTTTGTACACCTCAATCAGGTCCCCCCTCAACCTCCGTCTTTCTAATGAAAATAATCCTAATCTACTCAACCTCTCTTCATAGCTAGCGCCCTCCATACCAGGCAATATCCTGGTGAACCTCCTCTGCACCCTCTCCAAAGCATCCACATCCTTTTGGTAATGTGGCGACCAGAACTGCACGCAGTATTCCAAATGTGGCCGAACCAAAGTCCTATACAACTGTAACATGACCTGCCAACTCTTGTACTCAATACCCCGTCCGATGAAGGAAAGCATGCCGTATGGCTTCTTGACCACTCTATTGACCTGCGTTGCCACCTTCAGGGAACAATGGACCTGAACACCCAAATCTCTCTGTACATCAATTTTCCCCAGGACTTTTCCATTTACTGTATAGTTCACTCTTGAATTGGATCTTCCAAAATGCATCACCTCGCATTTGCCCTGATTGAACTCCATCTGCCATTTCTCTGCCCAACTCTCCAATCTATCTATATTCTGCTGTATTCTCTGACAGTCCCCTTCACTATCTGCTGCTCCAACAATCTTAGTGTCGTCTGCAAACTTGCTAATCAGACCACCTATACTTTCCTCCAAATCATTTATATATATCACAAACAACAGTGGTCCCAGCACAGATCCCTGTGGAACAATACTGGTCACACGTCTCCATTTTGAGAAACTCCCTTCCACTGCTACTCTCTGTCTCCTGTTGCCCAGCCAGTTCTTTATCCATCTAGCGAGTACACCTTGGACCCCATGCGCCTTCACTTTCTCCATCAGCCTACCATGGGGAACCTTATCAAACGCCTTACTGAAGTCCATGTATATGACATCTACAGCCCTTCCCTCATCAATCAACTTTGTCACTTCCTCAAAGAATTCTATTAAGTTGGTAAGACATGACCTTCCCTGCACAAAACCATGTTGCCTATCACTGATAAGTCCATTTTCTTCCAAATGGGAATAGATCCTATCCCTCAGTATCTTCTCCAGCAGCTTCCCTACCACTGACGTCAGGCGAACGGTCTCTAATTACCTGGATTATCCCTGCTACCCTTCTTAAACAAGGGGACAACATTAGCAATTCTCCAGTCCTCCGGGACCTCACCCGTGTTTAAGGATGCTGCAAAGATATCTGTTAAGACCCCAGCTATTTCCTCTCTCACTTCCCTCAGTAACCTGGGATAGATCCCATCCGGACCTGGGTACTTGTCCACCTTAATGCCTTTTAGAATACCCAACACTTCCTCCCTCCTTATGCCGACTTGACCTAGAGTAATCAAACATCTGTTCCTAACTTCAACATCCGTCATGTCTCTCTCCTCGGTGAATACCGATGCAAAGTACTCGTTTAGAATCTCACCCATTTTCTCTGACTCCACGCATAACTTTCCTCCTTTGTCCTTGAGTGGGCCAATCCTTTCTCTAGTTACCCTCTTGCTCCTTATATATGAATAGAAGGCTTTGGGATTTTCCTTAACCCTGTTTGCTAAAGATATTTCATGACCCCTTTTAGCCCTCTTAATTCCTCGTTTCAGATTGGTCCTACATTCCCGATATTCTTTCAAAGCTTCGTCTTTCGTCAGCCGCCTAGACCTTATGTATGCTTCCTTTTTCCTCTTAGCTAGTCTCACAATTTCACCTGTCATCCATGGTTCCCTAATCTTGCCATTTCTATCCCTCATTTTCACAGGAACATGTCTCTCCTTAAGGCAGCAAATGATCAGTACTGCTTTAAGAACAAGCAAGCCTCAGGAGTTAGAGAAGGTGCATTCTGGTTGCTGTTGAATACAGCCATACAGAGAGGGAGAACAAGCCAGCCTCAGACGTTACCAAGGAAAGTGCATCTTGTTTGCCCCAGATACAGCCATTATGCAATGCTGTAATTTATTACAAAGGGAATGGAATATAAAAAATGTTTTGCTACAGTTGTACAGGGCATTGGTGAGTCCAAATCTGGAATATTCTGTACAGTGTTGGTCTTCTTACTGAAAGGATATAGTTGCATTGGAAGCAGTTCAGAGAAGGTTCATTCGACTGATTCCTGGGAGAAAGGGTTATCTTTTGAGGAAAAGGTGAACAGTTTGGTTCTGTATTCATTGGAGTTTAGAAGGATGAGAGTTGATCTCATTGAAATATATAAGATCCCGAGGGGACTTGACAGGGTGGATGGTGAAAGGACGTTTCCCCTTCTGGGGAAGGCGAAAACTGGGCAACAGTTTAAAATTAAAGGCTCTCCCATTTAAGACAGAGTGACGTGAGAAATTTATTTCTCTCAGAGAGTCGTGAGTCTGTGGAACTCTCTTCCCCGAACTCGGTGGAGGTAGGGTCATTGAATGTTTTTAAGGCAGAGGTAGACAGAGTCTTGACAAACAAGGGAGTCAAAGGATATCGGGGGTCGGCAGGAAAGTGGAGCTGAATCCACAAACAGATCAGTCATGATCTTGTAGAATGGCGGAGCAGGCTTGAAGGTCTGAATAGCCAACTCCTGCTCTTCGATCATGTGTTCATATGTTCGTACATAGGTCAGACTGAGAGCACGGTAGAGAATTAAAATGAGAAGAAACAGGAAGCACAGGGCTATGCTTGCGGACTGAAGGGAGGTGTTCCACAAAGCGGTCACACAGTCTGTATTTTGCCTCCTCAGTGTAGAGGAGACCACAATTATCTACCACTGTGTCGTGTGCTTTGCTTATTTTTTAAGCAATTAGGCACTAATATTGGCTGAAATCCTGCAAAGCTTTTTAGGTCCCAACTGTTGCACTGCTGTGTTTTTTACAGTGAATGATTATTATGATGGTTGTCGGGTTACTAATTCAGCAAATTACTGAGGAAAATTACTTCATTTCAGTCAGCATGCTCAGTCTTGATCAGTTCCATAATGATCTGTATTATCTCATCATCTTCAATTGACTTGTAATTACAAATTACAATAAGCACCTGGTGATAAAACTGTCTCCACTCAAGAAAGTTCTCAAAGAGAACATGCCCTCTTCTAATTTTTTCTGTGGTATTTTAAGATGAAACTATACCATATAACATTTTGATGTCTTAAAAATATACAATTACCCCATCACAGAATATAACCCCAGTTTCTCACATGGTAGACAGGGGCACGCAACATGCTACCAACAGGAACTAATAGGTTCACCACTTGTGCATTACCTACAGTGGTATCAGACCAGAAATCAGACACTGTTATCAGACCTGGACTCATCCAATTGCCCCAGGAGGAGGATTTTTATTCCAGTGTTTGATCTGGGTGAGTGGCACAGCAGCACGAAGGGCCAAATGGCCTCCTCCAGCTCCTATTTCTTATGTTCATTAAACCTCAGTCTGGTTCCTCTCGAGCTGCCGAGTGAATGAATTAAATCTTTCTTGACAAATCACCAAGAAACCAGACTACAATTCATGCCCGAAACATCACTTATTGGTTACAAATCACATTTGAGTTAAATCTGAGTAGACACATTATGGACATGCATCAAGTGTACCATCTACAAGATGCACTGCAGCAACACACCAAGGCTCCTTAGACAGCACCTTCCAAACCCACAACCCCTACCATCTAGAAGGACAAAGGCAGCAAATGCAAGGGAACACCACTACCTGCAAGTTCCCCTCCAAGTCACACACCATCCTGACTTGGAACTATATCGCCATTCCTTCACTGTCGCTGGGTCAAAATCCTGAAACTTCTTTCCTAACAGCACTGTGGATGTACCTACCTCACATGAACTGCAGCGGTTCAAGAAGGCAGCTCACCCCCACCTTCTCAAAGGCAGTTAGGGATGGGCAATAAATGCTGGCCGAGCCAGCGACGCCCACACTCCATGCATGAATTTAAAAAAGCACATATAAATGTAATCAGAGTTATCCAGCAGTTGAGCAATAATAAGGAGAGTATTTCACAAAAACAAGTTAGAAATGCAAGGGTGAGTGGCCAAAGATCAAAAAGTCTGAAAATTAGTGGCTGAAGACAAAAAGTCAGAATTTTTTTCTGACAAGGAATTATGTAATTTTAGCACTTTTAATGAAGGAAACTAGTTGTGTCATGGTAATTTTGTACAATTTTGCATATGTAATGAATAAAATTGCACTGTACTCAGAATACAATTTCATGAGACTTACCTGACAGCTGATAATTGGGTTTTACAGAGCTTCATGTTCTCAATGTCCTGCTTCTGCCTATTTATAGATTTTTCATGTAAAAAGTGTTCTGTGAAGATGTGTCAACTTCACTGGAAAGCAACATTTAGAAGCATACTAGACTGCACATTCTGGCACCTTGGTAAGTGATGTGCAAAAATCAGTAGGTATATAAATTAATAAAAACTAAACATTTAACAGATGTTGACAATCCAGAAACTTGACGATAAGTGGGGTCATTTTTCTTACTTTGTGCTGAGATAATCAACTGAACGAAGCAGAAAGCAAAACCAGGTGCACGACAGCTTTTCCAGATAATCTTAAGCGATGTCAAACCACACGTTAAAAAAAGATGGCCAGAGTTATACTCCTTATCTTCCAGCACTGTGGTGTAAAAGACAGCTTCACACAGACTCCAGGTTTACAGTGTGACTGGGTCAGTAGACAGTGAAAGTGGAGATGAACAATGAATGGAATTCAGCCACACACCTGAGCAAACCGATAAGTGGAAATTCCAGATCACTTCAGTTGCTGCAATGCACAGGACATATGAAGTTTATACAACTCATGCTCACTGCAGGATATTCACATGCAGCAACCAGTTTGTACAGTGTTTTCAGAAATTACTTTGTATGTACACAGCAGTGTGTGTCTAAACATACAAATTAGGAGCAGGAGTCGGCCACTCAGCCCTTTAAGCCTGCTCTGTCATTCAATAAGCTCATGTCTGAACTGATTACTCCACATTTCCACCTACCCCCGATAACCTTCCACCTCCTTGCTTATCAAGAATCTATCTACCTCTGTCTTCAAAATATTCAAATGTAAATGGAACCAAGTTTCAAATGCCTATTGACAGACCAATGTTTTTGCTGCAGACCAGCGACTTGCCAGCTACTGATCCTGCACCATTAATTTTAAGCCATGTCAAAAGAGCTGTGTCAGTTCTCAGGTGGTCTCTGCGAAGATATCCCATGAAGGCAAAAACAAACATTGGGAATTGGTCTGTGTATACACACACCTCCTTTTTGGAAATTTACAGAACACTAACACACAGAAGTTGTGGAGGAGTATGCAGTTCCACCCACTTACTATCCTGCTTCAAGTTCCTTTCCACCGAGTCTAAACAATAAACACAACTTAAAAACAGGTAAAAAGACCACCGAGCAGTTTTGTATTTGGTCAACTTTAAAAAAAGAACATTAGAACTGACTGCTTGATTTTTTGTCACGGTCGGAAAGGGAGAACCTATTGGTGGATTTCCAAAATCCCAATGTTGGAAATCTGCTGTTTCATGGACATTTCTCAGCCCTGAGTTACTTGTGAACTCGCTGGTGTGTCAGCAGGTTGGATGAAATAGTGAATCTCTTCTCACACTCTGGCCTCTCACAAGTGTGAACTCGCTGGTGTGTCACAAGATGGGATGGAGTAGTGAATCCCTTCCTGCACTCTGAGCAGGTGAATGGCCTCTCCCCAGTGTGAACTCGCTGGTGTGTCAGCCGGTTGGATGAAGTAGTGAATCCCTTCCTACACTCTGAGCAGGTGAACGGCCTCTCCCCAGTGTGAACTCGCTGGTGTGTCAGCCGGTTGGATGACTGAGTGAATCCCTTCCCACACTCAGAGCAGGAGAATGCCCTCTCTCGAGTGAGAGCTCGTTGGTGTGTCAGAAGATAGGATGAAGTAGTGAATCCCCTACTGTGTTCTGAACAGGTGAACGGCCTCTCCCCATTGTGAACTCGCTGGTGTCTGAGCAGGTGGGATGAAGGAATGAATCCTTTCCCACACACAGAGCAGATGAACGGTCTCTCTGCAGTGTGACTGCCCTGGTGTACAGTGAGTTCAGATGATTGCTTGAACCCAGCCCTGTGATAAGAACACCTAAACGGTCTCTCCTCAGTGTGAACACGTTGATGGGACATCAGTTCAGTGGAACATTTGTAGCAATTCCCACAATCTGGACATTTCAAAGGTCTCTCCCCAGTATGAACTCGCTGGTGTTTCAGCAGGTTGGATGACTGAGTGAATCCCTTCCCACACTCAGAGCAGGTGAACAGCCTCTCCAGAGTGTGACTGCATGGATGGGTTTCCAGCTCAAATGGATGATTCAATCCTTTCCACAGTTCCCATATTTACATGGTTTCTTCCCAGTGTGACTGCACTTGTGTTTCAACAGGCCCGATGATCGGCTGAAACCTCTTCCACACACAGAACACGTGTACAGTTTCTCCCCACTGTGATCAGTGCTTTTTCCTTCCATGTTCAAAATCCAGTGATATTTGGGTTACGATAAATTGGCCAAGTCCTTCAGAACCCGATCAAATGTTTGCTTTGCATTTCACAACTGCAAATCCTCCTCTTCTAAAACGCTGTGAAATTGCTTGAAAACGGAAAAAATGTCTGAGAGAAGCCACAAAAACACAAAGGTTGTGAAATGGAACTGAATGAATCTGGTAATTCATGGGACTGGCAATAGGAAAAAGTGACCATGAAAGCTGCTGGATTGATGTACAACCCCAATTGGTTCACTAATGTCCTTCATGGAAGGGAACCTGCCAACTAGTCTGGACCTACACAAGACTCTGCCCTCTATAGGAGGAAGGAGGGAGAGGAGAGAAAAGAGAGGGAGGGAGGAGAAGAGGGTGATTTTATGTATGTACAATTGGACCAGAACTTTGACCATAACCTCCCAAACCCTCAACTTCCATCATCTAGAAGGACCAGGGTAGCAGGTGTATGTGAACACCATCACCTCAAAGTTCCCCTCCAAGTCACACACCATCCTGACTGTCTGACATCCAGTATTGGATGAACAGAAATTTCCTCCAATTAAAGATTGGGAAGTCTTCACTTCCTGCCACGAACTTCACTCCCTCGGCACCAACTTTATCCCTCTCCCTGGCAACTGTCTGAGGCTAAACCAGACCATTCATCACCTTGGCATCATATCTGATCCCAAGATGAGCTTCCAACTGCATATCAGCACCATCACTCAGACTGCCTAGTTCCACCTCAGTAACATCGCCAGACTTCACCACTGTCTCAGCTCATCTGCCACTGAAACTTACATTCATGTATTTGTTCCCTCTCAAATTGACTATTCTAACACATTCCTGGTCAGCATCCCAAATTCTACCCTCCATAAACTTTAGATCATCCAAAACTCTGCTGCTTGTGTCGTTACTCGAACCACGTCCTGTTCGCCCATCACAACTGTGCTCACTGGCCTACACAGGCTCCCAGTTAAATAGCACCTCAATTTTAAAATCCTCATCCTTGCTTTCAAATCTCTCCATACCCTCACGCCTCACTATCTCTATAATCTCCTCCAGCTCTAGCAGACAGAGTTTCGAAACACTCAGCAACACAACTCCAGTAAAACATCCTCAGAGGAAAAGGGGGTGCAGTGTGTGATACAACTCACAAGGACCTTCCACGCCGCCATCACTCACACTGCTTGGCATTGCGCTTCCGCGAAAAGCAGTTCGGCACTGCGCATGCTTCGACTCCAATGCCGTGAACCGTGAACATTTTTTTTTAACGCCGATAATGTTGGGTTGAAGCCCCGCCATTGAACTTCCCAATATAAGCGCTGGAAGGGAGTGGGAGAGCGGAGAGTCATTGAAAATGACGAATCAAAGGGCATCGGAGGGAGCGGGGAAGATAAGCTGTGATTGAACATGAAACTGAATGCGGTGATTGAAGCGATTATCATGGGAGGGAGCAGGGACCTGGATGCGACCATTGAGGCGGTTTGGATTTCAGTCGTGTTTTGTGTCAAATTCAGCAGCGCCATCTTTACTCCTGGCAGCTGCCTGAGGCACAGTCACGTTTCAGTCGATGCATTTGCGCATGTACCAGTGATGCAGCACCTATTTGGTTACGTTGCCAACAAACGCGCCATTAATATATGTTTGCTGCTTTATACCATTTTATTTTTCTGAGTATGAACCATGAACTACCCGTCCATTCCCCGACTGGTAAATGGCAGCCTATACGGCCCAGAATGCACCGCGCGCAAAAATACGACCTATCTCCACCCCAAGAACAGCAACACGCAGGCGTCAGAAGGCTCCGGCCCACGGAGTCCGCTTATCTCCGCGGAGCATGCGCGGTGCCGCTCCCGGAAGCTGAGCGCAGCCTCGGTCATACCGAGTTTCAACGGCTCTCAGGCCCTGAATCAGAGCCGCCGGGTTCGGCGGACGTGCGGCGAGAATCCCGGGGGAAGGGAGGGGCCGCATTAAAGTGATGGTGCAGCGACTTCAGTCTCCGAGCCGCCATTTCCCAGTTTCTTCTCCCGTTTCCTCCGAGTCAGGAAGCCTGTGAGTTGATTGGCTGGTAAGTTTTGTAACTTTGTTTCCCTTTCTCCAAAGTTCGGAAGTTTGTCCAAGGAGCTGGAAATTAAACATTCCAGTTTTCATCAGAATAAGGGGCAGCTTCCTGAGATTTAACTGACACCAATAGAAGGGAAGTGAGTAGCCGGTGAGTCGTCTTTTATTTTTAAGTATTGAGGTTTATTATTTATTTATTTAGAGATACACCGAGTCTGTGCCGACCATCAACCAGCCATTTATATTAATCCTACATTAATCCCATATTCCTACCACATCCCCTCAATTCCCCTACCACCTACCTACACTCGGGGCAATTTACAATCGCCAATTTACCTATCAACCTGCAAATCTTTGGCTTTGGGAGGAAACCGGAGCACCCAGCAGAAACCCACGCGGTCACAGGGAGAACCCAGAATCGCTGGAGCTGTGAGGCTGCGGTGCTCACCACTGCGCCGCTCGTCGTAGCAAGTTTATTACCTAATAGCTGGAGCAATTGCAGGGCTGCTGCAACCTCTGCAGTGAACATCCTGTGCAATAGAAAATAGAAAACATAAAACATGGCAGGCTATAAATAAAGAGCGGGGCTCAATGCCCTTACTTATCTGGTAGCGGAGCGACGACTGGTGGACCTGTGAGGAAGCTGATCCAGAGCGGCGACAGGCTCCCTGTGCCTCTTGGCATGCGCTGAGACTCGAAAGAGGGAAAAAAAGGACTTAGTGATATCATGGGAAATTTTCAAGATGACGGAAAGCGTCACAGACGGGAGTTTAAGAGAAGTGGTTGCACCCAAAGTGCAGGCAGATAGATGGGTGACCGCTAGAAGGGGCAGGCAGTCAGTGCAGGAATCCCCTGTGGCTATCCCCCTCTCTAACAAGTATACCGTTTTGGATACTGTTGGGGGGGTGGCCTATCAGGAGAAAACAGCAGCAGCCAGAGCAGTGGCACCACGGTTGGCACTGTTGTTCAGCAAGGAGGGACAAAGTGCAGAAGAGTAATAGTTATAGGGGACTCTATAGTCAGGGACACAGATAGGCGCTTCTGTGGATGTGAAAGAGACTCCAGGAAGGTATGTTGCCTCCCTGGTGCCAGGGTCAAGGATGTCTCTGAACGGACAGAGGGCATTGTGAAGTGGGAGGGTGAACAGCCAGAGGTTGTGGTACACATCGGTGCCAATGACATAGGCAGGAAGAGTGATGTCCTGCAGGGGGAGTTTAGGGAGTTAAATAGTAAGTTAAAAAACAGGACCTCTTGGGTTGTAATCTCTGGATTACTCCCTGTGCCACGTGCCAGTGAGGCTAGAAATCGGAAGATAGTGCAGCTAAACACGTGGCTGAGCAGCTGGTGTAGAAGGGAGGGTTTCAGATATCTGGACCATTGGGCTCTCTTCAGGGAAAGATGGGACCTGTACAAGAAGGACGGGTTGCATCTAAACTGGAAGGGCACTAATATCCTGGCTGCAAGGTTTGCTAGTGTCATTCGGGAGGGTTTAAACTAGTGTGGCAGGGAGGTGGGAACCAGAGCAGTAGGACAGCTAGTGAAGTAAATGAGGAAGACATAGTAAATAAGGCCAGTGGGACGAAGAGGAAGAGCAGGCAGGGAGATGTTGCTGAGCACAGCGGGACTGGTGGGCTGAAGTGCATTTGTTTCAATGCGAGAAGTATAACAGGTAAGGCAGATGAACTTAGAGCTTGGATTAGTACTTGGAAATATGATGTTGTTGCTGTTACAGAGACTTGGTTGAGGGAAGGGTAGGATTGGCAGCTAAATGTTCCAGGCTTTAGAAGCTTCAGGTGGGATAGAGGGGGATGTAAAAGGGGTGGGGGAGTTGCATTACTGGTTAAGGAGAATATCACAGCTGTACTGCGGGAGGACACCTCAGGGATCATACAGCAAGGCAATATGGGTGGAGCTCAGGAATAGGAAGGGTGCAGTCACAATGTTGGGGGTTTACTGCAGGCCTCCCAACAGCCAGCGGGAGGTAGAGGAGCAGATATGTTGACAGATTTTGGAAAGATGTAAAGGTAACAGGGTTGTAGTGGTGGGTGATTTTAACTTCCCCAATATTGACTGGGACTCACTTAGTGCTAGGGGCTTGGATGGGGCAGAATTTGTGAGGAGCATCCAGGAGGGCTTCTTGAAACAGTATGTAGATAGTCCAACTAGGGATGGGGCCATTCTGGACCTGGCATTGGGGAATGAGCCCGGCCAGCTGGTCGAAGTTTCAGTGGGGGAGCATTTCGGGAGCAGTGACCATAATTCCATAAGCTTTAAGGTACTTGTGGATAAAGATAAGAGTAGTCCTCGGGTGAAGGTGCTAAATTGGGGGAAGGCTAAATATAACAATATTAGGCAGGAACCGACGAATTTAGTTTGGGGGCGGCTGTTTGAGGGTAAATCAACATCTGACGTGGGAGTCTTTCAAACGTCAGCTGATTAGAATCCAGGACCAGCATGTTCCTGTGAGGAAGAAAGACAAGTTTGGCAAGTTTCGGGAGGCTTGGATAACACGGGATATTGTGAGCCCAGTCAAAAAGAAAAAGGAAGCATTTGTAAGCGCTGGAAGGCAAGGAACAGATGAAGCACTTGAGGAATATAAAGACAGTAGAAAGGAACTTAAGCAAGGAGTTAGGAGGGCTAAAATGGGTCATGAAAAGTCATTGGCAAACAGCATTAAGGAAAATCCCAAGGCTTTTTATACATATATAAAGAGCAAGAGGGTAACCAGGCAAAGGGTTGGCCCACTCAAGGACAGAGTTGGGAATCTATGCGTGGAGCCAGAGGAAATGGGTGAGGTGCTAAATGAGTACTTTGCATCAGTATTCACCAAGGAGAAGGACTTGGTGGATGATGAGCATAGGGAAGGGAGTGCAAATAGTCTCAGTCATCTCATTATTAAAAAGGAGGAGGTGTTGGGTGTCTTGCAAAGCATTAAGGTGGATAAGTCCCCAGGGCCTGATGGGATCTACCCCAGAATACTGAGGGAGGCAAGGGAAGAAATTGCTGGGACCTTGACAGAAATCTTTGCATCATCATTGGCTACAGGTGAGGTCCCAGAGGACTGGAGAATAGCCAATGTTGTTGCTTTGTTTAAGAAGGGTGGCAAGGATAATCCAGGAAATTATAGGGCGGTGAGCCTTACATCAGTGGAAGGGAAATTATTAGAGAGGATTCTTCGGGACAGGATTTACTCCCATTGGAAACAAACGAATTTATTAGCGAGAGGCAGCATGGTTTTGTGAAGGGGAGGTCGTGTCTTACTAATTTGATTGAGTTTTTTGAGGAAGTGACGAAGATGATTGATGAGGGAAGGGCGGTGGATGTTGTCTATATGGACTTTAGTAAAGGCTTTGACAAGGTCCCGCAGGGCAGACTGGTGCAAAAGCTGAAGTCACACGGGATCAGAGGTGAACTGGCAAGATGGATACGGAACTGGCTCAGTCACAGAAGACAGAGGGTAACAGTGGATGGGTGTTTTTCTGAATGGAGGGATGTGACTAGTGGTGTTCCGCAGGGATCAGTGCTGGGACCTTTGCTGTTTGTAGTATATATAAATGATTTGGAGGAAAATGTAGCTGGTCTGATTAGTAAGTTTGCGGACGACACAAAGGTTGGTGGAGTTGCGGATAATGATGAGGATTGTCTGAGGATACAGCAGGATATAGATCAGTTGGAGACTTGTGCGGAGAAATGGCAGATGGAGTTTAATCAGGACAAATGTGAGGTAATACATTTTGGAAGGTCTAATGCAGGTGGGAGGTATACAGTAAATGGCAGAACCCTTAGGAGTATTGACCGGCAGAGAGATCTGGGCGTACAGGTCCACAGGTCACTGAAAGTGGCAACGCAGGTGGATAAGGCAGTCAAGTAGGCATACGGCATGCTTGCCTTCATCGGTCGGGGCATAGAGTATAAAAATTGGCAAGTCATGCTGCAGCTGTACAGAACTTTAGTTTGGCCACACTTAGAATATTGCGTGCAATTCTGGTCACCACACTACCAGAAGGACGTGGAGGCTTTGGAGAGGGTACAGAGGAGGTTTACCAGGATGTTGCCTGGTCTGGAGGGCATTAGCTATGAGGAGAGGTTGGAAAAACTCGGATTGTTTTCACTGGAACAATGGAGGTGGAGGGGCGACATGATAGAGGTTTACAAAGTTATGAGCGACATGGACAGAGTGGATAGTCAGAAGCTTTTTCTCAGGGTGGAAGAGTCAGTTACTAGGGAACATAGGTTTGAGGTGCAAGGGGCAAAGTTTAGAGGGATGTGTGAGGCAAGTTCTTTACACAGAGGGTGGTGAGTGCCTGGAACTTGCTGACAGGGGAGGTGGTGGAAGCAGATACGATAGCGACGTCTAAGAGACATCTTGACAAATATATGAATAGGAAGGGAATAGAGCGATATGGGCCCTGGAAGTGCAGAAGATGTTAGTTTCGGCAGGCATCAAGATTGACGCAGGCTTGGAGGGCCGAATGGCCTGTTCCTGTGCTGAACTGTTCTTTGTTCTTTGTTTGTGATTGGTTGGGTAATTAACAACTGTTAGTCAATTTAATTAGCTTTAAAAAATAAGGGAAAGTTGTTTTTTGTTTGAAAAAAGACCTCGAGTGAAAAAGTGAGTTCCAAGAGTGTGTTTTTTTTCAATTAGAGTAATTTAGATTGTCGTCGTAGTGTTTGGAGTAGAACAAGCCTCCAGTGTAATTAATATCTTTTAAAGGGAGTAACTAATTAATCCAAAGGTAAGTCATGGCAGGAGAGCTCAGCCCCGTGATATGCTCCTCCTGCGCTATTTGGGAAATCAGGGATGCTTCCAGTGTCCCTGACGACCATGTGTGCAGGAAGTGGATCCAGCTGCAGCTACTGACTACCCGCATTATGGAGCTGGGGCTGCAGGTGGATTCACTGTGGAGCATCCCCGATGCTGAGGACGTCGTGGATAGCACCTTTAGAGAGGTGGTCACACTGCAGGTAATGGCTGCACAGGCAGAAATGAGATGGGTGACCACCAGATGGAGTAGTAGGCGCAGGCCGGTAGTGCAGGAGTCCCCTGTGGCCATCCCCCTCTCAAACAGATATACCACTTTGGATACTGTTGTGGGGAATGACCTCCCAGGGGAAAGCAGCAACAGCCAAGTTTGTGTTACCATGCATGGCTCTGCTGCACAGCAGGGCAGGAAAAGGACTGGAAGAACTATACTGATAATGGATTCTATCGTTAGGGATACAGATAGGCATTTCTGTGGCCACAAACGTGACTTCAGGATGGTATGTTGCCTCCCTGGTGCTTGGGTCAAGTTAGTCACGGAATGGCTGCAAGACATTCTGAAGGGGGGGTGAACAGTCAGAGATCGTGGAACACATTGGTACCAATGACGGAGGTAAAAAGAGGATGAGGACCTGAAACAATAATTGAGGGAGCCAGGTAGCAGATTAAAAAGCAGGACCTCAAAGGTTGTAATCTCTGGATTACTCCAGTGCCACATGCTAGTGAGTATAGGAATAGGAGGAAAGAGCAAATGAATGCGTGGCTGAAGAGATGGTGCAGGAGGGAGGGCTTTAGCTTCCTGGATCACTGGGTCTGTTTCTGGCAAAGGTGGGACCTGTACAAGTTGGATGAACATCCTTGCCGGGAGGTTTACGAGTGCTGTTGGGGGCAGTTTCAACACATTTGGCAGAGGAATGGGATACAGAGTGGAGGTATAGGAGCGGGTGATGCTCAGTCAAATATAGAAGAGAAACTGAGTCAGTCTGTTAGGCAGAGCAAATATAGACCTGTTAAGGCACAAGTGACAAATGCAAGGTTGTATTGCATTTATTTTAATGCATGACAGATGAATTGAGGGCGTTGATTAGCACATGTGATTATGATATAGTTGCTATCACAGAGATGGTTGAGAGAAGGGCAGGACTGGCAGCTCAATATTCCAGGCTATAGAATCTTCAGGTGTGACAGGAGAATGGATAAAAGAGGAGGTCGCATTGCTCTGTTGATCAAGGAGTCGATTACTGCTGTAAGGAGGGATGATATCTGAGAAGGTTCTTCACATGAGGCCAGATGAGTAGAACTTAAAAACAAAAAGGGGGCAATCACTTGGCTGGGAGTGTACTACAGGCCTCCAAACAGTCAGGGAGAGATAGAGGAGCAGATATGTAGGTAAATCTCAGAGAGGTGTAAAAATAATGGAGTAATAATATTAGGGGATTTCAACTAACCTGATATCAACTGGGATGGTCTGAGTGTAAAAGACTTAAAGGGGCGGAATTCTTAAAATATATACAGGAGACTTTTTTGAGCCAGTACCGAGAAAGTGCAACAAGAAAAGGCGCAGTACTGGACCTAATCCTAGGGAATGATGCTGGACAAGTGGTAGAAGTGTCAGTGGGGGTGCATTTCGGGGATAGTGACCATAACTCTAAGAAAAAGACAAAGGCGGGCTGGAAATAAAAGTACTGAATTGGGGGAAGGCTGATTTCAATATGATAAAACAGGATCTGGCCAAAGTGGACTGGGAGCAGCAACTTGTAGGAAAGTCTGCATCAGACCAGTGGGAGTCATTCAAAGAGGAAATAGTGAGGGTTCAGAGGCAACATGTACCCGTAAAAGTGAAGGGTAGGACCAACAAGTCCAGGGAACCCTGGATGTCAAGGGATATAGAAGATTGGATCAGAAAAAAAAAGGAGGCTTATGCCAGATTCAAAGTGCTGAAAACAGCAGAGGACCTGGAGGAGTATAGAAAGTGTAGTGGGGTGGCGGGGTGGGGTACAAAAAAAAGTAATTAGGAGAGCAAAGATGGGGCATGAAAAAACACTGGCGGGCAAGATCAAGGAAAACGCTAAGGCATTTTCTAAGTATATTAAGGGCAAGAGGATAACCAGTGAAAGAGTGGGGCCCATTAGGGACCAAAGTGCCAATCTGTGTGTGGAGCCAGAGGACATAGGTGAGGTTTTAAATGATTACTTTGCATCTGTTCACTATGGAGAAGGATGATGCAGGTGTAGAGATCAGGGAGGGGGATTGTGATACACTTGAACATATTAGCATTGAAAGTGAGGAAGTATTAGCTGTTTTAGCGGGCTTAAAAGTGGATAAATCCCCAGTCCCAGATGAGATGTATCCCAGGCTGTTATGTGAGGCAAGGGAGGAGATAGCAGGGGCTCTGACATAAATTTTCAGATCCTCTCTGGTCACAGGAGAGGTACCAGAGGACTGGAGGACTACGAATGTGGTGCCATTATCAAGAAGGGTAGCAGGGATAAACCAGGTACTTACAGGCCAGTGAGTCCAACATCAGTGGTTGGGAAAATATTGGAAAAAGTTCTGAGGGACAGGATTAATCTCCAGTTGGAGAGGCAGGGATTAATCAGGGATAGTCAACATGGCTTTGTCAGGGGGAGATCGTGTCTAACTAACCTGATTGAATTTTTCAAGGCAGTGATTAGGTGTGTAGATGAGGGTAAAGCAGTTGATGTAGTCTGCATGGATTTCAGTCAGCTTTCGATAAGGTCCCACTTGGGAGAGTGGTGAAGAAGGTCAGAGCCCATGGGATCCAGGGCAATTTGGCAAATTGGATCCAAAATTGGCTTAGTGGCAGGAGGCAGAGGGTGATGGTCGAGGGTTGGTTTTGCGAGTGGAAACCTGAGACCAGTGGTGTGCCGCAGGGTTCGGTACTGGGACCCTTACTGTTTGTAGTGTACATTAATGATTTAGATGTGAATATAGGAGGTATGATCAGCAAATTCGCAGTTGACATGAAAATTGGTGGTGTCGTAAATAGTGAGGAGGAAAGCCTTAGATTACAGGACGATATAGATGGGCAGAGCAGTGGCAAATGGAATTTAATCCTGAGAAATGTGAGGTGATGCATTTTGGGAGGACTAACAAGGCAAGGGAATATACAATGGATGGGAGGACCCTAGGAAGTAATGAAGGTCAGAGGGGCCTTGGTGTACTTGTCCATAGATCACTGAAGGCAGCAGCACAGGTAGATAAGGTGGTTTGGAAGGCATATGGGATACTTGCCTTTATCAGCTGAGGCATAGAATATAAGAGCAGGGAGGTTATGGTGGAGCTTTTATAAAACGCGAGTTAGGCCACAGCTGGAGTACTGTGTACAGTTCGAGGCACCACACAATAGGAAGGATGTGATTGCAGTGGAGATTCACCAGGATGTTGCCTGGGCTGGAGCATTTCAGGTATGAAGAGAGACTGAAAAGGCTGGGGTTGTTTTCGTTACAGCAGAGAAGGCTGAAGGGGGATATGATTGAGGTATTCAAATTTATGAGGGGCATTGATAGGTTCGATAGGAAGAAACTTTTTCCCTTCGTGGAGGTGTCAATAACCAGGAGACATTGATTTTAAGGTAAGGGACAGGAGGTTTAGAGAGGATTTGTGGGAAAAAACAAGTTTCACCCAGAGGGTGGTTGGAATCTGAAAAGCACTGCCTGAAGAGGTGGTAGAGGCCGGAACCCTCACAACATTTAACCATGTATTTAGATGAGCACTTGAAACACCATAGCATACAAGACTATGGGCCAAGTGCTGGAAAATGGGATTAGAATAGTTAGGTGCTTGATGGCCGGCACGGACACGATGGGCCGAAGGGCCTGTTTCTGTGCTGTATAACTCTCTGACTCTATTTACAGCACAGGAGGAGGCCATTCTGCCCATTGTATCTGTTCATCCCACTTTCCAGTTGTTCCGACCTCACAGATTGTCAATATGAAAAATGAGATATGAATCCCCAGACCACACTAATAAATTAGACAAGATTTCACATTTTCAGTCTTTTGTTCTAATAACTAAACTAAAAGAAATCCACAATTATCTAAATAGCACTTTGATTGTAAATTGTGGTGACAGCTATTTACAAAGATATTTTCTTTACTTATTCAACACTTGACTATCTCACACCACACTGATACATTACACAGTCCTTTTTGATGACAAAAGCCTTTGCAGTTACAAGTCCCAAATTCCTGCCAATGGTGGGGCTGCTCCGACCTCTGGAGTGCACATCCTGTGTAATGTGCCAACTCCAGATAACCATTTGTGTAGGAAGTATCATTGGGGGAGGTGGTGACATCGGGGTAATGTCACTGGAACATGGGTTCGATTCCCACCACGGCAGATGGTGACATTTAAATTCAATTAATAAATCTGCAATTTAAAAATCCATCTGGTTCACTAATGGGAAATCTGTTGTCATTACCTGGTCTGGCCGACATGTGACTCCAGATCCACAGCAATGTGGCTGACTCTGAAATGCCCTCTGAAATGGCCGAGCGAGCCTCTCAGTTGTCAAGGGCAGTTTGGGATGGGCAATAAATACTGGCCGAGCCAGCAACACCCACATCACATGGATGAAGATAAAACAAGTTGCAGCAGCTCGAACTCCGGTTTTCGGAGCATGAACTGCAGCTGGTGTCACTGCGGTGCATCCATGAGGTGAGAGATTTGTTGGTAGCACGTTTATAGATATGGTCACCCTGCAGCTTAAGAGTATGCAGGGAGAGAGGCAATGGGTGGCCAACTGACAGTCAAGAAGAAACAGGCAGGGAATGCAGGAGACCCCTGAGTGCATCTCACTCTCCAACCAGTATTCAGTTCTGAATACTGATGAAAGTGATGGTTCATCTAAGGAGTGCAGCCAGAGTCAAGGCCATGGCAGCACAGTTGGATCAGCTTCACAGAGGGTCACAAAGCTGACTGACTGAGCAATAGTGATAGGAGATTTGATAGGGGAATACACAGGCGTTTCTGCAGCCGCAGACGTGAATCCAGGCTGGTGTGTGGCCTCCCTCAGGACAATGTACAGCAGGGTGCATGCACAGTCATCCTGGGCCAGGAAGCAGGAGGAGAGTATGTTGTGAATTTCTATCCTGGACTGACAGTGATGGTTTTTGTAAACTCCTTTTACAGGGGCTTAGAAGCAGGGGATATGCAGATGGGGAATCTCGAGCCAAACATCACATCAAGATCTGACAGAGTCACTCGATACATCAGGGCCTGAATATCATCGGCCTTTGAATGTGGAAGGAGAAAGGTTTGTCTGTTCTGTCTATGGGAAAAGATTTCAGGTATCAGTGAGAGTGGAAAAGCACTGAGATACACAAAGCCCTGGTTAGACCACACCTGGAGTATTGTGTTCAGTTCTGGGCACCACACCTGAGGAAGGATATAATGGCCTTGGAGGGAGTGCAGTGTAGATTTACCTGAATGATACCTGGACTCCAAGGGTTAAATTACGAGGAGAGATTACACAAATGAATCAGAGTCATTACAGCACAGAAGGAGGACATTGATCTTTTTGATTCCATCCCAGCTCTCTGTAGAACAATCCAGTCAGTCCCATTCACCCACTCTATCCCCGTAGTCCTGCAGGTTTATTTGCCTCAAGTGTCCATCTAATTTCCTTTTGTAATCATTGATCGTCTCCACTTCCACCACCCTCGTAGGCAGTGAGTTCCAGGTCATTACCACTCACTGTGTAAAAAAACTGCTTCCTCACATCCCTCCTGTATCTCAAAACCTGAATCTGTGTCCACTAATCCTTGTATCATCAGCTAATGGCAACAGCTTTTCTTGGTCTGCCTTATCTAAACCTGTCATCATTTTCAACACCTCTATCAGATCTCCCCTCAATCTCCTTTGCTCCAAGGAGAACAACACCAGCTCCTCCAACCTAACCTTGTAGCTAAATTCTCTCATCTCAGGAACCATTCTGATAAATCTCTGCACCCTCTCAAGGACCTTCACATCCTTCCGAAAGTGTGGTGACCAGAACTGGATGCAATACTCTAGTTGTGGCCTAACCAGAGCTTTATAAATGTTCAGCATCACTTCCTTCCTTTTGTGTTCAATACCTCTATTTATGAGGCCCAAGATCCCATTTGCTTTGCCAGCTGTTCCCTCAATACATCCTTCCACTTTCAGTGATCTCTGCACATGAACCCTCAGGTCCCTCTATCCCTGCAAACTCTTTAGAACTGTACCATTAAGTGTATGTTGCCTCTCCCTATTCCTTCTGCCAGAATGATTCACCTCACTGTGAGGGTTGTAGTCCCTGGAATTCAGAAGATTAAGGGGTGATTTAATCAAAGTTTTCAAGATATTAATTGAAACTGATAGGGTAGATAGAGAGAAACTCTTCTCCATCACCTGCAATACTCGGCAGCATCGTCTAAAACTTAGAGCCATAACTTTCATTAATCCACCCCTGGGCCCAGTGAACCTGAGCATTAATCCACCCAGGCTGAATGTACACAGAATTACAGCCCAGAAACAGGCCGTTCAGCCCCTCTAGTCTGTGCTGCTGTTTATAATCCACATGAGCCTCCTCCCAATCTGATTACCTTGTCCCACTCTGTCCCCATATCCCTCTATTCCCTTCTCCCTCATAAATGTATTGAGCATCCCCTTAAACACATCATTGTTATCACCTTCAACCACTCCACATGGCAGTGAGTTCCACATTCTCACCACTCTCTGAGTAGAGAAATTCCTCCTAAGTTCTCTATTTGACCTGTTAATGTCTGTATTATATTGCTGCCCCCTTGTTCTGACTGACTGATAATTTTAAAGACCTCTATCAGATCTCCTCCTCGTCTTCTCTTTTCCAGAGAAAGGATCCCCAGCCTGCTCAATCTTGCTGGATAGTAACATCCTCTCTGGTGACATCTTTGTAAATCTATTCTGCACTTTCTTCAGTCTTCAATATCCTTTTTTAATCTGGAGACCAGAACTGCTCACAGTCCTTCTTAGTGAGGTTCTCTATAAATTTAACATTCCCTCCCTGCTGTTACATTGTATTCCTCTAGAAAAGAACATCAACTCTTTCTTTGCTCTCTTATCCACTTGTGTTGCTCCTTTTAGTGATTTATGTGACTCTGTTCCCAGATCTCTTTGCTCCTCTGCTCCATTTAATTTCTTACATTCTAACCAATAACTGGCCTCCTTATTCCTCCTCCCACAATGAACCAGTTCACATTTCACTATGTTGAATTTCATTTCCCATTTATCTGTCCAGTCTGCCAGCCTGTTTCTGTCTTCCTGGATTTCAATGCACTCCTCCTCATTATTAGTTCTATCATCCAGTTTGGTGTCAACTACAAGTTATGAAAACATCCCTCTAATTCCTGAGTCCAAATGTGGGTGAAGAACAGAATTCCCAGTGTACTTCACACTATAGTTGATGTCCCGGGCACTCGGGTTTCTGTATAATTTATTTAATAATTTTCTCCATTTACTTTCTGACCCTGATCTCAATGGGATGACACAAAATCATCCATTCAATATTTGGAGCTTTCAGTGCAGGATTCATTACCCAGGACTCCCGTGATAAGGGTCATTCCCTTTTCAATGACCACAGGGGCTGAGTGCATTGGCGTGGGATCGAACTGTGCACTGAGCATGTCCAGCGTAGGTAATGGAGATGGACTGAGATGGACCAGGTGGCTCGGGAGGTGAGAGGAGATGTGGGTACAGGGGAGGAATTGGAGCCTTGGGTGGACTGGTCGGCCAAGAGGCCCCGTGTTTACCTCATGGTGACAGGTCCGGGGGAGAGGGGTCACTGGCCGCTCTCTTGGACAGGGCGGGGTCAGGGTGCAAGCACAGCCATCTTGGTGAGGGCACAGAGAGCAAACGGGACCTGACAAATTCTGTTTCCAACTGGGTCCGAGTGCCCAGGAGATGGGGCATCCTGGACAATAGGGTTTTAAGCAGCTTCACCCACTCTCAGGCTGCATCTGATGTTTGCAGCCTTGAAGAGTCCATGGGCCATGTATATATTCAGTGTGAGAGGTTACAGCCCCTGTATCATTACCTGAATGGGCTGCTCCTCAACTTAGAATCCTGGAAATTTACAGTACGGAAGGAGGCCATTCGGCCCAGCGTGCCCTCGCTGGCTGAGCCATCCAGCCTAATCCTTCTTTCCAGCTGTTGGTCCATCGTGTTATGATCCTGTATTTTTTTTCTAGGAAGAATGCAGTGTGCCTTTAAGGCTGGAAAAGGAACAGTACTGCTTTAAGGCAACAAGCTCCAGAGACTGAGTCAAAGAATGTATTCTCGTTGCCCCGGGATACAGCCACTCAGACTGAAGATCGAGAGGTACATTGTTTCCAATTGACATTTGAAACTGGTTGAAAAACTAGCATTTGAGACACCGTTAACAGAGACAGACACAGATGATCATCCAGCATATACTGAAGGAAAAGAGAGCTCTCTCTTGGTTTATTTAGACCCTAATTATTATACTCTCAAAATTTTTTTTATATCAAGTCAGATTAATTTCATAAAAGAAGATAACCAATTCCTTTAACTACTGAACTGTAATTGTTGAAATTTATCGCTGGAGAAGAACAGCATCAATTCAACTGCTGAACTAGACTATGAACTGCTCTACTGTTTTATTTTCTCCCCCCACCACCCCCCCCCCCCCCCCCCAATCAGACGGCTGTAAGGACTTCAAGCAACCTTGGACTATTCCACTTAGGACGATTTCACTTCAGCAGGAGCGTAAATATGCAAAGACACTATTTTTTCTGTTTAAAATGTTTATATGTTAGTAGTGTTTAAGAAGTTAGTTTTTCGAATTAAACACTTAATTCGTTGATCTAAAGACACCTGGTTTGGTTTGCCTTATTCGGGGGTTAATAGATGGTACAATTTGGCTGGATCTTTCCTTAATTTGGAATGTTTAAAATGTCAGGCGATCTGTGAGGGACAGGACTGAATCAACAGTGTGTTTCTCCCACCACTAGCAAAACTGTATATTTTGATTGGGGGGCTTTGACTTGAGCGGTTGGTCGTAATAATACACTTGTAGGTTCGGGCACTAATTGTTTTGAAGGTTTCTGCCTCTACCACCCTCCCAGGCAGTGAGTTGTAGATCCCCACTGCCCTCTGGTTGAAAACATTTCCCCTCAAATCCCTTTTAAATTTCCTACCTCTTACCATAAATTGATGCCCCTGGTTATGGGCCCCTCAACCAAGGGGAATAGGTCCTTCCTAACCACTCTATTTCGACCCATCATCATTTTCTACACTTCAATTCGGTCTCCCCTCAGCCTCCTCTGTTCCAAAAAAAACAACCCTCACCTATCCAATATTTCCTCAGAACGAAAATTCTCCAATCCAGACAACATCCTCGTAAATCTCTTCTGTACCCTCTCTAATATAGCCACATCTTTCCTACAGTGCAGTGACCAGAACTGTACACAGTCCTCCAGCTGTGTTCTAACCAGTGGTTTATACATTTCCAGAGTAACCTCCATGCTCTTATGTTCTCTGCCTTGGCCAATAAAGGCAAGTATCCCTTCCGCCTTATCTACCTGCCCAGCCATATTCAGGGATCTATGAACATGCACTCCAAGTTCCCTCTGTTCCTCTATACTTATCAATATCCTACCATTTATTGTGTATTCCCTTGCCTTGTTGGCTGTCTCCAAATACATTACCTCACACTTGTCCGGATTGAATTCCATTTGTCACTATTCTGCCCATCTGACCAGTCCATTGATATCTTCCTGCAGTTTACAGCTTTCTTCTTCATTATCAACTACATGGTCAGTTTTTGTATCATCTGCAAAGTTTTTAATCAAACCCCCTACATTCAAGTCCAAACCATTGATATATAGAACAAAAAGCAAAGGACCCAGTACTGATCCCTGCAGAACCTCACTGAAAACAGCCTTCCAGTCACACAAACACTCATCAACCATTACCCTTTGCTTCCTGCCTCTGAGTCAATTTTGGCTCTAACTTGCTGATTTGCTTTTATTTTCATGACCAGTCTGCCTAGTGTGACCTTATCAATGGCCTTGGTTACAGTTTAGCCCCATTCTCCTAATCTCTGGCCACTCGGTGTGGAGGTGGGGTGGGGAGGTTGGAGGATCTTTTCTGGGACCTGCTCTTGGGCCTGGTTAAAACTCCACCCACACCCACAGCCCTTTCGATCACATGCCCTTCCAAAACCCCCAGTCCCCCCAATGCCCTCCTCTCCCTCACCTCATCCACCCCAAACCCACCCAGGTTTGTATATTTGAACACTCAGTTCTCACCTTCTCCATCTCTCTCTCGCTCAGGCTGAGAAACAATGTGTAGGTCCAGGATGTACAGGGACCATGTTGGGAGTGGGGGTGTCACTTTAGCTGCTGCCCTGTCTTCCGTGGTCTTGTCTGTGCCAGGGTGGCCTTCTGCAACCGGTGGACACCTCAGGATACGGAGTGTCTCGTGGACACTGGGAGCAATGTTCTGGTTTAGTTGGGAAGGTTCCCTTTGCTTCTGTTACAATTTGTTGCTTAATTTGGCTTCTTTTAGTTTGAATGGACCACATGTTTGGGGGAAACAAGAGAGGAAAGAATGTTCCATAGAAACTAGAACTGTCTATTCTGAATTTCTACCCTGGACTGACAATGCTGACTTTTGTAAACTCCTTTTACAGGGTATTAGAATGGGAGTATTTATTGACGGGAAATTCAAACCAAGCATCACATCAAGATCTGACAGAAACACTCGATTCATCAGGACCTGAATATCATCGGACTGAGAATGTAGAAGGAGAAATGTTTGTCTGTTCTGCCTGTGGGAAAAGATTTCAAACATCAGTGTGACTGGAAAAGCACCGAGACACACACACCCGAGTGAGAGTGTTCCAGTGACTGACTGTGGAAAGAGCTTTAACCAGTTACACAGCCTGAGAAAACATCACACCATTCACAGCGGGGAGAAACTGTACACGTGTTCTGTGTGTGGACGAGGCTTCAACTGATCATCCAACCTGGAGAGACACAAGGACACCCTCACCATGGAGAAACCGTGGAAATGTGGGGACTGTGGGAAGGGATTCGGTTCTCCATCAAAGCTGGATATTCATTAACTCAGTCACACTGGGGAGAGGCCGTTCACCTGCTCAGTGTGTAGGAAGGGATTCACTCAGTTATCACACCTGCTGACACAGCAGAGAGTTCACAAGGGTAGGTTGGAGAAGTTGGGGTTGTTCTCCTTGGAGCAAAGGAGATTGAGGGAAAATTTCATAGAAATAAACTTGCAGGGCTTTGGGCTGATGTGGGGCAGTGGGACTGAGTGGATTGCTCCCTGGAGAGCTGACATGGAATTGATGGGCCAAATGGCCTTGTTCTGTGCTGTAAATGATGCTGTGTCTCTGTGACTGTGTTTTGAGACAGGATATCCCAGCTCTCCACCCTGGGATTCTCAGTATGAACAGGATTCGGAGTGGGGAGGACTCACTAACCATGGTTTACTGTAAATGTTAAAGTTAATATCAAAATTAAAGGAATGGAATTGCACAAAGATGGGTGGCAGGTCAGAATGTTGGACAGAATATAGAAAAACAGTAAAGAATGACTAAAAGATTGATAAGGAGTGCAGATTGTAAACAGAGTCTGGAGGTATGTGTTTGCTGAGTGGTGAGTTCAGTGAAGGGGAGAGGAGGTGCTCCTTTTTTTTCTACTTTTTCAGTCCTCCAGTATTTGGTTCTTGTTTCTGTGCAGTGGAAGAAGCTGGTTGGTGAGTAACTGGTCAAATATTCTCCTTCTAAATAGTCGGTTAAGTTAAGGTCTGGCACGGCAGCTTGGCTGAGTACAAAGCACAGCTTGTGACATGTGGGATGTCGTGGACGCACCATGTGTCCTAGACAAACACATCTGCAGGAAGTGTCACCGGCTGCACAAGCTTGAGCTCTAGGGTTTGGATCTCGAGCAGTGGCTGGAGTCACTGTGCAGAGAACGACATGGATAGCAGGTTTAGGGAGGTGATCACACCACAGGTTAGAAGCATGAAAGAGGATAAGGAATGGGTAACCGACAGACAGTCTAAGAGAACCAGGCAGGTAGTGCAGGAGTCCCCTGATATGATCTCACTTGATAATCGGCTTTCCATTTTGGATACTGGTGAGGGTGATGGTTCCTCAGAGGAGTGCAGACAGAGCCATGTTTTTGGCACCACAGGTGGCTCAGCTGCACAAGAGGGGAGGAGGAAGAGTGGAAGAGCAGTCGTGATGGGGCATTCATTAGTCAGGGGAACACAGAAGTCTTTCTGCAGCCGTAGGTTGGACTCCAGGATGGTGTGTTGCCTCCCTGGTGCCAGGATCAAGGATGTCACGGAACGGCTACAGGACATTTATCTGGGGGAAGGTCAACAGCCAGAGGTCGTGGTCCACGTTGGCACCATTAACATAGATGGAAAGGGTAAATGAGGTCCTGACAACAAATTTTAGGGAACTAGGAAGGAGATTAAAAAAGCAGGGCCTCAAAAGCAGTTATCTCAGGATTGCTCCTACTCCCATGTGCAAGTGAGCATGGGAATACAAGAATTGACCGATTGAACAGGTGGTTGGAGAACTGGTGTGGGAGGGACGACATCAGATTTCTGACGCACTGGGACTCGTGCAGGGGCAGGTGGGACCCGTACAAGATGGACGGGTTGCTTCTTAGCAGGACTGGGACTAATATCCTCACAGGGAGATTACTCGTGCTGTTGGGGCGGGTTTAAACTAGATTGGTAAGGGGATGGAAACCTGAGAGGGAGTTCCAATTGGAGGGAAGCAAAACTGGTAACTTGTCAGGGGTATGGCAACCAGGGAAAATATCAGACAGAACACCAAGGTGCACAGAATACTGGGGGAGATAGATAGCACTTGAGTGGGAATAGCAAGTTCTCAGGTGGGATCAGAGTCAGGGAGAAAGTAATAAAGTCTAAATCAGTGTTAATGTGTATGTATGTGAATGCACAGAGTGTGGTTAATAAGATTGGTGAGGTCCACGTGCAGATTGCCATGTGCATATATGATCTTGTGGCGAGAACAGAGACATGACTCAAAGAAGGGCAGGACTGGGTGTTAAATATTCCTGGATACAAGGTGTTCAGGAAAGGGAAAGGGGTGGCGGAGTATTGATTAATGAGAACATTGCTGTGTTGGAGAAAAAGGATGTCCCATTAGTGTCCAGAACAGAATCAATTTGGCTAGAACGAAGGAACAAAAAAGGTGCATTTACATTGCTCAGTGTTGTCTATAGGCCACCAGCTAGTGGGAAGAACGTGGAGGAAAAATAATGCAAGGAAATTACAGAGAGGTGCAAAAATTATAGGGTAGTTATAATGGGGGACTTTAATTATTCAAACATATAGTGGGATAGTAGTAGTGTAAAGGGCAGTGAGGGACAAGTGTTCCTCGAGTTGTTCAGGAAAATTTTACACAGCAGTGTGTTGCTCGTCTAATGAGAAAGGAGGCATTCCTAGACCTGGTTCTTGACAATGAGGTGGGCCAAGTGGATCAAGTATCAGTAGGGGAGATTGATCATTGTATCAACAGAGAACAGCACAGGAACAGGCCATTCAGCCCTCCAAGCCTGCGCCGATCTTGATGCCTGCCTAAACTAAAACCTTCTGCACTTCCGGGGCCCATATCCCTCTATTCCCGAAAATAAAAGCAAAATACTGTGGATGCTGGAAATCTGAAATAAAAACAAGAAATGCTGGAACAGCTCAGCAGGTCTGGCAGCATCTGTGAAAAGAGAAGCAGAGTTAACGTTTCGGGTCAGTGACCCTAAGGTTCCGAAGAAGGGTCACTGACCCGAAATGTTCACTCTGCTTCTCCTTTCACAGGTGCTGCCAGACCTGCAGAGTGGTTGCAGCATTTCTTGTTTTTATTCCCTCTATTCCCTTCCTATTCATATATTTGTCAAGATTAAAGAAGGCAACAGACAATCTCATAATTACTCATTTCCAGCCACCCTGACATCCACTCCCTGAGATTGTATTTTTATTCTTTCATGGGATGTGGGCATCGCTGGCAAGGCCAGCCTTTGCTGCCCATCCCTAATTGCCCCTAACAACTGAGTGGCTTGCTAGGCCATTTCAGAGGGCAGTTAAGAGCCAACCACATTGCTGTGGGTCTGGAGTCACATGTATTCCAGACCTGGTAAGGACATTAGTGAACCAGATGGGTTTTTACGACAATCGATGATAGTTTCACGGCACTATTTCTGCGACTAGATTTCTTAATTCCAGATTTTTTCTATTAATTAATTGAACTTATTAATTAATTGAATTCAAATGCCACCAGCTGCCGTGGTGGAATTTGAACCTGTCTCCCCAGGGCATTGGCCTGGGCCACTGGATTACTTGTTCAGTGACATTATCACCATGCCATTGTTTTGCCCCAGAAGGCATAAGATTTAGGCTGACTATTGAAAAGGACAAAGAACAATCCAGAGAAACAGTAATTAACTGGGGGAAAGACAACTTCAATGGCGTAAGAATGGAGCTGGCTGAATAAGTGAGATTCAAAAGTTGCCAGGAAACCTGATAGCTGAACAATGCGTTACCTTCAAAAAAATACAGTTCGGGCACAGTTAACATATGTTACCTCGAAGTGGAAACGCAAGGCAAATAAATCCAGAGCTCCCTGGATTATAAAAGAGGTAGAGATTACGATCAAGAAAAAGTGTGCTGTTTTCCTTGAAGAGAAGGCTGAGAGGTGATTTGGTCGAGGTATTCAAAATCATGAGAGGTCTGGACAGCGAATCATACCTTACAGACAATGTCCCAGACACTGCCATCACCATCCCTAGGTGTCCCACCAGCAGGACAGACCCAGCAGAGGTGACGGCACAGTGTTATACAGTCAGGAGGGAGTTGCCCGAGACGTCCTCAACATGGGCTCCGGACCCCATGATGTCTCATGGCATCAGGTCAAACAGAGTAGATGGAGAGAAACTGTTCCCACTGGTGAAAGGATGGAGGACGCGAGGGAACAGATTGAAAGTAATTGGGAAGAGAAACAAAAATAACATGAGGAAAAACTTTTCCACCCAGCGAGTGGTTAATGTGTGGAATGCACTGTCTGAGAGTGTGGTGGAGGCAGGTTTAATTGAAACATTTCAAAGGGAATGAGACAGTTTTATGAAAAGGAACTAATGGAGCTGCGGGCTGACAGGTCCCGGATGCTGATGGATTCATCCTCGGGCTTTCAAAGAGAAGCAAATGAGGGAGGAACTGCGCAGAATCTGTCCTCCTGTCCCGCCCCCTTTTCCAATTGGTCCGGAGCTGTTGTTAATCACCCAGACATTGTGAGGTCAGAGGTGAAGTCCCGGTGCGCAGGCGCATTGCGGACCAGTGTTTGAAGCCAGAGGGTGAAGGCGGCGGAGAGACGTTTCTGCAGCCGGTAAGTGGCGGCTGGTGGGCGGGGAGGCTTAAGAAACACCCGGTGTAGGCCTCAACACCCCCAATAACAAACTCCCGGTCCTGTGTTTGCACCGAGCGGGCGGGAGCTGCGGGAAACTGAGCTCAGTTATAAAGGGGCCTGAGGGAGGAACCATTTGGGACACAGCACAGGGCAGGAGGTCCCCCCTCCCCCACTCCCTGCTTCCACAAAGACTCCCCTTGGACTGGGCCACACCTGGGCAGGGCTGGCTCAAGGTGCAGGAAGCTGATAGGCTGAGCTGTGGACTGGGAGGAGTGGGGGGTTTGACTGACAGGCCTGGGGAGGGGGATATCAGGGCAGGTACACACACTGCTCCCCCTTTTCCTCCTGGGATCTTTTACTGGAGTCGTGTTGCTGAGTGTTTCTAAACTCTGTCTCCCTATCCCGGTAATGTCGGTGGATTGTAGGTTGCTGTGAGTGTTGGACTATATTGTCTCTCCTCATTCTTCCTCCTCGCACTCCGAGTTCCAGGCTGCAGGCACCAGCTGTTTGATGTGCCTGAAACATTAAATATGTTTCTCTCTTCACAGAGACCTGCTGAGTATTTCCAGCATTTTCTCCTTTTCTCTCAGATTTCCAGCATCTGCAGGACTTTGCTTTTGTTTTATTGCACGAGTTGCTCACAGAATCAAAGGCAGTGAAGGTGCTCGAGCTGGACGGAAGCAGTCGTGTCAGATCCTCAGTGGGTGAGAAATCGCCGAGTGCAGGGGAGGAATGAAGCTGGTGGATGTGCAGGGAGGCTTCAGAAATATCCGGTGTTGGCCTCCACACCCCCAGTAAGTAGCTCCCAGTCCCGCGTTCCAAGGAGAACAATCCCAGCTTCTCCTTGTAGCTAAATTCCCTCATCCCTGGAACCATTCTGGTAAATCTCCTCGACACCTTCTCAAGGACCTTCCCATCCTTCCTAAAGTGTGGTGATCAGAACTGGATGAACCAGAGTTTTATAAAAGTTCCCCTTAACTTCCCTGCTTTTGCACTCAATACCTCTATTTATCAAGCCCAAAATCCCATATTATTTGCTAACTGTTCTCAATATGTCCTGCCACCTTCAATGATCTATACATATAAACCCCCAGGTCCCTCTGTCCCTGCACGCTCTTTAGATCTGTGCCATTAAGCATTTATTGCCTCTCTCTATCCCTTCTGACAACCTGGAAATTTTCAGGATGTTAGAACTGATAGTATAGATCAGGAGTGTCCAGCCTTTATGCATTAGGGGCAACATTCTAAATGTTGTCCTACATAGGGGGCTGGAGGTGAACAACTTTCGGAAAGGTAAACGTATTAGAAATTTATTTTACTGTTCATCAAAATAACAATAATGTGCATTTTTGTGAATAAGCTTTAAATGAGGAAACTAATGTATTAACTTACTTTCCCAACTCTATGTTGAATACTGATTTAGTGAGTTACCTGGCATGGTTTTTGCTTGCAGTAGCAGACATTGTCTGCCTGCACACTTGATGTAGCGATGCAGAGAATTCCAGATAGATTCCATTTGTGAGGAGAGATCTTGATCTCGCACTCTCCCTGTCTCCTGCTCTCTCTATTTTATTTAGAGATACAGCACTGAAACGGGCCCTTTGGCCCACCGAGTCTGCGCCAAGCAACAACCACCCATTGACACTAACCCTACAGTAACCCCATATTCCCTACCACCTACCTACACCAGCGGCAATTTACAAAGGTAAGTTGGCCAACCAACCTGCAAGTCTTTGGCTGTGGACGGAAACCGGAGCACCCAGCGAAAACCCACGCGGTCACAGGGAGAACTTGCAAACTCTGCAAAGGCAGTACCCAGAATCGAAGCCAGGACCCTGGAGCTGTGAGGCTGCAGTTCTAACCACTGCGTCTCTCTCTCGCTCTCTCTCTCTCTCTCCCCCCCCCCGCGCGCTCTCCCCCGTTCTCTCTCTCTCTTTCCCCCCCCCACCGCTCTCTCTCTCTTCCCCATATCCCTGCGCTTTCTCTCTCTCCCGCTCTCTCTCTCTCTCTCCCTCTCCCGCTCTCTCTCCCTCTCCCGCTCTCTCTCCCTCTCCCGCTCTCTCTCCCTCTCCCGCTCTCTCTCCCTCTCCCGCTCTCTCTCCCTCTCCCGCTCTCTCTCCCTCTCCCGCTCTCTCTCCTCTCCCGCTCTCTCTCCCTCTCCCGCTCTCTCTCCCTCTCCCGCTCTCTCTCCCTCTCCCCGCTCTCTCTCCCTCTCCCGCTCTCTCTCCCTCTCCCGCTCTCTCTCCCTCTCCCGCTCCCTCTCCGCTCTCTCTCCCTCTCCCGCTCTCTCTCCCTCTCCCGCTCTCTCTCCCTCTCCCGCTCTCTCTCCCTCTCCCGCTCTCTCTCCCTCTCCGCTCTCTCTCCCTCTCCCGCTCTCTCTCCCTCTCCCGCTCTCTCTCCCTCTCCCGCTCTCTCTCCCTCTCCCGCTCTCTCTCCCTCTCCCGCTCTCTCTCCCTCTCCCGCTCTCTCTCCCTCTCCCGCTCTCTCTCCCTCTCCCGCTCTCTCTCCCTCTCCCGCTCTCCCTCTCCGCTCTCTCCCTCTCCCGCTCTCTCTCCCTCTCCCGCTCTCTCTCCCTCTCCCGCTCTCTCTCCCTCTCCCGCTCTCTCTCCCTCTCCCGCTCTCTCTCCCTCTCCCGCTCTCTCTCCCTCTCCCGCTCTCTCTCCCTCTCCCGCTCTCTCTCCCTCTCCCGCTCTCTCTCCCTCTCCCGCTCTCTCTCCCTCTCCCGCTCTCTCTCCCTCTCCCGCTCTCTCTCCCTCTCCCGCTCTCTCTCCTCTCCGCTCTCTCTCCCGCTCTCTCTCCCTCTCCCGCTCTCTCTCCCTCTCCCGCTCTCTCCCTCTCCCGCTCTCTCTCCCTCTCCCGCTCTCTCTCCCTCTCCCGCTCTCTCTCCCTCTCCCGCTCTCTCTCCTCTCCCGCTCTCTCTCCCTCTCCCGCTCTCTCTCCCTCTCCCGCTCTCTCTCCCTCTCCCGCTCTCTCTCCCTCTCCGCTCTCTCTCTCCGCTCTCTCTCCCTCTCCCGCTCTCTCTCCCTCTCCGCTCTCTCTCCCTCTCCCGCTCTCTCTCCCTCTCCTCTCCCGCTCTCTCTCCCTCTCCCGCTCTCTCTCCCTCTCCCGCTCTCTCTCCCTCTCCCGCTCTCTCTCCCTCTCCCGCTCTCTCTCCCCTCTCCCGCTCTCTCTCCCTCTCCCGCTCTCTCTCTCTCTCTCTCTCCGCTCTCTCTCCCTCTCCCGCTCTCTCTCCCTCTCCCGCTCTCTCTCCCTCTCCCGCTCTCTCTCCCTCTCCCGCTCTCTCTCCCTCTCCCGCTCTCTCTCCCTCTCCCGCTCTCTCTCCCTCTCCCGCTCTCTCTCCCTCTCCCGCTCTCTCTCCCTCTCCCGCTCTCTCTCCCTCTCCCGCTCTCTCTCCCTCTCCCGCTCTCTCTCCCTCTCCCGCTCTCTCTCCCTCTCCCGCTCTCTCTCCCTCTCCCGCTCTCTCTCCCTCTCCCGCTCTCTCTCCCTCTCCCGCTCTCTCTCCCTCTCCCGCTCTCTCTCCCTCTCCCGCTCTCTCTCCCTCTCCCGCTCTCTCTCCCTCTCCCGCTCTCTCTCCCTCTCCCGCTCTCCTCTCCCCTCTCCCGCTCTCTCTCCCTCTCCCGCTCTCTCTCCCTCTCCCGCTCTCTCTCCCTCTCCCGCTCTCTCTCCCTCTCCCGCTCTCTCTCCCTCTCCCGCTCTCTCTCCCTCTCCCGCTCTCTCTCCCTCTCCCGCTCTCTCTCCCTCTCCCGCTCTCTCTCCCTCTCGCCTCTCCCGCTCTCTCTCTCCTCTCCCGCTCTCTCTCCCTCTCCCGCTCTCTCTCCCTCTCCCGCTCTCTCTCCCTCTCCCGCTCTCTCTCCCTCTCCGCTCTCTCTCCTCTCCCGCTCTCTCTCCCTCTCCCGCTCTCTCTCCCTCTCCCGCTCTCTCTCCCTCTCCCGCTCTCTCTCCCCTCTCCCGCTCTCTCTCCCTCTCCCGCTCTCTCTCCCCTCTCCGCTCTCTCTCCCTCTCCCGCTCTCTCTCCCTCTCCCGCTCTCTCTCCCTCTCCCGCTCTCTCTCCCTCTCCCGCTCTCTCTCCCTCTCCCGCTCTCTCTCTCCCTCTCCCGCTCTCTCTCCCTCTCCCGCTCTCTCTCCCTCTCCCGCTCTCTCTCCCTCTCCGCTCCTCTCTCTCTCCCTCTCCCGCTCTCTCTCCCTCTCCCGCTCTCTCTCTCCCTCTCCCTCTCCTCTCTCTCCCTCCTCCCGCTCTCTCTCCCTCTCCCGCTCTCTCTCCCGCTCTCTCTCCTCTCCCGCTCTCTCTCCCTCTCCCGCTCTCTCTCCCTCTCCCGCTCTCTCTCCCTCTCCCGCTCTCTCTCCCTCTCCCGCTCCCTCTCCCTCTCCCGCTCCCTCTCCCTCTCCCGCTCTCTCTCCCTCTCCCGCTCTCTCTCCCTCTCCCGCTCTCTCTCCCTCTCCCCGCTCTCTCTCTCCCTCTCCCGCTCTCTCTCCCTCTCCCGCTCTCTCTCCCTCTCCCGCTCTCTCTCCCTCTCCGCCTCTCTCTCCCTCTCCCGCTCTCTCTCCCTCTCCCGCTCTCTCCTCCCTCTCCCGCTCCTCTCTCCCTCTCCCGCTCCTCTCCCTCTCCCGCTCTCCTCTCCCTCTCCCGCTCCCTCTCTCCCTCTCCCTCTCCCGCTCTCCCGCTCCTCTCCCTCCCGCTCCCTCTCCCTCTCCCGCTCTCTCTCCCTCTCCCGCTCTCTCTCCCTCTCCCGCTCTCCTCTCCCTCTCCCGCTCTCTCTCCCTCTCCCGCTCTCTCTCCCTCTCCCGCTCTCTCTCCCTCTCCCGCTCTCTCTCCCTCTCCCGCTCTCTCTCCCTCTCCCGCTCTCTCTCCCTCTCCCGCTCTCTCTCCCTCTCCCGCTCTCTCTCCCTCTCCCGCTCTCTCTCCCTCTCCCGCTCTCCTCTCCCTCTCCCGCTCTCTCTCCTCTCCCGCTCTCTCTCCCTCTCCCGCTCTCTCTCCCTCTCCCGCTCTCTCTCCCTCTCCCGCTCTCGTCTCCTCTCCCGCTCTCGTCTCTCCGCTTCTCTCCGCTCTCGCTCTCTCCCTCTACTCTCTCTCCCTCTCCCGCTCTCTCTCCCTCTCCCGCTCTCTCTCCCTCTCCCGCTCTCTCTCCCTCTCCCGCTCTCTCTCCCTCTCCCGCTCTCTCTCCTCTCCCCGCTCTCTCTCCCTCTCCCGCTCTCTCTCCCTCTCCCGCTCTCTCTCCTCTCCCGCTCTCTCTCCCTCTCCCGCTCTCTCTCCCTCTCCCGCTCTCTCTCCCTCTCCCGCTCTCTCTCCCTCTCCCGCTCTCTCTCCCTCTCCCGCTCCTCTCTCCCTCTCCCGCTCTCTCTCCCTCTCCCGCTCTCTCTCCCTCTCCCGCTCTCTCTCCCTCTCCCGCTCTCTCTCCCTCTCCCGCTCTCTCTCCCTCTCCCGCTCTCTCTCCCTCTCCCGCTCTCTCTCCTCTCCCGCTCTCTCTCCTCTCCCGCTCTCTCTCCTCTCCCGCTCTCTCTCCCTCTCCCGCTCTCTCTCCCTCTCCCGCTCTCTCTCCCTCTCCGCTCTCTCTCCTCTCCCTCTCTCCGCTCTCTCTCCTCTCCCGCTCTCTCTCCCTCTCCGCTCTCTCCCTCTCCCGCTCTCTCTCCCTCTCCGCTCTCTCTCCCTCTCCCGCTCTCTCTCCTCTCCCGCTCTCTCTCCCTCTCCCGCTCTCTCTCCCTCTCCCGCTCTCCTCCTCTCCGCTCTCTCCCTCTCCCGCTCTCTCTCCTCTCCCGCTCTCTCTCCCTCTCCCGCTCTCTCTCCCTCTCCCGCTCTCTCTCCCTCTCCCGCTCTCTCTCCCTCTCCCGCTCTCTCTCCCTCTCCCGCTCTCTCTCCCTCTTCCCGCTCTCTCTCCCTCTCCCGCTCTCTCTCCCTCTCCCGCTCTCTCTCCCTCTCCCGCTCTCTCTCCCTCTCCCGCTCTCTCTCCCTCTCCGCTCTCTCTCCCTCTCCCGCTCTCTCTCCCTCTCCCGCTCTCTCTCCCTCTCCCGCTCTCTCTCCCTCTCCCGCTCTCTCTCCCTCTCCCGCTCTCTCTCCCTCTCCCTCCGCTCCTCTCCTCTCCCGCTCTCTCCCTCTCCCGCTCTCTCTCCCTCTCCCGCTCTCTCTCCCTCTCCCGCTCTCTCCCTCTCCCGCTCTCTCTCCCTCTCCCGCTCTCTCTCCCTCTCCCGCTCTCTCTCCCTCTCCCGCTCTCTCTCTCTCGCTCTCTCTCCTTCCCGCTCTCTCTCCCTCTCCCGCTCTCTCTCCCTCTCCCGCTCTCTCTCCTCTCCCGCTCTCTCTCCCTCTCCCGCTCTCTCTCCCTCTCCCGCTCTCTCTCCCTCTCCCGCTCTCTCTCCCTCTCCCGCTCTCTCTCCCTCTCCGCTCTCTCTCCCTCTCCCGCTCTCTCTCCCTCTCCCGCTCTCTCTCCCTCTCCGCTCTCTCTCCCTCTCCCGCTCTCTCTCCTCTCCCGCTCTCTCTCCCTCTCCCGCTCTCTCTCCCTCTCCGCTCTCTCTCCCTCTCCCGCTCTCTCTCCCTCTCCCGCTCTCTCTCCCTCTCCCGCTCTCTCTCCCTCCCGCTCCCTCTCCTCTCTCTCCCTCTCCCGCTCTCTCTCCCTCTCCCGCTCTCTCTCCCTCTCCCGCTCTCTCTCCCTCTCCCGCTCTCTCTCCCTCTCCCGCTCTCTCTCCCTCTCCCGCTCTCTCTCCCTCTCCCGCTCTCTCTCCCTCTCCCGCTCTCTCTCCCTCTCCGCCTCTCTCCCTCTCCCGCTCCTCTCCTCTCGCTCCTCTCCCTCTCGCTCTCTCCCTCTCCCGCTCTCTCTCCCTCTCCCGCTCCTCTCCCTCTCCCGCTCCTCTCTCCCTCTCCCGCTCTCTCTCCCTCTCCCGCTCTCTCTCCCTCTCCCGCTCTCTCTCCCTCTCCCGCTCTCTCTCCCTCTCCCGCTCTCTCTCCCTCTCCCGCTCCTCTCCCTCTCCCTCTCCCGCTCTCTCTCCCTCTCCCGCTCTCTCTCCCTCTCCCGCTCTCTCTCCCTCTCCCGCTCTCTCTCCCTCTCCCGCTCTCTCTCCCTCTCCCGCTCTCTCTCCCTCTCCCGCTCTCTCTCCCTCTCCCGCTCTCTCTCCCTCTCCCCGCTCTCCCTCTCCCTCTCCCGCTCCCTCTCCCTCTCCCGCTCCCTCTCCCTCTCCCCTCCCCTCTCCCGCTCTCTCTCCCTCTCCCGCTCTCTCTCCCTCTCCCGCTCTCTCTCCTCTCCCGCTCTCTCTCCCTCTCCCGCTCTCTCTCCCTCTCCGCTCTCTCTCCTCTCCCGCTCTCCTCTCCCTCTCCCGCTCTCTCTCCCTCTCCCTCTCCGCTCTCTCTCCCTCTCCCTCTCCGCTCTCTCTCCCTCTCCCGCTCTCTCTCCCTCTCCGCTCTCTCTCCTCTCCGCTCTCTCTCCCTCTCCCGCTCTCTCTCCCTCTCCCGCTCTCTCTCCCTCTCCCGCTCTCTCTCCCTCTCCCGCTCTCTCTCCCTCTCCCGCTCTCTCTCCCTCTCCCTCTCAGCTCTCTCTCCCTCTCCTCTCCGCTCTCTCTCCTCTCCGCTCCTCTCCCTCTCCGCTCCTCTCGCCCTCTCCTCTCTCTCCTCTCCCGCTCTCTCTCCCTCTCCCGCTCTCTCTCCCTCTCCCGCTCTCTCTCCCTCTCCCGCTCTCTCTCCCTCTCCCGCTCTCTCTCCCTCTCCCGCTCTCTCTCCCTCTCCCGCTCTCTCTCCCTCTCCCGCTCTCTCTCCGCTCTTCTCACCCGCTCTCTCTCCCTCTCCCGCTCTCCTCCTCTCCCGCTCTCTCTCCCTCTCCCGCTCTCTCTCCCTCTCCCCGCTCTCTCTCCCTCTCCCGCTCTCTCTCCCTCTCCCGCTCTCTCTCCTCTCCCCCTCTCACCTCTCGCTCCCTCTCCCTCTCCCGCTCTCTCTCCCTCTCCCTCTCTCTCTCCCTCTCCCGCTCTCTCTCCCTCCGCTCTCTCTCCTCTCCGCTCTCTCTCCCTCTCCCGCTCTCTCTCCCTCTCCCGCTCTCTCTCCCTCTCCGCTCTCTCTCCCTCTCCCGCTCTCTCTCCCTCTCCCGCTCTCTCTCCCTCTCCCCGCTCTCTCTCCCTCTCCCGCTCCTCTCCCTCTCCCGCTCCCTCTCCCTCTCCCGCTCCCTCTCCCTCTCCCGCTCCTCTCCCTCTCCCCTCCCTCTCCCGCTCTCTCTCCCTCTCCCGCTCTCTCTCCCTCTCCCGCTCCTCTCCTTCGTCCCTCTCCCGCTCTCTCTCCCTCTCCCGCTCTCTCTCCCTCTCCCGCTCTCTCTCCCTCTCCCGCTCTCTCTCCCTCTCCCGCTCTCTCTCCCTCTCCCGCTCTCTCTCCCTCTCCGCTCTCTCTCCTCTCCAGCTCTCTCTCCCTCTCGCTCTCTCCTCTCCGCTCTCTCTCCCTCTCCCGCTCTCTCCCTCTCCCGCTCTCTCTCCCTCTCCGCTCTCTCTCCCTCTCCCTCTCCCGCTCTCTCTCCCTCTCCCTTCCGCTCTCTCTCCCTCTCCTCTCCCGCTCTCTCTCCCTCCTCTCCGCCTCTCTCTCCCTCTCCTCTCCCTCTCCCGCTCTCTCTCCCTCTCCCGCTCTCTCTCCCTCTCCTCTCCCGCTCTCTCCTCCCCTCTCCGCTCTCTCTCTCCCTCTCCCGCTCTCTCTCCCTCTCCCGCTCCGTCTCTCTCCTCTCCCGCTCTCTCTCCCTCTCCCGCTCTCTCTCCCTCTCCCGCTCTCTCTCCCTCTCCCGCTCTCTCTCCTCTCCCGCTCTCTCTCCCTCTCCCGCTCTCTCTCCCTCTCTCCGCTCTCTCTCCCTCTCCCGCTCTCTCTCCTCTCCCGCTCTCTCTCCCTCTCCCGCTCTCTCTCCCTCTCCCGCTCTCTCTCCCTCTCCCGCTCTCTCCCTCTCCGCTCTCTCCCTCTCCCGCTCTCTCTCCCTCTCCGCTCTCTCTCCCTCTCCCGCTCTCTCTCCCTCTCCGCTCTCTCTCTCTCCCTCTCCCGCTCCTCTCCCTCTCCCTCTCCCGCTCCCTTCCCTCTCCCGCTCTCCTCTCCCTCTCCGCTCCCTCTCCCGCTCTCTCTCCCTCTCCCGCTCTCTCTCCTCTCCGCTCTCTCCCTCTCCCGCTCTCTCTCCCTCTCCCGCTCTCTCTCCCTCTCCGCTCTCTCTCCCTCTCCCGCTCTCTCTCCTCTCCGCTCTCTCTCCCTCTCCCGCTCTCTCTCCTCTCCCGCTCTCTCTCCCTCTCCCGCTCTCTCTCCCTCTCCCGCTCTCTCTCCCTCTCCTCTCTCCCTCTCCCGCTCTCTCCCTCTCCCGCTCTCTCTCCCTCTCCCGCTCTCTCTCCCTCCCCGCTCTCTCTCCTCTCCGCTCTCTCTCCCTCTCCCGCTCTCTCTCCCTCTCCCGCTCTCTCTCCCTCTCCCTCTCCCGCTCTCTCTCCTCTCCCGCTCTCTCTCCCTCTCCCTCTCCGCTCTCTCTCCCTCTCCTCTCCCGCTCTCTCTCCCTCCTCTCCCGCTCTCTCTCCCTCTCCCTCTCCGCTCTCTCCCTCCTCTCCCGCTCTCTCTCCCTCTCCCTCTCCCGCTCTCTCTCCCTCTCCTCTCCGCTCTCTCTCCCTCTCCTCTCCTCTCCCTCCTCTCCGCTCTCTCTCCCTCTCCCTCTCCCGCTCTCTCTCCCTCTCCCTCTCCCGCTCTCTCTCCCTCTCCCTCTCCCGCTCTCTCTCTCCCTCTCCCGCTCTCTCTCCCTCTCCCTCCGCTCTCTCCCTCTCCTCTCCCGCTCTCTCTCCTCTCCCTCTCCCGCTCTCTCTCCCTCTCCCTCTCCCGCTCTCTCTCCTCTCCTCTCCCGCTCTCTCTCCCTCTCCCTCTCCGCTCTCTCTCCCTCTCCTCTCCCGCTCTCTCTCCCTCTCCCTCTCCCGCTCTCTCTCCTCTCCCTCTCCGCTCTCTCTCCCTCTCCTCTCCGCTCTCTCTCCCTCTCCCGCTCTCTCTCCCTCTCCGCTCTCCGCTCCCTCTCCCCTCCTCCCCCTCTCCGCTCCTCCTCTCCTCTCCGCTCTCTCTCCCTCTCCCGCTCCTCTCTCCCTCTCCCGCTCTCCTCTCCTCCGCTCTCTCTCCCTCTCCCGCTCTCTCCTCCCTCTCCCGTCCCTCTCCCTCTCCCGCTCCCTCTCCTCCCTCTCCCTCTCCCGCTCTCTCTCCCTCTCCCGCTCTCTCTCCCTCTCCGCTCTCTCTCCTCTCCCTCTCCCGCTCTCTCTCCTCTCCCTCTCCCTCGCTCTCTCTCCTCTCTCTCCCTCTCCGCTCTCTCTCCCTCTCCCGCTCTCTCTCCCTCTCCCGCTCTCTCTCCCTCTCCGCTCTCTCCCTCTCCGCTCTCTCTCCTCCCTCTCCCGCTCTCTCTCCCTCCTCTCCTCTCCCGCTCTCTCTCCCTCTCCGCTCTCTCTCCTCTCCCTCTCCCGCTCTCTCTCCCTCTCCCGCTCTCTCTCCCCTCTCCCGCTCTCTCTCCCTCTCCGCTCTCTCTCCCTCTCCGCTCTCTCTCCCTCTCCCGCTCTCTCTCCCTCTCCCTCTCCCGCTCTCTCTCCCTCTCCCTCTCCCGCTCTCTCTCCCTCTCCTCTCCGCTCTCTCTCCCTCCCTCCCGCTCTCTCTCCCTCTCCCTCTCCGCTCTCTCTCCTCTCCCTCTCCGCTCTCTCTCCCTCTCCCTCTCCCGCTCTCTCTCCCTCTCCCTCTCCCGCTCTCTCCTCTCCTCTCCCGCTCTCTCTCCCTCTCCTCTCCCGCTCTCTCTCCCTCTCCCCGCTCTCTCTCCCTCTCCTCTCCCTCTCTCTCCCCTCCTCTCCGCTCTCCCTCTCTCTCTCCCTCTCCCGCTCTCTCTCCCTCTCCCTCTCCCGCTCTCTCTCCCTCTCCCTCTCCCGCCTCTCTCCCTCCTCCCTCTCCCGCTCTCTCCCTCTCCCTCTCCCGCTCTCTCCCTCTCCCTCTCCCGCTCTCTCTCCCTCTCCCTCTCCCGCTCTCTCTCCCCTCTCCCCTCTCCTCCTCTCCCCTCTCCCTCTCCATCTCCCGCTCTCTCTCCCTCTCCCTCTCCGCTCTCTCTCCTCTCCCTCTCCCGCTCTCTCCTCCCTCTCCGCTCTCTCTCCCTCTTCCGCTCTCTCTCCTCTCCCTCTCCCGCTCTCTCTCCCTCCTCTCCGCTCTCTCTCCCTCTCCCTCTCCCGCTCCTCTCTCTCCCTCCTCCCGCTCTCTCCCTCTCCCTCTCCTCTCCTCTCCGCTCCCTCTCTCTCCCTCTCCCGCTCTCTCTCCCTCCTCTCCCGCTCTCTCTCCCTCTCCCGCTCTCTCTCCCTCCCCTCTCCGCTCTCTCTCCTCTCCCGCTCTCTCTCCTCCCTCTCCCGCTCTCTCTCCCTCCCTCCCGCTCTCTCTCCTCCCTCTCCCGCTCTCTCTCCCTCCCTCTCCCGCTCTCTCCCTCCCTCTCCCGCTCTCTCTCCTCCCTCTCCCGCTCTCTCTCCCTCCCTCTCCCGCTCTCTCTCCCTCCTCCCTCTCCCGCTCTCTCTCCCTCCCTCTCCCGCTCTCTCTCCTCCCTCTCCGCTCTCTCTCCCTCTCCCGCTCTCTCTCCCTCCCTCTCCCGCTCTCTCTCCCCTCCCTCTCCCGCTCTCTCTCCCTCCCTCTCCCGCTCTCTCTCCCTCCCTCTCCCGCTCTCTCTCCCCTCCCTCTCCCGCTCTCTCTCCCTCCCTCTCCCGCTCTCTCTCCCTCCCTCTCCCGCTCTCTCTCCCTCTCCGCTCTCTCTCCCTCTCCTCTCCGCTCTCTCTCCTCTCCCGCTCTCTCTCCCTCTCCCGCTCTCTCTCCTCTCCCTCTCTCTCTCCCTCTCCGCTCTCCTCTCCCTCTCCCGCTCTCTCTCCCTCTCCGCTCTCCCTCCTCTCCCGCTCTCTCTCCTCTCCCGCTCTCTCTCCTCTCCCGCTCTCTCTCCCTCCCTCTCCCGCTCTCTCTCCCTCTCCCTCTCCGCTCTCTCTCCCTCCCTCTCCCGCTCTCTCTCCCTCCCTCTCCGCTCTCTCTCCTCCCTCTCCCGCTCTCTCTCCTCTCCCGCTCTCTCTCCCTCTCCCGCTCTCTCTCCCTCCTCTCCGCTCTCTCTCCCCTCTCCCGCTCTCTCTCCCTCCCTCTCCCTCTCTCTCCCTCCCTCTCCCGCTCTCTCTCCCTCCCTCTCCCGCTCTCTCTCCCTCTCCCTCTCCCGCTCTCTCTCCCTCCCTCTCCCGCTCTCCTCTCCTCTCTCCCGCTCTCTCCCTCCCTCTCCGCTCTCTCTCCTCCCTCTCCCGCTCTCTCTCCTCCTCTCCCGCTCTCTCCCTCCTCTCCGCTCTCTCTCCCTCTCCCGCTCTCTCTCCCTCCTCTCCGCTCTCTCTCCCTCTCTCCGCTCTCTCTCCCTCCCTCTCCCGCTCTCTCTCCCTCCCTCTCCCGCTCTCTCTCCCTCCCTCTCCCGCTCTCTCTCCCTCCCTCTCCCGCTCTCTCTCCCTCCTCTCCCGCTCTCTCTCCCTCCCTCTCCCGCTCTCTCTCCCTCCTCTCCGCTCTCTCTCCCTCCCTCTCCCGCTCTCTCTCCCTCCCTCTCCGCTCTCTCTCCCTCCCTCTCCCGCTCTCTCTCCCTCCCTCTCCCGCTATCTCTCCCCTCCCTCTCCCGCTCTCTCTCCCTCCCTCTCCCGCTCTCTCTCCCTCCCTCTCCCGCTCTCTCTCCCTCCCTCTCCCGCTCTCTCTCCCCTCCCTCTCCCGCTCTCTCTCCCCTCCCTCTCCCGCTCTCTCTCCCTCCCTCTCCCGCTCTCTCTCCCTCCCTCTCCCGCTCTCTCTCCCTCCCTCTCCCGCTCTCTCTCCCTCCCTCTCCCGCTCTCTCTCCCTCTCCTCTCCCGCTCTCTCTCCCCTCCCTCTCACCGCTCTCTCTCCCTCCCTCTCCCGCTCTCTCTCCCTCCCTCTCCCGCTCTCTCTCCCTCCCTCTCCCGCTCTCTCTCCCTCCCTCTCCCGCTCTCTCTCCCTCCCTCTCCCGCTCTCTCTCCCTCCCTCTCCCGCTCTCTCTCCCTCCCTCTCCCGCTCTCTCTCCCTCCCTCTCCCGCTCTCTCTCCCTCCCTCTCCCGCTCTCTCTCCCTCCCTCTCCCGCTCTCTCTCCTCTCCCTCTCCCGCTCTCTCTCCTCTCCCTCTCCCGCTCTCTCTCCCTCCCTCTCCCGCTCTCTCTCCCTCTCCCTCCTCTCCTCTCCCTCTCCTCTCGCTCTCTCTCCCTCCCTCTCCGCTCTCTCCTCCCTCTCCGCTCTCTCTCCTCCCTCTCCCGCTCTCTCTCCCTCTCCCGCTCTCCTCTCCCTCCTCCCGCTCTCTCTCCTCCCTCTCCCGCTCCTCTCTCCCCTCTCCCGCTCTCTCCTCCCTCTCCCGCTCTCTCTCCCTCTCCCGCTCTCTCTCCTCCCTCTCCCGCTCTCTCCTCCCTCTCCCGCTCTCTCTCCTCCCTCTCCCGCCTCTCTCTCCCTCTCTCCCGCTCTCTCCCTCCCTCTCCCGCTCTCTCTCCCTCTCCCGCTCTCTCTCCCTCTCCCGCTCTCTCTCCCCTCTCCCTCTCCCGCTCTCTCTCCTCTCCCGCTCTCTCTCCCTCTCCCTCTCCCGCTCTCTCTCCCTCTCCCTCTCCCGCTCTCTCTCCCTCTCCTCTCCGCTCTCTCTCCCTCCCTCTCCCGCTCTCTCTCCCTCTCCCGCTCTCTCTCCCCCTCTCCCGCTCTCTCTCCCTCTCCCGCTCTCTCTCCCTCTCCGCTCTCTCTCCCTCCCTCTCCCGCTCTCTCTCCCCTCCTCCCCGCTCTCTCTCCCTCCCTCTCCCGCTCTCTCTCCCTCTCCCGCTCTCTCTCCCTCTCCGCTCTCTCTCCCTCTCCCGCTCTCTCTCCCTCTCCCGCTCTCTCTCCCTCTCCCGCTCTCTCTCCCTCTCCCGCTCTCTCTCCCTCTCCCGCTCTCTCTCCTCCTCTCCGCTCTCTCTCCCTCTCCCGCTCTCTCTCCCTCTCCCGCTCTCTCTCCCTCTCCCGCTCTCTCTCCCTCTCCCGCTCTTCTCCCTCTCCCGCTCTCTCTCTCCTCCTCCCGCTCTCTCTCCCTCCCTCTCCCCTCCGCTCTCCTCTCCCTCTCCCGCTCTCTCTCCCTCTCCCGCTCCTCTCCTCCCTCTCCCGCTCCTCTCTCCCGCCTCTCTCCCGCTCTCTCTCCCTCCCTCTCCCGCTCTCTCTCCCTCCCTCTCCCGCTCTCT